>NW_025814825.1:29095000-29400000 GCF_022079265.1 Lynx rufus | reverse complement strand
AAAAAGAGCTTCCTTCCTGGTAAGGTAGAACAGTGCAGAGATATGACTGAGTTCTGGGAGAGGTCACCAGCCTGGTGCCAAGACCAAGGTGCTTGACCCTTACCCACTGTGCATTTTCTGCCAGATGAGACCAGGTGGAGGCAGCTCCTTGAAGGAGCGTCCTTCTCCCCAAAGTCACAGGGGCACCTCGCCGTAAGCACAGACATCTTCCTGGGGGCTGGGGGAGCATGGTTACAGCCTTCATGGACTGCTCTGGACCTGCATTTGCAGTGCTCAGTGAGAAACAGGGAGACGGGCGAGAAGTCAGAGCCATGTTGCAGAAGTGTGGCCTGGCAGCCTTTGAGGGCCCGATGAGAGAGCCCAGAGGTGGGGAAGGGGCTGACTGAAGACGGGGAGTGGGAGAGTAGGGAAGAATGCAGGATGTGGTGTGGATGGACCCGGGATCCCGTTGGAATTCATCAAAATGGGGAGAGACTGAGGGGGGCACCCAGGGCATCCTTGACGTGTGCATCTGGGTTATTGGGCAAATGGAGTGATCGTTACAAAGGGAAGCTGATGAGGGGGCGGGGGCGCCTTGGTGGCTCAGTCGGTTGAGCAACCGACTTCAGCTCAGGTCACGATCTCACAGTTTCTGAGTTTGAGCTCCACGTTGGGCTTGGCGCTGGCAGTGCAGAGCCTGCTTGGGATTCTCCCTCTCTCTATCCCTCCCCTACTTGTGCTTTCTTTCTCTCTCAAAATAAATAAATAAACTTAAAAAAAAAAGGGAAGCTGGGGTGGGGAAGAAGCAGGGGGTAGATGAGTTCAGCTTAGGGGCATTGTTGAGGTTGAAAGCCCCAGGCAGCCTCTGGAGGTGCCATCCAGGCTCAGGGCCAAGGGCCAGAGGCTTTGTGCCAGGGAGGGGCTGGGGGGAGTGTGGTCGGACAGCTGTAACCCCATTACCCCCTGCTCCCGGCCCCCTAGACAAGTCTCTGCTGCTTGTTTGGAGACCAGGCAAAATCACATGTACGGCAGCTCCTTGAGGGGAGTTGGTGGTGAAAAGAAGGGATCAGGTGTCTGAGATGAAGAAGGTCAGGAGCCTAAAGGGGATAGAGGGGATGAGTGGATGGGGCAGAGTTCCAGCGCAGGAGGGAAGAGGGGGAACAGGGTGGTGAGGCCTGGGGTGGGGCCGTTCGTTTCTCCAGAAACCAAAGCCGTGATGGGTTCTGTGCAGGAAGAAGACCCCACGCCCTCTTAGTGTCACCCCAGCTCAGAAACAAGTCGGCTCCACGTGACCGAAGCACTCATAGAAAATAGTGTTCTTCCATTAACTTCACAAATGCTACCCAAAAGCCCCTGATCTGGGAAATTTTAAAAGCCGTGTATGCCCTCCTTCTAACTGATGTCTGGACATCTATATATCAACCCTGTTTACCTCTATCAAATTTTGTTAGACAATCAGACATGCGTCCCATTGGAAGATAAATATGTTGGGGAAATGTGGGGGGGTGGGGCGACCTCTCACCTAAAAGGCAGACAACCTGGGGAATTTTAATTATATTTGCTAAAGTAGCATTTTGTTGTTGTTGTTGTTAAAAATGGATCATAAAAGGGGCGCCTGGGTGGCTCAGTCGGTTGAGTGTCCGACTTTGGCTCGGGTCATGATCTCGCAGTTCGTGAGTTCAAGCCCCACACCGGGCTCTGTGCTGTCAGTACAGAGCCTGCTTTGGATCCTCTGTCCCTCTCTCTCTGCCCCTCCCCCTGCTTGCACTCTCTCAAAAATAAATTAAAAAAAAATTTTTTAAAAAGGATCATAAAAGAAGACATAACAAAGCATTAAGTATGGTTTCCCTAAAAAAGGGTGTGTTCGGCCGTCAGATTACTTTGGAAGACGTTGCAATGTCTTCAGCAGTGGTTCTCAAACCGTAGCTTGCAGCAGAATTCTTGGGGCGGGGGGGGGGGCACGGCTTGTTAAAAATCTGGATTTCTGGACCCAACCTCCAGAGTTTCTGATTCAGGGGGTCTGAGGCAGGGCCTAAGAATCTGCATTTTTAACAAGGTCCCACGCATGCTGATGCTGTAGGTCTGGGGACCACTGAGAACCCCTGCTTTCCAGGACTGTTAGGCCTTGAGAAATCCTGGTGTAAAGAAATCTGTTTAAGGCCCCTGTGCTCTCCCAATTCCTCAGACTGGCTTGCCTTTCTGGGCGGGAGACCCCACGGAGCAGGTGTCCCACAGGGCACAGGCGGGAGGAGGACCTTTCCCCTTCTTATTTCCTCACTCCCCTGTGTCCTTCTCAGCTCTTCACTTTAGTTAGCTCCACTGGCATTTATGGAGTGCCTACTGTATGCCTGGACCCTGGAACTGTTCTCAGTACCAGTGGTCCCTGTCTTTTCTTTTCCCGTGCCCCTCCCCCACGTCTACCTCAAGCCTGCCCCGGGACTAGAAAAAGAAAACGCCAACTCCTGCCATGAAACAAACTCAGTAAAGGAAGGTGCAGTTTTAACTGGATGTGGCTGTTTTTGCAAGGCTCATTCTACAGTAGCTGAGCTCCTCCCGGACACTGGGCAGCTGCCCCAAGCCATCCTTGCTTAAGGTGGTAAGGACAAGCAATCAGCCAGGCTGCCCAGTGAGGGAACAGGAGTCCAGACACCTTCTCTCAAGCATTCTCATGCACATGGATCTGTGTGGGACATTGGTAGACACAGGTTTTGATCAGGGCGTCTGAGTGGGGAGAGAGTCTGCATTCCCAGCAAGCCCTCGTGCTGGTCTCTGTACCTGACTCAGAGCAGCGAGTGGTTGTACTTTGCTTTCCTGGGGAAAAAAAAAATCTACTCATCTATTAAAATTACAGTAACAAGTATCAACCCATCACTTGTTACCCTTTAAAGCAAAAGGTTGCCTCATTTAGAGCCTGGCAACCAGGGTTGATTCAAACTCTAGCTGTCATCTTGGGAGAGCTGTTTCGGTTTCCTCTCTGTAAGATGAGACTGATGAGGCCTAGCTGCTAGAATTAAGAGATTTAAGTGAGCTCCTGTTTGCAGTGGCCCCACGGTGCTGTCCGGCACACCGTTAGGTGAGTTCCCTTGAGTGTCTCCATTCTGGATGCTAGGGAGGACTTTCTCCTCATTCCTGAGCCCGAGGCAGGAGCCGACTGGGGAGCTGCCTCCTCAGGCACTGCCTCTGCCCATTTGCTAGCTCTGCTGGGCTTCCTCTACCCCTATGGGAGCAGGGCTGGAGGAGCCACACCTGCTCCTCCTTTGACAAATGCTCATTGAGCTCCTGGTGGGGTGGGGCCAGAGAGGAATCAAAAGTGGCCTTTTGGTCCAGCTCCAAATAACTCACAGTATAGTGGGACCAAGTTGTGGATAGTTCATCATAATAGCATGGAGTAGCTATTCCTTAGGAAAGGAGTGCAGGGGAGGAAGTAACTCGGGGGGGGGGGGAGGGGGACTGCATTAGAAATATGCTTTTTAAGAGAGAAGATGCCCAACCTGGGTTTTGAAGGATGCATAGGAGTTTACTATGCTGATTGGAGGAGTAGAGGGGATGGCATTTTAGGCAGTGAGAATTCTGGTGAGCCAGGGGGACCAGAGTAGAGGTCTGTGTGGGGAAATGGTCAGAAGGTGGGCAAGGAGCCCAGCCTTTACCTGAGAGGGGGAGGGGGGGAAAGCACCGTGGTGGTCCAAGAGGCTCAGCATTTTAGTGTCAAGAAGAAAGGAGCTGGTTGTCAGATGCACTAGAGAGATCGGGGGAGGTTAGGGCTGTAGGGCCCTTTGGATGCAGCCACTAGGAAGTCACCAGTGCCCTGGGTGAGAGCACTTTCCGGGGACAAAGAGGACAGGAAGAAAAGACCAGGAAGGAGGTGAGGATTCTTCCGTGAATTGGGTGTGAAGGAAGAAAGAGGGTGAGTGAATGAGAGAGGAAGACCCAGTGGAAGGAAGAGGGTAAAGTGCTGTGCTGCAGACAGGATTTTGGACTTGTCTGCTGGTCCCCCAGAACGCCAGTACCTAAGGCTGCAGCCTTTAATATTAACAGTGAGTGATAATTATGGCACGACTTGCTAATGTTTGTGGAATTCTTTTTATGTACCAGTGTTTTCTGTACATCATGTCAGCCCTGCGAGGCGGGGGCAGTCATGTGCCCGTTTCATAGATGAGAAAACCGAGCCACAGCAAGATCAGGGACTTGCCTAGGGCCACGTGGCCGGGAGGCGATGGGGCTGGGATCTTAGGCCGGACCCTTAACCCCTGTGCTGGCCAGCACCATCTCAGCTGCCATCTGTCGGGGACTCCCAGCCCCATGCAGATTTGTGTCCAAACACAAACACTTGGGTCAGGGGTTCTGAGACCCCTGGTCCGGCCCCCGACCAGTGCCTGGCAGTCCCCTGTGCATGGACAGTTCCTGATAGAACCCACAGACCCAGAGCCTCGCTAGCCTGCATCCCCACAGCCTACGCCATAGCATGCCACTGTGCCCATGGTTAAACCCGGTCCCGCCTGCGGAAAACAAACTTGTGGCCGAGGTCACCAGAGACACTCTCCCTGTTGAACCTCCAGCTCGGGGCAGTCATTTCCGTGCCACTTCTGGATAACTCCGGTGGCTTGTGTCCTCCGGGCCACCTGCTCTGCCTGGAACGCGGCTAGCCCTCCTCAGGAAGCTTTGCCCCCAACTCCAAACAGCCCAACTGTGAAGTGGAAAATGGAGAAGCTGTTAGAAGGAAAGGGGCAGGGGAAGCAGAGGGGACGAGGGCTCTCCCCTGTCCTGCCTCAGAGCAAGCACGTTCCCGCCTGGCTGTGTGACCTTGCGTGAGCCAGGCGCACTTTTTTGGGCAGGTCCTCTTCGTGCCGTAAGAGACCTTTGAAGCCCCGGTATTCCTGTTGCGATAAGCATGTGGAAATGTTTTGCCTGTAGATGACATGCAAATATTTTCCTCCTGATTCCACTTCTTTCTGAGTCTCTGGCTTCCTCCAAGTACTGCCACACCCCACCGTGTTGTCAGTGCCAGCTTTCTGTTTTGAAGTCAGAGAGACCCAGCTGGGGAGACCGTGAGCCACATGGGGCTGTGACTCACCCCTGGTTCCTCACAAGATCCCCCAGGGCCGAGGACCTCTTTCCTGGGCACCATCTCGTACTGGGCTGGGCTGGGGCTGCCAGGATTGTAGAGGCCTGGGAAGGCGTCTCCTCCCTCAGAGATGAGTCCTTTTCCATCTGACAGTGGGTGTCACAGGGACGTTTGTTCCTCTAGTTTAACAGTGGTTCTGTGCCAGGAGGCTCAGCCGACGGGGGAGGTGGAGGAGGAAGGGGCAACAAGTCTGAAAGAAGCTTCCCTGGGGGCCTGCCTAGCGGTGGTGAGGCACAAAAGCAAGTGTGTAAAATAAACATGTGTGGGGAAAACCCCCAAAAAACCCCAAAACACAAAAAACAAGCACGTGTGTAAAAGGTCCTCCTTCCTGGGGAGGGGTTGAGGTAGAAGGGTCGAAGACACCAGCCTAGAGGAAGACACCAGCGTCATTCTCCAGCCCCCCGGGGTGCTGAGCACCTGCTGTGTCTGCCACTCTACCCAGGCTGCACTCCAGCACCTTCCAAGGACTACAGCCTGTCAGTAGCCTGCAAGGCACCTGGGTCATCCAACTCACAGAGAAGTCAAGGCCCACCAAGGTTACCAGGCTCGTGGCCCCTCGGCTCGCTCCTGGGCAGTGTGGGCTCCTAGGGGGTCCAAGGGTGGCATTTGTGAGACTGAGGGGGGATGCGGAGGGGAGTCATAAAGGCATGTCATGTTCTGCCTCGGGTGCCTTCTCCATGTCTGGCAGGGCTGGGAGGGGCCCCCTGAGTTTCCTGCTTATCTGCCAAGTCGCTGCACTCAGTCACAAAGACTTGCCGCCCTCATGCATGCTCCCTGGTGCCTCGCCTGCAATGAGACAGCCATCTGTCCCCATCAGCCAGGTGGACTCTGGACAAAACACCCAAACTTCAGTCCTTTGATTCTGCTGGCAAAGGTGTGCGGTGGCTTTGGGACTCCTGAGCCTTTTTGTGACAGCACTTGGGCCCCAGCCAGCACCTCCCCTATCCCCCTCGTCCCCCAAGTAATGAGTCCAAGGAGGTTCCCTGGGCCTGCACGGGTTAGGGCTACTGCTTCCGGGAGGGCTGGGCTCTGCTTGGGAGGTGGGTGGATAGGAAGGGGAGTTCCCTGGCGCCGGCCAGCTTGGTCCCCTGCCCCAGGTATTTGCACTGTTCTGCTCAGTGATCCCTGCTGCCTGAGCCACCGGAGCACCTGGAGGTCTAGGCTCAGCACTGAGCAACACAGACTCGCCCTTGCCCTCCAGGGGACTAAGGCAGACTCAGGTATTCGTGTTTACTGTACTTAATCTGCCATCAGCACTGCAGACACAGCATCACAGGCAGCCCGGTCTGGGGAAGGGGCGACTTCCCTGAGATCAAAGGAGGAGTTGGGGGTACTCCAGGAGAGCCCTCCAGACACCCCATAGGCTCAGGAGGTGACAAAAAGGGCACTGGGTATTCCATGCAAAGCCCCAAGCGAGGACATACAGGTAGGAGTCTTCGACTCTGGAGGAGTGGACAGTGAACATTGACAGTGGGGAAGAGACACAATAACTGCCTGGTATCCTCAGCGGTGGGTGTGGCCGAGAGAGAGAAACTAAGGCAGAGTGTGTCCCATGACCACTGGCCAGAATTCCCTAGCCTCTGTCCTCCATCTTGCTTGAGTTAGTAGGGAGGTCTGGGACACCTCTCACTCTCCCCCACCTTCCCCAGGCCCATCCCACAGTGGCCTCCTCCAGCCAGCCCCTGGGATTGCTCAGGCCACTCAGATCTCACTCTTGAGTACCTGCAGCCTGCATTTTAAATTCATCAAGCTCCTGTCCTGGCTTATTTTGCTATCCTGTGTAACGAGCATTTGGAAAACTATCTCCCTCAGCACAGAGCGTCCAGGCACAGAGCGCCATTATCTCCTCTGCAGCTGCTCTACCTAGTCTCCTGGGGTTTTAGGGGATGAGGGATTCCATCGAGCATATCCTTTGCTTTCTGCTTAACTCTGGCTCTGTGCCTGGACGCTTTGCACCGAGGGGGGGGGCAGCAAAAGTTTGATGAGTGAATGAATGAAGGCATGGACGAAAGCAGGCGTGGATGGGACAGGAGGCACTGTGGACAGTTCTCAAGGGCAGCGGCCAGTCTCTTTCATAGGGGAGATGCCGTAGGGAGAGCATCAGTGTAGGTACCTGTTTCCGTCCTGGTTCCACAAAGCTGCCCCCTCAGAGCTGTCCTGGGTTCATTGATTTGCTGCCCAGGAGGTGTCTAGAGGCCTCATGAGACCACAATATGAAGGGACTTTGCAGAGGGGGGCAAGGCCAGAGCGAGTGCCAGTGGGGACGCTGTCTCCTGGTCTGCAGGATGGAGAACCTGTTCATCAACCGCTTCATGCACATGTTCCAGTCTTCCTGGAGCGACTTTGCCGACTTCGAGAAAATCTTCGTCAAGATCAGCAACACTATTTCGGGTGAGTGTGCCTTTGGGGTCTCTCGTGGTGCTGGGGAGACTTGCCTGGGAACTGGAAAGGGCTGTCCCGCCCCGCTCCGACAGGCTGGGCACCCGTGCCCCGGGTCCCGCATTCACTGGCCTTCACCCTCCTGCCCAGAGGTTCCTCCTCCTTTGGACACTCAAGACTGAGCACCCTCACCCTCGCTTCATCAAGTCTCAGAAATATCAGAGCTTTGTGTTTACATGAATTGGCCATTTGTGGCGCTTCTGAGCAGAGTAAAGGCAGAACGTAGCTTGTGTTTTAAGGATTTGCATGAAAGCGACTTTGGGTTCCCTTGGAGCAGGATGTGTTTGGTGAAGCAATAGCATTGTACTTGCCAGGGATAGCACGGAAGGAAAACACGGCAACAGAAACATAAGGAAATGGGAATGATGGGTGAGGGACGGGTACTGAAGTAAGCACCAGGTGAAAACTGCCTTTGTGGACTCCTCCCCAAGACTCCCCCGCCTCTGCTCCCCTCCATCCCCCTCCGTCTCCCTCCATCCGGGGGTGGAAGGCCTTGAGTCCCTTTTTCCCCAGAGGCACAATGTTGTACAGCAGATCTCTAGAACGTATCCATCTTGCTTAACTAAAATGTTACACTCACTGATCCGTATCTCCCCATTTCCCATCCCCGGCCCCAGCAGCCACCAGCCCACTCCTTGATTTTATGGGCTTGACTGTGTTAGACAGCACATGTGAGTGGAATCGTGTGATATTTGTCTTTCTGTGACCGGCTGATCTCACTCAGCATAATGTCATCTCCACGTTCACCCATGACGTTCATCTCATATTGCAGAATATCCTTCTTCTTCTTAAGGCTGAATGCTATCTCATCATATGTATACAACACACTTCCTTTATCTGTCCCTCTGTAAATGGACACTTAGGTTGTTTCCGCATCTTGGCTATTATGAAGTGTGCTGCGGTGACCATGGGAGTGCAGATTTCGTGTCCAGATCCTGATTTTAATTATTTGGGATAAATACTCAGAAGCAGGATCATTGGATCCTACAGAAGTTCTATTTTTAATTTTTTGTGAAGCCACCCTACTGTTTGCCACATCGGCCAAGTATTTTGCATTCCCACCAACCCATGCACAAGGGTTCCAGGTTCCCCGTGTCCTCACCAACACCTGTTGTCTTTTGTTTTTATAACAGCCATCCTGTCAGCTGTGAGGCAGTATCTCATTGTTCTGAAACGCGTTTCCCTGATGATTAGTGACATCGGGCATCTCTTCATATACCTGCCATTTATTTGTATGTCTTCTATGGAGAAATGTCTGTTCAAGTCCTTTGCCCATTTGTTAATCAGGTTATCAGGGTTTTTTGCTGTGGAGTTGTAGGAGTTCTTTACTGATTTTGGAGATGATGCGTTATCAGATGTGCAGTTTGTAAGTGTCTTGTATTCTGCAGGTTGTTTTTTCACTCTGTGGACTGTTTCCTTTGCCGTGCAGAAGGTTTTTAATTTGACGTGATCCCATTTGCCCATTTTTGGTTTTGTTCTTGAGAAAGGGATTCCTCGGAACCTTCTGAGCCGCGAAGGGCAGCTCAGGGAAGACAAGGTGGTGCCATGGCCTGACCCAGTGGCCAAGCAGTTGGGCACAGCAAGCAGAGTTCCAGGTTGACCAGCTGTGCAGCAAACACCTGGGAGAAGGGACCCAGCAGCGACTCTGGCCCAACCAGCCAGGGTCGGGAGGGCTGCAGCCCGGGTTGCCCCCACTCGGAGCTCAGGCAGGGCCATGATCTTCTCCCCCATAGAGCGAGTCATGAAGCACTGGCAGGAAGACCTCATGTTTGGCTACCAGTTCCTGAATGGCTGCAACCCGGTGATGATCCAGCGCTGTACGAAGCTGCCCGAGAAGTTCCCTGTGACCACGGAGATGGTGGAGTGCAGCCTGGAGAGGAACCTCACCTTGGAGCAGGAGATCGAGGTAGGACCGGGTTGTCTGGCGATGCTGGCCAGGGCCAGCTCAAATGGCCAGGTCACCCTCTGTCAAGCGAAAACCGCTTTCTGCTGGCCAGTGCTCGCCAGCCCACAGGCCACGATCTCCGGGCTTGTCCTTCGGGCCCATGGCGAGATCGGCTGCCCTCGGCGAAGCGATCTCTTCCCTTCCGTGGGCATTTATGGAAACTCTCATGACTAGTGCCGGAGGAGGGATTGAGGAGGATACTTCTCAATGCTCAGGGGCTGGGAATGTATCCATATTTTCAACATCGATATCACTAACGGAAAGAACTCCCTCTGAGCAGGAGGTCAGTTGTGGGCCAGGCTTTGTGAGAGATGCTTTACACACGCGGTCATCAAATTGTCACCCACCTTGCAAAGGTGAGGAAACTGGAGGAAGAAGCAAACCTTGTATCAGAACAGAAAAAAAAGGGAGAAAATGGATGGAATTTTTAACTTTCAAATTAGAAATGTTAGTGTCCCCTGGTTCTGCCCTCACCCTCTCCCCAGCCCTCCTCTTGGCTCACCTGCAGGGACTTAAGGGACAGGAATGGCCCTTGCTCTCCAGTCACTTGACCTCTTCCACCAGATCCAGGATAGCGGGGCCCTCGATACCTGTCCCCCCAGGTGTCTAGGTGGCATTCTGTTTCCGGTCACCATGTCTTGTTTGCTCAGCTTGCCTTGGGGCCCAGCTAGAGAGGGATGGTCTGTGCCATCTGTGGACAGACCTGTCAGCCCCACATCCTGCCTACCTGACTCTGGAGCCACCTGCCAGGCTCACATCCCTTGGGAGTCCCATGCCCCATGGCAGGTGGTCCCAACCCCCTCGCCCTGACCCTGCCCTGGCCCCAGAACACTACCTGGTCACATGGACAGTTGACAAGGACAACACATGCCCCCACACAGGCACACACTCACACATGCATGCACACAGAGCAGTATTCTTTTGTAGACTTAATTTCTGGATACATTTATATTGCTTCAGGGGCTATAGGTTTCACAATTCAAATCAGAGAATCAAAGAACCTTGAAAGCCACAGAATCCTAGAACTGGAAGGGACTTAGTAGCTCTCTGGCAGGGGAACAGCTTCTGCCTGGGAGTCCTTGCCACCTCCGAAGGTGGCGGGGTGGGGGGTGGCTTTCTTTGTCAGAATGCTCATCTTTCCTGTGAGTGATGGTCTTGAAGTTTAGCTGTGGTTTTGGTCATGAAGCAATAATCTAATAGCCGCCACTGACTAGAGTCTTACACACCATCCGTCTCATTCACACACACCTGCCATCTGTTACACACACACTATCCCATCTCTTACACACACATCTCTCATCTCCTATGGCACAATTCCTCATTTCCTGAGTCAGTCCTTAGGACCAGAAAAATGGAATACGAGGACCAAAAAGAGAGGACAGGGACACCAGACAGACAAAACACCAATGTCTACTACAGAATCCCAGAACATCAGAACTAAGAGATAGGATTTTCCCCCTCACTATTCAGAAGGATGAAACTGAGGCCCAGAGAGACAAGGTGGGAAAAATAACAAAGAAATGCCCCGGGCACAGGCCCAAATCCCAGGCCTCTTGGTTCCCTCGCCTGGGTTCCCAGGGCCTCCTGTTAGCCTGGCATCATCACCTTAACCAACCTGAGTCTTCTCAAGATTTGATCGGCAGCCACTCCTTCTGTGCAGTACTTATGATGGTCCTCAAACTCCGTCCTCCCCACCACTGTCCCACATGTACTGCGGACAGACTGCTCCGAGCTCATCACTGATGTCAGATGACGGCCATGGCCCTTAAGGAGGAAGGTGGAAGGAGGAAGGAGGAAGGTGGAGGAGGAAGGTCCTTAAGGACCAGGCCCTTAGCTCCTTTCTTGTCTTTGGTCCCCCTCGGCGGGATTCCTGAAGCATGTGCTCAGTGGCCCAGCTGGCAGAGTTGTGGACACACATCTCACCTGAGCACCTGTGGACCCGACCTGCCACCGGTCCTCTACCCAAATTCTTCAAGCTCTTGACTGAGCGGGCCCCAGCTTTGTGAAAGGAACCCTCACAGCACTCAGGTTGGGCCCCCTCTAGAAGATCCAAGTGTATTCCGCAAAAGGTGGCTTTCTCCCTTCCCCAAATCCCAGGCACGTTCAATTTTTTTTTTTTGAAGTATAATAACCACAGAAAAGAGGGGCGCCTGGGTGGTTCGGTCAGTTAAGCATCCGACTTCGGCTCAGGTCATGACCTCACAGTTCCTGAGTTTGAGCCCCACATCAGACTCTGCGCTGACAGTGAGGAACCTACTCGAGATCCTCTCTCTCTCTCCCTTTCTCTCTCTGCTCCTCCCCCACTTGCACTCTCTCTCTCTCACAATAAACAAACTTAAAACTTTTTTTTTTAATAACCACAGCAAAGAGTAGCAATCAGGAGTGTCCGCAAGCTCGATGCATTTTCACCAAGTGACCCCAGCATGCCACCAGCCTCAGACCAGGACACAGAACACCCTACCCAGGAACACAGACCCCCTCCTGCCCCTGTAGGCTCTCCCCTGACCCTGAAGAGCCCACCCTCCCCCAAACCCTGAGGACCTCCTTGGACCCTGCAGACCCCGCCTCTGCAGACCCCGCCCCCCTGCCCCTTCAGTCCTGCCCCCCACCCCCAGCAGAGCTTCCACCCCTGCAGACCTGCTCCTGTCTCTCCTCCAGACGCTCAACTTTGCCTAGTTGTGAACACCATGTAAATGGAGTCCTGCAGCGTCATTCTTTGGAATTTATGTTCTCTTGTGTACTTTATCTGCATTCTCTCTTTCTTATCAACCTGCCGCTGTGGGTTTCAACATCTTTCACGAGGGTCTAGAAGCCTCCAGTTACAACAAATGCAGCATCCGCCACTGCCATTCCCTCACATCCCCAGAAAACCACCGCAACCTCTGAAAGCTCTTAATGTGCATCGGCCTCGAGTCAGGGGCCAACACTATCAATTCTGAACTCCATTCAGACGCTGGGGCCTCGAAAGCGCCTCTCCCTCCCTTAGGCCTGATTCTCGGCTCCGTCCCTGGCTGAGACTGATGTGGACATATTTCCCTTTGCCTCCCACAGCAGGGGAACATTTTCATCGTGGACTTTGAGCTGCTGGATGGCATCGATGCCAACAAAACGGACCCCTGCACTCTGCAGTTCCTGGCAGCGCCCATCTGCTTGCTGTACAAGAATCTGGCCAACAAGATTGTCCCCATTGCCATCCAGGTAGGCGGCCCACGCTGCTCCCTTCCCGGACGGCTCTGCCCTCGGCAGCCAGGGCCTGGGGAGGAATTTTCTAGGTGTCCACCGGAACCTCCAGGAGGAAGAGGCCACTCTGCTTCTCATCTCCTCGGGAGGGTGCCAAGAGCTGAGGCCTCTGCCGGGTGGACAAGAAAAGCCAGAACTTAGGGCTCCCTGCCAGCCACGGGGAGGGCTGTCCGTGAGGAGCAAAAAGGGCTTCCCTCCCCCAAGATACACTGGACATCTTCCTGCAGAGCCAGGTCCTCCGCTGAGGACACACCCTGGAATAACACACTACACCCCGCCCCCACTCCCAGCATCCTGGGAGTTGGGCGGGGGACACAAGTCCAAACACCAGAAGGGGCCAGGCAGGGGAGGCTGCAGGATGAGCTGGAGATTTAGGCCACAAGGGGGCATCATGGAGGCTGGCCTCACGAACCAGCCCAGTCCTGCGATGCTGCCTTCTAGTGTCCACGGGTTGTTCTCTACCAAGGAGGAAGGAGAAGGAGAGAGGAGCAGTCTGGGGAGAAGAGGCAGGGGCAGAGCGTCACCTCTCCCATTCCTGGCTGCCCTCTGCTTCCTCAGAGCACCAGGCACATTGTGGCCACTGGTATTCAGACAGCAGGAAAGAACCCCCACCCAGGACAGCACAGGTGTAGGTCTGTGAAGGGGGACTGCTGCACAGGGGCCCCCATGGGGAACAGGTGGACAGGCATTCAGCAAACTTTACTTTGAGCCAGCTGTGAACCGGGCATTGAGTGCTGCGGGCGTAATCACAGATGGTTTTGCCAGGTGCTCACCATGTGACAAGACTGTCCCAAAGGTGACACCGTCCACAATCCCTTACCTTCAATTCTGAAATCTAAAAAGTTCTAAAACTGCTAGGTTTTTCAAAAATTTGCAGCAAATTCATTGGCAGCAAAACTTGCTCTGAACCGAAAGGAGAGACTGTTTAGAAGCTTTGCCTCATTCGATGTGACAGGCATGTGTAGCACTACCGAAATACGTGTGTTTGATTGTGAAATATTACAGGGCAGGGGAGAGAGGTGTCACATAATAAACTACATGCACTGCCAAAATCCTAAAAATTCTGGATTCTGAAACACTTGGCCGTCAGGGTTTCAGAGCAGGCCCTGCCTCTGTTCACGTGGTCGTCATTACAACTCCAAGGGCGGGGATCACTGCTGTGGATCATATTCAGCAGATGAGAAAACAGACGCAGGCCCACACAGTCCGTACAGCCGGTATTCACGCCAGGCCGTCTGGCTCCAGAGTTCGTGCTCCCATCTCCTGGTCTCAGGAGCGCATCTTCCCCCAGAAGGATTCCCAGCCTATCAGAGAGAAGCCCTGTGCTTCAGAAACTGAAGGGACAGGCAATGCAAGAGAAGCAAACAGAGCTAGGAGATCAAGGAGAGGAGCCATTGACCACGGGCAGGCACCTTGGAAGCAGCCTGTCCTCCAGAGACTTCTTGGAGGGGCCTGGAGTCAGGGGCCTGGCTTCAGTCCCAGCTCTGCCACTTGTTAGCAGGTGTGGGACCCTGGGCAACTCACAGTGTTCCTGAATCTCTTCCCTCTACCGAAAACGCAATCTTTGCAAACTGTAAAGAACCACGAAAATGAAAGCAAGTAAATCCAAAATCTGGTTCTTCAAAAGGTCGAAGAAAATAAATCACCCTGTCATGAAGCTAATGAAAAGGGGAGGGGGGAGAGCAAAAATATACACTGTTAGGAATAAGAAGACATGATCGCAAGAGTCCTTTTTTTTTTTTTTTTTAAGAGTAATAGCATGGCAACAAATTTGAAGAAGCTGAAAGGGATGGGTAAAAACCTGGCAAAGTATAAATTATTAGAAGAAACCGTAGAAAACAGGCCAGTATCCGTATAAGCAGTTGGGAAGCTGACCAAATGTCTAGACTGGTGAAAGGCCCATGTGGTGAGCAGCTGAGCTCCAGCTAGCCTGTAAACAGCACACATTTCCAGGGCTCTTTCAAGTATTTCAGCTCCTGAATTCATTTTCTGAAACTGGCATAACTTTCATGCTGAAACCCAAAACAGACAGGCTCCAAAAAAGCTGAACAGAAGACCAATCCAAGTTACAAAGACAGATTTTAAAGGAAATCCAAATACAACATTAGCAAAGTGAATGTAGCAGTGTCATGAATGATTAATGGGTCATAACCCAGCCAGGTTTATTCCTAGATGTTTCAATAGCAAGAAAACACAATAAGGCTTCTGATTGTATCAAGTGACTCCAACAGGGAACTTAGTAGCATTTAGCAGCCCCAACTAGTAAATATTAAAATGTGTCAGAAGCAATCTATTTCCCTGCGATAGAGAGGAAATCTCATTCAAAAATGGTACGCCTAAAGCCATTTCTGTTAAAATCATAAATAAGAATGCTGATGTCACCACTGTCACTCAACATGGTCCTGGAGGTCCTGGAATCTGCGACAAAGAAGAAAATAATCAATGTGAGAAAAAAGAGAGAGAGAGAGAGAGAGAGAGAGAACTATCTTTTGGTAATGATGTGATGGTGGACCTGGAAAACCTAAGACTCTCATTTGTCAAAAAGCTATTAGAATTAACACGTGGATTTAGCAATGCGTCTGGATATATATGCTCCTCAAAAGCACCAATTGTGTTTTGCCTGCTAACAATACGATACCATATAAAGAAAAACTGTAACATCATTTTAAAGGCTGTAAAATGAAATCTTCACACGTGCTTTCATATTGAACAAGAGAAGTTTATGTCAGTCCTACCAAACTTAATCATATAAATCTAATGCACTTCCAATTAAATTTTCAATCAGGCTTTCTTTCTTTTTCTTTCTTTCTTTCTTTCTTTGTTTTTTTGGGGGGGGTGAGAGGGAGATGTGAAAACCAAATAGAAGAAATTAAAGATACATATGGAAAAAGAAGTGTCCAAGGATAGCCAACAATTCTTTGAAAAAGAAAAAACAAGGAGGGCTTTCCTTGCTTGGTATTAAGGAATACCATAAGGTCCCTGTTCAAGGCAGGTGCTATGCATAACAGACAGAGTGGGGGGAACGGTATATAAAGAAGCCAGAAATAAGCCCAATACATAAGAATTTAAAGCATGACAATGGTGGTTTCTCAGTAAAAAGGGATAGAATTTCAGTGGTACTATCACAACTGTCTTCGCATAAGGAAAAGATTAAATTGGACCCATATGTCATACTAGTTACAGAAATAAATTTCAGATGAAGTAAAGATTAAAATGGAAAAAGTAAAAGAGAATTTAGGGGAACAATGTATAATGTGGATGCTAAGGAGACTCCTTAAAGTAAAAACAGGAAACCCAGAAGTTATAAAGGAAAAGACAGGCATATTTGATGTGTAAAAAAAAACATATGAATATCTATAACGTACACATAGTTGCTTCAAATTGACAAGGAAAAGGCAAATATCCCAATAGAAAAATGGGCAGAGGAAAGGAATAGACAATTGGAAGAAGAGGCGACATATGGAAAAATCAGCATATGGAAGAATCCCCCCCATGTCACTAGTAGTTAAGGAAATGGAAATTAATTACAATGAGACACTACTTCTGACTCATTATGTTGGAACCAAAAACCAGTGGTAACACCCAACCTCTAGCAGGGACAGCACCCCCCCACCACTGGCCATGAGTCACTGAAGTCCGGGGCACGTTCACTCTCTAATCACAGGCAGGCCTGGGCAGCTCAAAGTCAGTACCTGGGCCTTCACGGGAGCAGGTCCTGCAGCACTTGTGGGGTGCGCCTCTTTGAGGTTCTGGGTTGCAATGGGTGGTCAGAGGGTCCGAGGGAGGGGCCGGCATGGCCAGGGGGGTAGGAGGGGCTCAGGGCTGTGCAGTTCACTGAGCGGGTGTGTCCCAGCTGAAGGAGCCCGCAGTAGGGCCTGCCTGTCCCTAGCACAGCCATTCCCGGCCCAGTCAGTAGAATTGAAGGCACTCATGGTAAGGACGCATGTGTGAGGGCATCAGCCATCCAGGCATTGTTCCTGGAGGGAAAACAAACTTGAAGACAATCTGAAGGCAATGGAGGATCGATTGAATGAAATCGTGTATATCCAGACGACAAAATGTGATGCCACCTTTGCAAGGAAGGAATTGGACGTATGGCAGCTGACCTGAGGGGCTTCCACAATGAGTAACTAAGCAGAAAAGCAAGACACAGGGCAGAGATCATCTCATCTACAGAACCTGAACGCAGGACACGGCATACCATACACATGACAGGACCAGCACTCGTGTCCTGTGGGGACACGTGGGAAAGTGCAGAAGGGAACACTGGGATAGACTGGTTGGGGCACAAGTGAGCAAAAGAAAGAAGAGAAAGAAATTCATTGTAACAGTGTCCAATTTACGGAAAGCTGAACAGACAAATATGCACCGAAGCCAAGAAGCTCGATGATGGGGAGATTTTTTTATTATGTTGTTCCGAAGTGACTGCAATTTTTTTTTTTATCAATAAGTTTCTAATCATAAACAAAAAGCGACTTTGTGAACCAAAAAACAAACTTAAAAAACAAAACCAACAAGGTGTTCGGGACACGTTCAGGCCACAGTGTCACTGAGCCTGGGCAGGAGGGGGGAAGATAGAAGAATGGGTAGGAGGGGGATGCCCAAATCAGCGCGGCCATTGAGGCCAGTGTAAGAGTTCAAGGGGAAAGCATGTGAGAGTCTGGATTAGGCAGTACAGCGGAGAGAAAGGCTGAAGGCTGTGCCTGAGAAGGAACAGAGCACGGGTCCCAACCCAGCTCAGCTCTTTATCTACTGTGTGACCTGGAAGAAGTGCACAACCATTCTGAGCCTCAGTTTCCCCTTACGTAACATGGCAAGGAATACCTGACTTGCAGGGTGTTGGTATTATTTTCATGTTGAAATAATATTTTAGACATATTGGGTAAAATAAAATTACATCATTAGAAGAAACTTCACCTCAGTTTTTTTTTTTTTACTTTTATTACTGTGGCCGCCTGAAAATTTTAAATTCCACGTGTGACTCACATTGTATTTTGACTAGATAGCACTATTTTCAAAGGAGAGACAGGGAAATTACCTTCCAAAATACTTAGCGTGACCTTGAGGAGTCCAGCAGGTTTGGCCCCTCCCCACGGTCTCAGCAGCTGTCCTCCTGGGTCAGTCTGAGGTAGCCACACCGTCTCTGAAGAGCCCAAGGCCCAGCCCAGCCCCAGCCCTGGCCCGCAGTTCCAGCAGCCCAAATTGCTGCTCCCTCCACTCCGGAAAATGCCTTCTTATCCCAGGAAGGCTAGGCCTCATCTCAAAGAGGAGGCAATAACAGAGCTCACGTGACATCACACTGTCAAGGCCTGAAGCTGTGCAGGCTGGTGGCTGTCATGGGCAAAGCTGGGGTCCAAGGATTGGTGGGCAGGGAGGGCTGAACATAGGGTGACTTCAGCAGAGGCATCAGCGGCCAGATCATGGAGTTTGGGGGTTTTTCTTTTCTGGCTTTAAGAGGTGACTGAGTGTTTTCAAAGAGGAGATTGACATAACAGGATTTGCATTTTAGGAAAAAAAAAGGCACCCTGGCCCCACCTTGGAGGTGAAACTGGAAAGGCAAGCCTGGTCTCTCCTATAGGAGGCAACTGGCTGCGGGTCTGGGCTCAAGAGACTGTGACCTAGGCCACTGCATCCTGAGCGCCCGAGAGCCCTGGGAACTGGAGGCGCTCATCAAGGGCAAGAAGGGAAGTCAGGAACACCGGCCAGAGCCTGGAGAACAGCAGCCTTTAAGGGAAGAAAAGAGAAAAGTGTGGGCCATGGAAAAGCAGCAGTCAGAGCAGCGGGCGGAAACCAGGAGGGAGCAAGCAGGCAAGGGAGGCGAGAGAGATGAAGGCAGGAGTAGAAACGCCAACCTGCTCCTTGCTGGTGTTTTTAGCCATGTTGTTCACGTGCCGTAACTCTGGGAGGTAAGCAGTGTTGCAGATGGAGGAACCAGAGCTTGGAGAGGCTCAGGAAGGTGTCCAGCATCCTAGTGATGCCGCTGGGGTGGGAAATGCAAACCCTGGACCCTCTGCCCTCCTCTGTGAGCCTCTTGTGACTCAGAGACCACTGTTGTAAGACACTTGGATTCTTCTGGGGTTTCCTGAGAAGCCAGGCTCTCCTGTAAGCTATGTAGAACAAAACATTGCCATGTATTCTCTTTCTTTAATGTATCAGCTCAACCAAGTCCCGGGGGATGAAAACCCGATTTTTCTGCCTTCGGATGCAAAATATGACTGGCTTTTGGCCAAAATCTGGGTGCGTTCCAGTGACTTCCACGTCCACCAGACCATCACCCACCTTCTGCGCACACATCTGGTGTCTGAGGTTTTTGGCATTGCCATGTACCGCCAGCTGCCCGCTGTGCACCCCATTTTCAAGGTATGGCAAGCTACGGCCTCAGCCGGTGGAGGAGGGCGTTGGGATATGGGGGTGGACAGAGGGAGGGAGGTGGGGCACTGGCACCCCCACAGGACTGTGGCTGGGAGTAGCCAGCAGACACGGGCCCCTGGAGAGATGCTCAGGGGGCAGTGCTACAGCTCTGAGCCTATGGACTCCTGAGCACATGAAGCCCGGGCCTGGCCTGGGAGCAGAGTTGGAAGAGGCAAATGAGGTCAGTGTGACCCTTGTCTGATCCTAGGCGGTAGCCCTGCCCTTCTCTCTTCCTGAATCCTCCTGGCACTGACTGCTGGGGTGATGCAGGCCCTAAAGACCTCTCTGGGCCCGTTTCCCCATCTGTAAAGCAGAGCAAATAATACATCTGCCTCCTCGGATTATTGTCAGAGTCAAAATAGTTAACAAATTCGGGGAGCTTGAAACAGTGCCTAGCACATAGTTAAGCTCTGTACACGTGTTCACTATTCCCATTTTTACCGTCATCACGTCACTAAGCATGGAAGCTGCACCCCCCCACCCCACCCCCGCCCCCGGCCTCCAGCAGCTACTCAGCAGTGAAGATCAGCATGGCCACCCTCACTTCCTCCCTCGGCCCTAGCATCACCCCTCCTCAGTGGACGGGGGTGCGGGACGCCGAGAGGGCTCTGGGGGCACCTGGGAAGTGTAGACCTGGTCAGGAGGCCTGGGGGACCTTCTCTGAGGCCTTCTCCTTGCTCCTCCCTCCCCCAGCTGCTGGTGGCGCACGTGCGGTTCACCATTGCCATCAACACCAAGGCCCGCGAGCAGCTCATCTGCGAGTACGGCCTCTTCGACAAGGTGAGCACCTCCTACCCACCTCCTGCAGGGCCCCACTTCTCCACGCCTCCAAGCCCACACCAGATTTCCTCTTGGGAGACGGGCCCCTCGGCACCACGACGGCGGTGGATGCCTGGGAAGGGTGGGAGGCTGGAGGAAGCGCTCAGAGGGAAGGCGCCCCGGGTCCTCTGGCCAGTCTCTGGCCCCTTCCACACCAGGGACCTCTCCTCTCCCGAAGGCACTGCCTGCTTGTCACTTCTTCCGCTGCCCGGCCGGTGTGGCCCCGTCGCCTCCTCCCGCTGCTCCGCCATCCTCTGGCTTGCGGTGTAGATCCTGCCTCCTGGCACCCACTGCTGCCCTCCTGCTCTGCCGCCCTCACTGAGCACCACCACCCACCCTCTGCGCTTCTGGGCAGACGCTCCCTCCCCTCCCTCCCCATCCTTCACCTGGTCCATTCCGACCCCCTGTGGCCTTCCCAAGCCTGGACCCTCCCGGCAGCCTTCACCACTGCCCTTCTTCCTCTTCCGTCTCCTGTCAGTGAGGCAGCCAGGTCACCAGTATGCCTCAGCCATCGTTTGGGTTACAAATGACAAAACCCAAGTCAAAGCAGCTGAAGCTGGAAAAGAAGTGTACTATCTCAAAACCCTGGACAATAGTGAGGTGAGGGAGCCTCCGACCCCTCCCAAAATGAACCCAGGCACTCAAATGGCCCCAGGGGACAAGCACACTGGTGGCACTCTACCACTCTTTAAAAACTGTGTTGGCCTCATTCTCCCAGCCAGGCTCTGCAGACAGACATGGGCGGGGTAATGGCACCTCATCACAGGGAGCTCTAGGCTCTCATGTCCCCATATGGTGACCATCACCCCCCATCCAAATAGTCCAGGGAGCAACTCTGAACAGTCCGGCTTGGGTCAAACGACCTGTGGCCCAATGTGTGGCACCCCAGTACCTGAGTCCTCCTTGAAGCTTCTGGGGCCTGACTGTTCAGCCACCATAAGTGCCTACATCTCAGCAGCTGGGATGAGGACCGGCATTCCTCCCTGGGCCTCTCTCCAGCCCTCACCTAAGCACACAACAGGCCCTCGAAAGACCCGTGTGGGTCATGGCAGCTGGTATATGCCCCTTTCTTCACCCCAGGGCAGCCTGTGTTCAGAACCAGAGCAGGCCCCGCCCTCCCACAGCTTCCCTCCCACCCCCGGTCTCTGCACACTCCCCTCCACTGCAGCCCCTTGCATGAGATCGGGCAGATGTGCATTTCTAGAACCGTCTCTTTGGGCTGCCCTTGGCATTCTCAGAGCTAAGCATCCCTCCTACCCCACCTCCTAAACCCACAGGATGTGGGCTTGCCCCTCCATGTGCCTGGTCTCCCAGTGCCAGCTCATGGTTTCTTACGGTGAGCCCTGGGCAAGAAGGAAGAGTGGCGACTGACCTCAGCTCACAGCGCTCTCTTCCCTCCCACTCAAGGCCAACGCCACAGGGGGCGGTGGACACGTGCAGATGGTGCAGAGGGCCATGCAGGACCTGACCTACACCTCCCTGTGCTTCCCCGAGGCCATCAAAGCTCGGGGAATGGACAGCACAGAAGACATTCCCTACTACTTCTACCGGGACGATGGGCTCCTGGTGTGGGAGGCCATCAATACGTGAGTGCACGCTGGGGCTGTAGGACCCACTCTGAGCGGGGTGTCCTGGAGGAGAAGAGGACCAGGGCATTGACAACTGACTCAGCGGGCCAGTGGATGGCTCCATTGTCAGGGCACTGATAGAGGAAGGAAGGTATGTGGGTGGGGGCGGGGGTGAGTGACCTGAGCCTGGACATTAAGGAATAAGTCACAGGGCCACCAGTGTAGCCCTGCCCTTGAGCTCAGGAACCCAGCCCTGCAAACCCTGGCCAAGTCACCCACTCCTAGCTGGGCCCTCCTCCTGAGCCAGGTTCACGGCTGAGGTGGTAGGCATCTACTACAAGAGTGACCAGGTGGTGGCAGAGGACCAGGAGCTGCAGGACTTTGTGAAGGACGTTTATGTGTATGGCATGCGGGGCAAGAAGACCTCAGGTACAGACCACCCCCAGCTCTCCTTCTAGCTGTCTCTTCTGCTCTTTCCTCACCTCTGACTTTCCTCGGGCGATCATGGCCCATGACATCCATCTTAGCACTTGGTGCTGGGGCCAGAGCCCCCAAGGAAGCCCTGCCCACCAATATGTCTTATGGGGACATCTCAGGGACTCTCTGCAGCCACTGAAACCAGGGTCAGAAACATCAGGAACATTGGGCCAACCCTTACAGTGTCTTGTCCATGCCTGGGCCCCTCAAGCCCTTGTGTGGGGGTGCTCAGGTCCTGGGATAGGCTTGGGGGGAGGGTGCCTGTGGGTCATCAGTCCCTCCCCAGCCAGCCTCTGACTCTGCCTTAGGCTTCCCCAAGTCCATCAAGACCAGAGAGAAGCTTTCAGAGTACCTGACAGTAGTGATCTTCACAGCCTCCGCCCAGCATGCAGCAGTGAACTTTGGCCAGGTAGGCAAAGGCAGGATGAGTCCTCTGGGCAGGAAATTGCCAGAGTCACCTTGGCCGCTCCTAAAGGGCTCAGGCAGGGCCGCCTCTCTTCCTAGTCTTCTGGGGCTGATCTCCAGCAGCCTTGGGGCCAGAAACTACGCGTTCCCTGAGTGTATTCTCCCCACTAAGCCAAGGGTGCCAGCCAGAGTGGGGAACCGTGGCCCAGTCCTGCTGGAGCAGGAGGAGATGGAGGAGGGTGGGAGGCACCTGGGCAGTTGCTCTGTCGGGCAGGTAGGGGCATGGCCAGCTGCAGATGGGTGGTGGCTAGCTGAGGAGGCACCCCCATGTGTCTGTGGCTGTCCCTACAGTATGACTGGTGCTCCTGGATCCCCAATGCCCCCCCAACCATGCGGGCCCCACCACCAACAACCAAGGGCGTGGTCACCATCGAGCAGATCGTGGATACGCTGCCAGACCGTGGCCGCTCCTGCTGGCACCTGGGCGCAGTGTGGGCACTAAGCCAGTTCCAAGACAACGAGGTGAGCACTGGACGCCATTCTGCCCCTTCTAGGGGCAGGTCACCCAGAGTTAACCCATTTCTCCCTCTCTGGGCTTTGTGATTAAGGGCTTAGGCTGGACGCCTGCTCTCAGGGAGTCCTGACTTCCAGGGCTGGGGGTACCCAGGGGGTTCTCAGGTCTGCACCAGGTTGGAGCTCAGGGTGAGGGAGGGACAGGAGAGCACAGGCACTCTGCTCCACTGGTGACTCCCCGGAGGTAACGACTAAGAAGTTTCTGGGTATCCTTCCAGACATTCCCATGCACATACACCTTATTTAACCTAATGTCAAAGCTGGGTTTCTCAGTATCTCAAACATGGCATTTGCTCACTGTTTCACAGAATGACTACCACTCCAACAACCCCCAGGCCTGTGGGCATTTTAGGGGGCATTTAGGTTGCTCTGGGGACTTTGCAAATGTGTTGGTCCCTCACATCTTTTTTTTGTATATGTGTCTTTGCACACATGTTTAGTAGGGCCACAGGATGTGTTCCTGGTAGAGGAATTTCTGGGTCAAAGAACGTTGAGATTGATCTGCCCTCCACAAACTAAGTCTAAAATCCCACCCTTTTCAGCCCTGGGTATGAAACTTTCCAATTTTAACAATCAATAATTTTTTTTTAAATATGCCTAGTTTTAGTTTGCAGTCACCGCGTGAGTATACAAATGAGCACAGCACCCCAACAGGGTGTGGCCATGGCTCTCCTGGGCTGGAAAGGCTAGTGCTAACCCCTGTGCCCCTGCTGCCCGGAGCCCAGACAGGAAGGCAGGGATGCTACACAGGAACAGGGCCAAGTAGGACTGCACAGCCACATTCCCAGCACAGCTGGGACCACCGACAGCGTCCGCATTCACCTGCCGCCATTACAAGCTGTTGTGGCCACCCTGCAGCACGGCAGTTATTTTGCCCATTCATCTGAAGACCCCAGCCCAGGAGCATTCTTGGGGTACTCTCAGCAGGGGGGCAGGTGGTGAGGGGGAAATGAGCAGGTGCTCCCTTGCTGACTTTCCAAGGGATCATCTCTGGGGGTGAGACAAGCAAGGCCTGTCAGTTTACACCCCCTTGTCAAAGAGTAACCTGTCGTCTGTCTGTGTCTGGGCCCTTAGCTATTCCTGGGCATGTACCCAGAAGAGCATTTCATCGAGAAGCCTGTAAAAGAGGCCATGGCCCGATTCCGCAAGAACCTTGCTGCCATCGTCAGCGTGATTGCTGAGCGCAACAAGAACAAGAAGCTGCCATATTACTACTTGTCCCCAGACCGGATTCCCAATAGCGTGGCCATCTAAGTGGCCACCCGGGCCAGTCTCACTTAAAGACGGCCGACTACCCGCGACCGGGCTCAGCAGCCAGACTCCAGCTGCCCAGGTGGGGAGGCACACTGGGTGGCCCTGGGGCAGAACTGCTGGCAGCCTGCTCTTCTGAGGCTGCCAGGATTCCTGGCAATTCCACCCCCAGGCCCCAGGCTGGCTTCAAACCGAAGGCTGCCCAGGTTGGGCCACGTTCAGCCTAAGCTTTGGTGCATTTTCCAGTTTGTTCCCTAGTTTTCAGTGAATTCCATACTTTGATCAATGTGGATACGCTGCAGGGACGCGTCCTACACAGAGCAGGACTGTGTAGCTTCCTGCCTACGCCTAGCTCAGTGCTTGCACGCCACTCAGCAACAGCAAGTCAGGACAACTGATAGATGTTCGTTCTTACTGGGAGACATGGAATGATTATTTTCTGTTCTATTTATGCTTGGTCCAATTTCTTGCATATACTAGGTACCCAGATGAATCCTTGTTGAATGAATTAAGAATTGGCTGTCATAAAAATAAAGGAGTGCATTTAAAATAGGTGTCCTTCCGTGTATTATGTTCCAGTCACCCCCAAACAGCTCACATCCCCTTGCCCCACAGAAAAAGCCACAATCACTGTGATTCCATCTAGGCAAGAGCTTCCCCCTCAAACCCCGTCTGGATAGAAGGTGGTTCCCCCTCTTCTTTTCCCAGAAACTCCTGAATTTTCTTCAGAATACATCTCAAATGTTATCCAGTCTGGGGAGGCATCTTTGCCCACAGCTCATCTATCTCCCAGGCCATTGTCTAAACTTCTGTTGTCATCCTCCACGCGGTCTCTCCCTTGGACCCAGAGCCCCTGGAGGACCAGGACCCCACCCACCTTCCTTGTGTGCCCCAGGGCTGGTTCCTCATTTTCCTCCTGCAAGGCACCTGACATGTTCTAGGCACTCTCTTGGAAGCTGGGGGATGTTTTCTCCAACAAGAGAGGACTCAAAATGACTTTTAAAATGCATTTCTTGGGGCGCCTGGGTGGCTCAGTTAGTTAAGTATCTGGCACTTGATTTTGGCTTGGGTCATGATCTCACATTTGGGGAGATTGAGCCCCGTGTCGGGCTCTGCACTGACAGTGCAGAGCCTGCTTGGGATCCTCTCTCTCTGCCCCCCTCTCTCTCTCCAAATAAAGAAATAAACTTAAAATAAAATTAAAAAATTAAAATAAAAGAAAATATAAAATGAATTTCTTTCCCCACACCCAAGAAGCAGAACCAGCCCTGAGTTTGGACATGGTGATCCATTGTGTCCTCCTCCTACACACAGACCCAACCTATAACCCCCAGCCCTGGCTTCAGAATCACCAACAGGGTCTCCAGAGTTCCTGGAAACGTGCTGGGCCAGAAGCTCAATGTCTAAGTAAAAGGTTCCACCAGGGCCAATATAGCAAAGGAGAAGGCATGCATGTGCTCCTGAAACCACAAGACCCTCTAAGGAAACTTGACCATTGGGATGGGTACCAGAGTGAGGCCCAGACCCCAAACTCCCTTCCATCCCTCTGAGAACTGTCCACACTGTGAGTGACCTTGGTGATGGACTTCATAAACTATGGTTGTGGTAAAGGCACTCACTCGGCTCCATGTCCAACACACCAACCTTTAGAATCAGCAAGGCCACGTGAGCAAAGGAAGGGAGAGGAAGGGTGATGCAGGTCCAACCCTGTGGGGGGCAGGGGACAGGGAAGGAAGGACTGGGTAGAATGGGCTCCAGACTGCAGGGCACCTCCATGAAAGCCTCACTCCAGCTAATGTGGAGTCCTCAAGCAAAAGTGGCCCATTATAGAAAACTTGCATCAGGCAGGAATGACAAAAATGGTCTTGACACGAATGAAGGTCACAATAGATCCAAAGGTGTGGCAGCTGGAGCTGTCAGTGAAATATGTTCTCTGCACCTGGCCCTGCCAGTTCCCCTGCAGCTGGATATTCAGTAGCACTACTCCAGTGCTGCCACAGGGGCGTTTTGGAAAGCCCCACTTCTGTGCAAACCTCCGGCGGACCCCTAAGCGAGCAGGCAGGGGGCAAACTGCAGACAGCTCAATGGAGGATGAAACAACTATCGTGAGATCTGGGCTTTTAATTTTTTAAGTTCATTTATTTTGAGAGAGAGAGAGAGAGAGCACACATGAATGTGGGGTAGGGACAGAAGGAGAAGGAGAGAGACTTCCAAGTGGGCTCTGTGCTGACACAGTACAGAGCCTGATGCGGGACTTGAACTCACAAACCGTGAGATCATGACCTGAGCCAAAACAAGTCGGTCGCCTAATTGACTGAGCCACCCAGGCGCCCCAAGATTTGGGCTTTTAAACAGTTTTCCGTTTAAGCTCAACCAAGTTAACTGCTTGCTTTAAAAAAATCCTTTTCAGAGGAATATAAGGGAACTCAGAATCTCTAAAAAAAGAACATTCGCATTAGCCAGAGCACAATCCAAAATTATTCAACATACAAAGAATTAGGAAAATGTGATCTACTCTCAGGGAAAGGACAACTGACATAAACTGCCATATAATGACACAGATGTTGAACTTAATAGAGAATAATTCCAACGAAGCTTTTATACCTATGCTCTGTGGGTTACAGGAAATATGTTACCAATTCATGAAAGGATAGGAAATCTCAGCAGAGAAGTACACATTGTAAAAGAGAATGGAGGAGGAGGAGCGGAAGAGGAGAAGACTGGGAAGAGGAGGAAAAAGAATCATCAGATGGAAATTCTAGATAGAACTGAAAAATATCTGGAAAAAATAACTAATATAGCAGAACAGAGCAAAGAGTGACTTGAAGACAGATCAATAGAAATGATCCAATCTGAAGCGAAAAGAGAATGTGTTTACATGAACAGATCTGCAGAGATCTATGGGACGATATCAAAAGGTTTAACAGGGGTACCTGATGGCTCTGTTGGTTAAGCGTCCTACTTCAGCTCAGGTCATGATCTCACGGTTTGTGAGTTTAAGCTCCGCATTGGGCTCTGTGCTGACAGCTCAGATCCTGGAGCCTGCTTCAGATTCTGTGTCTCCTCTCTCTCTGCCCCTACCCTCCTCATGCTCTGTCTCTCTGTGTCGCAAAAATAAATAAGTGTTAAAAAAAAAAAAAAAGGTTTAACATACATGTAATTGGAGTCCCAGAAGGAGAGGGAAGGTGAAAGACTACGGAGCAGAACAAGTATTTGAAGAAATAAAAGCCAAAAATTTCCCAAGTTTGGTGAGAGAACAATTTATGGCTCCAAGAAGCTCACAACTAAGCAGAATACATACAAAGAAACCCATACTTGAGGAGTCAAACTCCTCAAAAGGAGAGATTAAAGAGATACCTTGAAAGCAGTAACAGGTGACATACAATGAAACAATGATTTGAATTACAAATAACTTTTCATCAGAAACTGTGGGGGCCAGGGGTACCTGGGTGGCTCAGTGAGCTAAGCATCTGACTTCAGCTTAGGTCATGATCTCATGGTTCATGGGTTTGAGCCCTGCATCAGGCTCTGTGCTGACAGCTCAGAGCCTGGATCCTGCTTCAGATTCTGTGTCTCCCTCTTTCTCTGCCCCTCCCCCACTCACGCTCTGTCTCTCTCAAAAAAATGAATAAACATTAAAAAAAAATTTTAAATTTGTAGAAACTGTGGGGGCCAAAAGACAACAAAACAACATTTTTTTTTTTTTTTTTAAGTAGGCCCCATGCCCAGTGCAGAGCCCAAGGCAGGGCTCAAACTGACAACCGTGAGATCAAGACCTGAACTGAGATCAAGAGTCGGACGCTTAACCGACTGAGACACCCAGGTGCCCCTGAGACAACATTTTTTAGCGCTAAAAGGGGGCGCCTGGTGACTCGGTCTCTTAAGCAACCAACTCTTGGTTTTGACTCAGGTCATGATCTCATGGTTCATAAATTCAAGTCCTGCCTTGGGCTCTGTGTGGACAATGCAGAGCATGCTTGGGATTCTCTCTCTCCCCTCTCTCTCTGCGCCTACCCCGCTCATGCTCTTTCTCTCAAAATAAACTTAAAAAAAAAAAAAAGTAAAGCACTGAAAGAAAACAATCACCAACACAGAATTCTCAGATATGTTCCTCAAGTATGAAAATGAAATAAAGAAATTTTCAAGTAAAATAAAGAGAATCTACTGCCAGCAGATCTACACTACAAGAAATGCTCTCATGGAAACTCAGATCTTCAGGAAGGACGGGAGTGTCAGATATGGCAAATATTTGGTAAATTTAAGAGACTTTCCCCCCTCTTCCTTCAACATATATGATTATTTAAAGCAAGTGTTATAGCATTGTCATGTGGCATTTATAATGCATGTAAGCACAATATGAAGATAGCATAAAAGGCAATGGATATTAATGGACTTTTTCAGCCACATGGTTTCTACGTCTTATATCAAATGGTCAAATATTAATTCTAAGTAGTTTGTGAAATTTTAAGTAGTAGATTATAATCCCTAGAGCAACCACTAAAAATAATGTAAAGAAGTATAGTGAAAAACCAAGAGAGGACTTAAAATGGAATTGTGAAAATATATAAATAATTTAAAAGAAAGCAGAAAAAGAGGAACGGAGAAACAAAAACAGAAAGGACTGGGCGCCTGGGTGGCTCAGTCGGTTGAGCGTCAAACTTTGGCTCAGGTCATGATCTCACAGCTCGTGAGTTTGAGTCCTGCATTGGGCTCTGTGCTGACAGCTCGGAGCCTGAAGCCTGCTTCGGATTCTGTGTCTCCCTCTCTCTATGCCCCTAACCCACTCGCATTCTGTCTCTGTCTCTCTCAAAAACAAATAGACGTTAAAAAAAAAAAATTAAAAAACAGAAAGGACAAAAAAATCAAATAATAAAATGGTAGACACAACTTAGTAATTACATCAAATGTTTACAGACTAAAAACTCCAACTAAGAGGCAAAGATTAGCTTAATAATTTTAAAAGTCAATATCCAACAACATGCAATATAAAAGATACACACTTTAAATCCATAGCAGTGTCAAGCACATGTTCTCCTGTAAAATATTTTAGGTTTGGTAGACCACATACAATCTGTGCATTTTTTTTTACATTTATTTATTTTTGAGAGACAGAGAGAGACACAGCACTAGTCAGGGAGGGATAGAGAGGGAGACACAGAATCCAAAGCAGGCTCCAGGCTCTGAGCCATCAGCACAGAGCCCGACACAGGGCTCGAACTCACGAATGGTGAGATCATGACCTGAGCAGAAGTCAGAGGCTTAACTAACTGAGCCACCCAGGTGCCCCCAATCTGCTGCATTTTTTTAAAACAAACTTTTTTTTTTTCAGTTTTTTTAAACCACCTTTTAAAATTGTAAAACACATTCCTAGCTCAAGAAGCCTTACAAAAATAGGTCATGGGCTGGATTTGGTCAGTGGACTATAGTCTGCCTCCCCTTATACAAAGAGATAGACAGGAATGGCAAATAAACACATGATAAGAGGCACATAAAAAGATGTTCAACATCATTAGTCATTGGGAAAATGCAAATTAAAACCACAAATGCAAATTAAAACCACAATGCAACTACACATCTATGAGAACAGTAAAATTCTTGTATTTTAGGTTAGTGACTGACAACACCAAATGTTGGACCAAGGATGTGAAGTAATTGGAACCCTCACACCTTGCTGGTGGGGATGTAAAATGGTACACCTGCTTCAAAAAAACGTTTGTTCCTTCTAAAACTAACATATTTCTATCCTCTCTGAACTAGCATTTCATGCCTAGGTATTTACTCAAGAGAAATGAAAACATATGTCCACAAAAATAATCTTACTATTCTACTCATAATAGCCCCAAACTGGAAACAGCACAAGTCTCCAACTATATTTATACAATGGAACATTATGCAGCATAAAACAGGAATGTGCTGATACAGGAGCATAGATGAAACTCAAAAACATTGTGCTGACATAAAGAACCCTTACACAAAAGTATAAACTACGCAACTCCATTAAAATTAAAATTAAGTTCCAGGACAAGCTAAACCCCAAATATCAGCACAATGTTTGCTTTGGAGGGTATGGGAACAGGGGTGAACAGGAAAGGGGCATCAGAATTTTCAGGATTGAGATAATGTTCCACATTTTGATACAGAACATCTGGTTTTGGGTTATACAGATGCATACATTTGGCATGCATGCCAAAACTCATCAGATGGTACACGTAAGATTTATACATTTCACTGTATGTAAATTTTTCCTCCGAACAAAAAGAACCATAAACAAATGTTGAATTCTAGTTAACAAAAGGCAAACCGAAGTAAGTGAAGTATACTTCTGGCTGCAGTTTACTCTGAAATGCATTAAAAAAGTAAGCTGATGGAAGAACAGCATGATTAATAGATGGAAATATGTGGTGAAGCATATATAGCCAAATGTTAACCGTAGAATCTAAAGTATATGAATTCTATGTAACACTAAGGTATATGAATACTATGCAATTATTTAAAATTTTATATTAAAAAAATTTCAGAGGCACCTGGGTGGCTCAGTCGGTTAAGTGGCCACCTCTTGATTTCAACTCACGTCACGATCTCACAGTTCGTGGGATCGAGCCCCACGTGGGGCTCTGTGCTGAGCAGAGCCTGCTTAGGATTCTCTTTCTCCCTCTCCCTCTGCCCCTCTCTGGCTCAATCTCTCTCTCTCTCTCTCTCTCTCTCAAGATAAACATTTTTTTAATTTCATAATAAAATGTTTTAAAAATTCACAAACTGCACTTCTTTGCCAGTTATTTAAACTGAAGTTAATGTTCTTTCATCATAAAAAGCACCTATGGGGGCGCCTGGGTGGCTCAGTCGGTTAAGCATCTGACTTTGGCTCAGGTCATGATTTCACAGCTCATGAGTTCAAGCCCCATGTCGGGCTCTCTGCTGACAGCTCAGAACCCGGAGCCTGCTTCAGACTCTGTGTCTCCCTCTCTCTGCCCCTCACCCCACTCACACTCACTCTCTCTCTCTCAAAAATAAACATTAAAAATAAAATGAAAAATAAAATAAAATAAAAAGCACCTATGATTCAAGGGTGCCTGGTGGTTCAGTTGATTAAAGGTCTGACTCGATTTCTTTTGGCTCAGATCATGATCTCACAGTTCATGGGTTCGAGCCTCGCATTGGGCTCTGCGCTGACAGTGCAGAGCCTGCTTGGGATTCTCTGTCTCCCTTTCTCTCTGCCCCTCCCCCTGCTCATTCTTTCTCTCAAAATAAATAAACTTAAAAAAAATTAAAAAAAAATTTTTTGAAGGCACCAAGCACCCATGATTCAATGTAAAATATACCAAAAAATGCAAGAGAAATGGCCAAGGCATGGAAATTCACATAAGCAGACATGCACAGTAAACAAAAGATGCTCAACCTCATTTATCTAAGAAATGCAAAGTAAAACATCAATGAGAGAAAAGGGAATGGCAATCATTTTAGTAACAATTAAAAAACTAACACCTACATGATACAATGTAAGGAAGGAAGACTAAGATTCTCACAGTGGGAAGGTAAGTGAATAATTTTGTGGAGGTCAGTTTTGCAACTTTTACCCCTTTTTCTACTTCTAGGAACTTATGTTCAGAACTGCCCCCCCCCCAAGTGTACAAAGATAAATGTCATGGATGTGGATTTCAGCTTTGTTTCTAAGCTCAAAAGTCAAGTTAGCAACCTTAAAATCTCTGCCTAAATCCAGTTGTTAGGTGAAAAAAGCAACATGTGAGGTGATGATTGCAGTAAGCAACATGCGTTTCCTATGTATTTCAGATACGTAAAAAGTATGTGATGCCTTGACTGCATGGCTGTGGCCCAGAACCCCCTGCCTCCCAGTGCTATTCCTGCTCAAGGCCTTTCCCTGAGACAAGGGCTGTGTTTGATTTTCTGTTCTGGTTTCGTTTTTGTTTTTTACTGTGCCGACAGCTTTGATGGTTGTACGCCTCCCCTGGCCCCTCCCCGCCCCGGAATGTTTAATCAGACATCTTTCCCAAAGAGAGGCCAGTCACCCCTGGTCATCTGGGAAGTTCTGTTTTAGCACCATGAGTCATGGATCCTCCTCTGACCAGCCTGACATCCTGAGTAACGAGGAACAGTAGGTATGTCAATATGTAAATTAACGGGCAAAGCTGTACCTCTGTGAGTTTATTTATGTAACAAGAGGCTGGCCTGCAAGGGGTTTGCCCTGACCAAGGATGCAAATGCTCCCTGGAAGTGTGCCTGCAGCCCCTCACACCCCCACTTTGTGGCTGGTGTTAAAGGGCAGAAAGGCCTGGGGACAGCATCATCAAGCCTGTGCACAACAAGGCATCTCTGCAACCAAACTCATCAAATTCAGTGGATCCCCCAAAGAAGAGAGGCTCCCCTCAGTGTCCCCCACCTCACATTCTCACAAAAGCAGATTCTTCTTTCAGCTCCACCCTCTTTACCCGGTGGTAGGGTCCCCTCCCTAAGGGCAAAAAAACAAACAAACAAACAAAATCCAAAAGGCAACCTTGCTATTCATGTACTTGACAACATTGCTCCCGACCCTGTAACATGAGACCACTTAATCAGACTACATGTTTGTGTGTTACCTCATATGGGAGACAAAGAAGTAAAAAATATATGAAAAACTATGCCATGTGGCACTCGGGGCTCAGTCCTTTGGGTACGAACCCAACTGAGCGGTGCTGGCACGAATAAAGTTGCTTCCTGGAAAGAAAAGCCTCAGTGTCAGGACTCTCTGGGTGAGAATCCTGCTACAACCCCTCCAGCCAATAGTTGAGCACTTTAGCTCAGGGGTCCTCCCGGCTCCCCCCTCTCCCACAAGCACGTACCTGTTCAGCTGTTACGTGGTCGTATCCTCCTCCAGAAGCCTCAACAGCTTCAGAAGACTGGCAAGGACACTTGGCCAAATATCCTCCTGCTTAGCTCCAAAGTCTCCTGGTAGGTACTACTGTACCCTTAACCGGTGGACGAATCCTCTGGGCTCACCTAGAGTACAGTATATACAGGGCAATCCTGGCCTGTTTTCACCTCATGCACACAGGTAAAGGCAGGGGCTGTCCTCAGCGCTTACAGCCCTGTGAACAGTTTGCAGTCTCGAGACCCGGAGGCAACACCACAACACAGGAAGCTCTGCTGGAGGCCGGGAGAGGCAGCCAGGCCAAACTATTGCCAGAGATCCTGCTGGTCCTCCCTGGGTCCCCTCCTCAGCTAGGCTGTGGCTCAGTAGCTGTTTCAACAGATAAGGCCAGTAAGGCAATAATCTGTTCCAATGGTCCCACTAGCATACCGATCCTGAACTTGAATCTGGCTTCTCATAGGGAATGGAGTCCAAGTAGAGCCTGGATGTTTGAAAGCAGCATGCCTGTGTGAGCTACTTCGGTCTTCACTCCCATGCTTGCACCCCTGAAACCACCCTGTCCTCACCAACCACCAGCGTCTGGGGGAATCGCCCCCCCTTGCAGGGACAGGCTGAGGAAAACAGATACCTCCAGAGGTTGTGTGATTTTCTTTCCCAACGTGCAAGCCAGAGGAATGGGGAAAGGGGATAAGAACCACTGGAATGCCTGCCAGTGTTCCCAGGCTTTTTGCAGGAAAATACTTCCATGGCAAAACTCCTTTTTAAAGAGATGCTTTATTGCTGCAATTAGACACCCCGTATATAACAGAAACAACCCCCCAGAGAATTATTCAAGTGGTAATACTGAGAAACAGTGAACATACACAAAAGGATACAAAACCAGACATTTAGAGAACTAGAAAGTTTCCAAGTTAAGAAAATCTTCAAATGTGAAGTGCCTTTTAGAAACTACACCACACATGCCAGTGTAAATTTGGTTTTTATTAACAATCAGCTTTCTATAAACGTTGCATCTAAATAGGTAAATAGCTGCACAACTTAATTACTTCCAAAACAAAGATAAATCCTTTTCTTCCCTTATGTTTCGGTCTTTCCTTGGGCTGGAGAGGGAAGCTGCATGTTTCAAATCAGATCTAAAAGGGAAAGTATTCAAAAAGTGTCTTTGCATCAGGCCAAATGCACAGCATCGTGGATCTCGGCCCTGCTGTTTGCAGGCCTCCGCCAGCCGTGTGGCTGACCCACCAGTCAGCAGAAGCAGCCGTAACTGTGCAGGCACTACCTGATGCGCTTGCGCTGGCCCACTGCCTGGGGCCTGCATGTCTGGAGCCAGGGAGGGCACGCCAGCAAGGTTGAAAACTAGACCCATAAGATTGAAAACGGTGGAAGGAGGTGAAAAGGGAGGAGACATAGAGGCCTGGAGCAGGATGAGACCTTTTTATAGTTTCCAGGAATTCTTAAAATCAACTCGGGCACAAAAAAAAAAAAAAAAAAAAAAAAAAACAAATTATTGCCGGCGGCCAAAGTCAGAAGCCCTAGAGCCATAATGTAACTTTTGGGGAAGCAAAGGCCAAATCAGAGGGAGCTAGCTGGCCACACCCCTGAGCCACTTCCCTCTCCCCTTTGCCTGGCCCCCAGACCCACAGGCTCATCCCACATTTCTGGTTCAGCCAAGTGTCATCCTCCCACAAAGCCAGGTGCAGAATGGGAGGGGGCGGGGAGCCTAGGGAATAAATAACCCCCAAAGAACTAGAGGGCAAACTGATGTGGATTAAAGGTGCACCTGGCAGATCTGCTTCCCCCACTAGATGGCAGCACAGCACCTTTCCAGGGCTTCTGACTTCCCAGTTCAGTCGGTGGGGAATACGGCCGGGACTAAGAAAGGGGTGAGAGGAGCTCAACTAGAACCTACAAGAAAAGAGAAAGGCAAGGGGACATCTGTGTGCCATCCCAGGACAGGAAAGAAGGACGTGGGATGGACTGTCCCCAGGCAGAAGGCTTTTAGGAGTTTGGTGGAGGTGATGAGATGGTGTTAGGCCTTCCTGAAAAGAAGTAAGAGTTTCACGTGACAACCTGGTCAGGCATGGGAGCAACACAGCAGTCGTGGTTATAAAGGCACCTTTGCTCTACGGGGTGCCAGCCATGACAGGTGGGCGGCCCAGCAGCTATCCTTACCTAAAGCACACTTTCCCATCCGCAAGAAGTCTCAGTGACTTTCAGCTTCAGCATAAGGGCCTCCATCAGGGGAGAGGGGAAGGATTCTCACTTAAAATTCTATCCCAGTCTTCACGTGACTACTCATTCGCCGTAAGAAGACGGCAGGGACAAGAGGCCTTGCCTGGGCAGTTTCTAAGGGGTAGAGGCAGGGCTGACCAGGACTCAGCTCCCCTGAGTGGACAGCGTGTAGCTGCCTGGAGTCCCCAGGCTGAGAAGGGGTGTGGGTAATTGCACTTGGGGCACAGTGAACACAGGCGCGGACCGGATGCGGCCTGGGAGACAAGAGAGCGAGAGAGAGCGCGATAGAGACCGCGAGAGAGCGAGAGCAGGCTGACCTATTTTCAGGGGTTGCCATGGTTGGATAGTGCCTGCCCAACCAGAGGAAGGCCACAGCAGAGCAGATCCTTAGACAGGGATCCGTGATCCTGATGAGTCAGACTTTGGGTGGGAGGAGGTGGCAGGGCAAAGCCTGCTACCACACACCCTTCCCAGAGCTTAGACACACTTCGGCCTCGTCCTGGCTTTCAAAACTAACCACAGCACTTCCAGTCTGAAAGGCAAAGGAATCATCTTGTGTTTGCTTCATCCTCAAAACAGGACAGGTGGGGCACCTACGGTTCAGAGGACTGAGGGCAGAACACCCCCTCCCCCACCCAAGAAGCCTTCCCCTTATAGGAGGCTCTGCAGATGCAGAGTCACCTGGAGAGGAAGTATTCTGGGCATGATGATGTTACACTGCAGACCCTCTTGGCCTATTTTTCTGGAGATGACTCTTATTTACCTGGTGCAGAGAAACGGGTTTTTAAAAACAGAACTTTAAGCAGAATTTTTAAAGGGACAAAGGCCATCTGATGGTGGTGATTTTGGTTTTGTCTTATGAAAATGGTACAGGAGATAATCCCTGATGACAGGATGAACTGATTACAGGGCCAGGGGCCCCTAAAGGGTCCTCGCTGTCCAGTCCGGTTAAGGCGATAAATGGGTGGAGGTGTGGCTGGGGGCAGTGACCCAGTGGGGCCATGGCAGTTTGCTACTCGCTCCTGGCCTTTGTCCCAGAGCCAGCCCGTCTGTCTCTCTGCCCTGAGCAGTGATCCACAGAGCCACCCAGGAGAAGCTGTCCAAGGTGGCCGGCGCCCAGGAGTGCCTGCAGTGTGCGTGCCCCAGACCAGGGCAGTGCGTGCTCACTCCGTCAGTGTGAAGCCAGCATGAACCGGAGAGGTTGTCCATAAAGGAATCATTTTTAAACATTCAGTTTTGTTCTAATTACTCACTTCCTTCCTTTTGTTTAGATCTCACAAAACCTTCTTTTTCAGTGTTGACAAAAAAAAAAAAATATTTGGGGCAGGCCTGTGACATGAAGACTTGCCATATAATAGGCCTGAAACCACAGGAACTATGCTCAAATTGCCATCTGGTGTTCATTAATTCTCATGAAACATTATGAAAAAGCCTCAGGCCTGTTTATCCAGTTTTATAGCCATAAGTTCCTTTTATGGACACAGAGCAGATGTCAGGTTTCTTAGAATACATAAGGCAAAAAGGGTTTTAGATCTATCATAACGTAAAAGAGATAGGTAATCAGGGTCGTGAAGGGAAGGCTTCTAAATGAGACGTTCTTTTAAATGTCAATCCCACTGGACACACATACTACAAAATAAAGATTCTCTTTTTGTAAAGTGCTGTTTGCTCAGTGAATCACTCGCCACCACGCACAGAGCACCACTGCCCGGTCTGCTCAGGAGAAATGTCAGTGGCAGCATCATCTCCCCAGGCTCTTCTTGGTGAGGAGGGAAGTCCTCTGGCATGACTAGACATTCCCACACACTCTGCTCCAGTGGGGGGACTGCTGCTGACTGGGAGAGGCAGGGCGCTGAGGCCAGGGTGCCACCCGGCTCCTGCTCTTCTCAGGGTCCGGCATTTTATTCTCTCACTGCTCAAGGCTTCGTGGGCCAGAACCCAGCCAGCAACCCCTCACAGTGTCATGGGGGCCTCCCTTCCCGTGGAAGTGCTGGCAGAAGTGGGACCCCGCCACGCACAGCCAATGTGAGGGCTTTCTGGGAGATTCACTAAGGAAGGTTTAGAAAAAGAGAAGCCATTAAAAAAACAGTCACCTGCCTGGTCTATGCTATTAAAGGACATAAAAAAAGGTACAGAATTGGCAGTAAACAATTTCCTTCAGCTCTTCATCGATGTCCAGGAAAACTACACCCTCCACAAAATCAGACATGAACGATTTCGGTTCCAGTGTCTTCAGGTTCTGTCCAACAAGAAGAGTTTGTGTCGGAATGACAGGTTCCAGGTCCATCTTTATTTTCAAAGTTGGGCTCTGTTAGTGCAGATTTTTCAAAAATATTCGTTTTGCTGGTCTCTGGACAGTTTTGAACATAGATTACTCTGTTATAAGCCTTGAGTCTCTTCCATAATTGTATGTATACTTTGCACTGAACGTACATAAAAAGAAGTCCGCCAGTAAACCCGATGGCCACAACCACCAATTTAGTCCAAAAGGGCCATTCTAGGATTCCTGGAAGGGGAAAAACCCAGTTAGTCTATCAGCACACCTAATTTAAGATCTGAAGTAACTAAACACAACTGCTGACCTTCCAGTAACCAATGGATTCTTCACTCATCCATCTAGTTTCACCAAAGGCAGGGTGTCCTTGGTGTCCACTCTCTCTCATCCTCGTGCTCTTCTAGGAAACAGTCTGCAGAGATTCTCTCCTTCCCTGATTTGATCTCTTCTGACTGGGTTTTTTTAAAACTACTCACCACAGCAAGAGAATCATCCGAAAAGGATGCTTGGTACCTCATAATTAATGCTCTCACTCCAGAAACCCAGACATCTGAAGTCTGACTTAAATACCAATCTGGAGTAACACTCCAATCCTATGACCCCAGCGTGTTACCCGATCTCCATACCGAGCTCACCTGTCACTCTGAGCACATACCTGTTGCCTGTCCATGTTTGATCTCCTCAGTGGTGCGGTCGATGAGCACGTACAAGGACCAGACCACACAGGTGATGGCAATGACATGAAATGTCACTGAGCACATGATCTTCCTGCGCTCGCTGGCCGTCATCTGCAGCTTCTCCCACTGGAAAGACAACACGCAGAGCATGAGGTGTAGGCCCCCAAATGTAAAGGGCTACAATGAAGGTGACAGCATTGTAGATGGGTAAGACTGGCTTTCCCCCCCTCCCCTTTCCCCAATCTAGATGAATTTCCCCAAATACTACAAGTCATTCTCTTTAAACCACTTGGCTTCAACTAGGTACCAGGCACTGGTATTCTGTCGACAGCCAACTTTGTATGCAATGAAAAGAAGCTGGGATCAAGATGAGCTATGAACCACAACCACCAATCAATCCTCTTGTCTGCTTATTCTTGCAGGCAAACAACTAATGGCTAGCTAAAGGACTCTAGGTTTCGGCCTGATGAAAACGGCATGTTGGCCCCAGACCCAGGTGGCACACATGAGACCTCCCTGCCTTGCTGACTTGCATGAGCGAGGGGAAGAGGGTTGATGACGCCACAACACACTAGCAGATGGTCACACTACATCGTGACAGTGATGGCGGAAGGCGCTCACTCTTTGGTCCTTTGCTACTTTGGCAGCAACAGCTTGAAATCGATGCTAAGAGTTCCTGGTATAAGCAGGCTCTGCCAGTCCCATCTCCTCTAGGAGCTCATTAATTTGCTCCAAATAGCCAGATTTTCTTTTTCATTTACTGCTTTCCAAATCAGAAGAAAACATATAAGGGTAGAGAAAAAGAACAAAGCATAAACACTCTGCATATCCTTGGCCAGCCCTAATCACAGCCACTTTCCAGATGGTTCTATATAGGATAAGCTGAAAGTACAGCCTCCTAGATTGTCTATATTGGTCAAAGGCTACACATCTCACCTGAGAGGCCAGCACAGAGTAGGTATCCAACAAATTCTATTATTTTTATGGGGCAAAACATTTTTTTAGTAGTTTGCAGCTGTCTTCTCCAACATCCAGATGACTTTCTGCTGTGGTTTTATACAGTATCTTCATTTGGCTTCCCTCCTAAAATGCTCTCTGCTCCCTGATTTCCGGCTATTTCCCAAGACACACTCAGTCCAAGCCTTTCACATGGTCCTGAAATGCTCACCCTCACCTTTTCGGTGTATGCTTTTCTTCACAGACAATGTGACCTCTCTAAACTCCTTTCGCTGTACTCCAAATCCTACTGCTCCTTCAAGAACGGCTTCAACACCCAAACATTCTGTGAAGCTACCACCGCTCCCCTCCCCCAGCGCTCCAGCCCACAACCAATGCTTCCTCCTTGAACTGTTGGACATGCTCCGCCGCGACTTAATCTTCGTTCCCTTCGCACTGTCAGGTGTTTCGATTTGATCATGTGATTTTCCTTGAACTGACATATTGAGATTCCGAGATAAGAACAAGTCTTTCATTCTTCCAAACAAAACCTTGTATGCTGGGCACATAGAAAGACACACTGAAAACCATTACACAGGCGGCAGCTGACAGATCAGGCTCGCTCAGAGGGGGCAGTGACCTGGGGCCTGAAGAGAGGTGCATTTTATGTAAGGCCTGTGGTTCCTTTCTTTTCCCATCCACCCTCACCCTGCCAACTAGCAAATATTTATCACAATATATACAAATAAATTTACTATTTCATTCTGTGCTCTGTGTCAGGGAGAGATACTAATTGATGTCTGATGTACAGTCCTACTCAGAGGCAAGACGTGAGCAGTTAATATGTACAAAGTTAACTGCTAAGATGTCACAAAACAGTCTGTGGCCAAGGGCCAAATGACTGACACAGATAAGCAACCAGTCTTAGTTTGACGGAAAAACACATTAGGACTGAATGGTCAGAAAGAGCTTCTTCCTGAGAGGAGGGAGTGGGAAATCAGAAACAGAAACGATGACCTCTGTAGCACGAATGTATGCACAGCCCCCACTTCTTACAGAAATGAACACAAGCAAGCTACGGCTTCATCCAGTCCAAGGTGCTAACTCTTCCCAGGGCCCTCATCTCAGCAAGGCGAGAGCACTTCTGAACGTGTCCTCACACGTACTTTTCTCAAAGGCTTCAGCTTGACCTCCATGATGAACTCGTACTTGCAGAGCTCACAGCAGCGCGTGTCGGAGCTCTTGATCCACTGTTGCAGGCAGGTCTGGTGCACGAAGTGGAGGCTCCCTGTGCAGCGGCAGGGGGTGATCAGTGGGCTCTCGTCATCCCCTTCACAGTGGCAGATCCTGCAGCAAAGGAAGGCCAGTCATTACCGGGAGGGCCACACGACAGGGGAAGAGGACGCTTCGGGGGAAGGTCAATCCCCCCCCCCAAAGAAAACTTTCAGCGACAAACATCACAGAAACGACTACAAGCACAAAAACGCACAGACACGGAGGAGAACGATTACTACAAGCTAAGAGCTTCTAGCTTACCGTACCAACATGGAAAGTCTGGATGGCATTTGGCATCAGAGAGGAAAAAATGATATAAGAAATGACAAAGCAGTCATTTTTGGGAAGATTTAAAAATGTCACTGAAAGACGAATTTAAAGCAACATGGAAGCATCTTTCAGAACATGTTAAAATAATTAGGGGAAAAAATTTCTGTGTGAAACAAAACCAGCACTCTACCTTCCAAAATTACCGGTGACTTAAAAAGATGATAAATCTGCTTTTTATCTATAATCACTAATTTCACCTTCACACACAACTACACGTCTCCGTCCTCCCTCAGAGAGTAAACAGAGAAAACACAGAACCTCTCTTGGACCCAAAAACCCCATGATAAGGGGCTGCAATTTTATTTCTTTTTTGAGGAAATGAGAATTTTAAACCATTCATGGCTTCTAAGGGTGCATACAAGAGGATATAGCTACTAACCTCAAAGAACTTAGACTTGTGAGAAATAGAAGGGTCTCTTCCAACAGCTGGAGAGCAGGTAGGGACACCTGACCTGGGGGGAGCCAGGTCCTGGCCCTGGCCAGACTCTCAGCTCTTTGTTTCTGTGAGAGAGGTTTCGGAGACAACTGTTAGAAATGTACCAGCTGGCCTGGAGAAGGGGCGCCTAGGGAAAGGCTAGAATGGGGAAAGTATGAGCCTGGTGACAAAAAGCAAATTCTGAAAGGTTCCGGAGGCCAGACAAGGATGCTTGCACACAGGAAGACAAAGGGCGGAAGTGGAGAAAGGATGAGGGCAGAGGTGGCTGCATCCAAGTTAAAAAGAAGGAAGGCAGATGGTACTGAAGAACGGCCTCTTCCCATGCACACTGTGTTGCAAGTGGAACAAAGGGCAAAAATGAGGCTGGGAGGGGCCGCCAAGGCTTAACGTCTAGATCATCAAGCTGGAAAACTGGAGATACTATTTTCTTTCTTCCAATCTCCTTAAGCAAAGTCTACTTAGTTTTGGTTGAGAAGAGTCAGCTTGGCCTTTAATATGTGTAGCTTCTCCCTCTTTTATCATCTGTGAAACTACCTTGGGACCCATGTCATAAAAATTGGTTTTTCAAATGATACCAATACTCCATTCTTCTGGAGAAAATTATTAACCCACAATTGTCTATAACCACCCATTACTTCATTTTCCTGAAACTTCACATATTAAAGCAAGATGAGGCCACAGAGGTATGGGGAGCAGAGATGGCCAGAATGATGGTTCTTGGCAAACCAACCTGCAGGCATCCCCTGATGTGGATACAGGAGATATGGGGGGGCATTTTTCAGAGGGGGGAGAAGGACAATCCAGGTCACTGTCCTTCTCCACTGAGCAGAGGGGTGCCCGCAAGACCTTGTTCTTCCATTTTGCAGATGCGCTGTCCTCAAAGACATCGTCGTCTCCCATTTCATCGGAGCAGAAGCCCATGCTCCCTGCCAGCCCGCTGGAGGACTTGGCGGTGTGCAGGGGCGCGGCACAGCCCTCCAGCTCATGGAACCTGTGCAGGCTGCTGGCGCTCGAGCCGTGCGAGAGCGAGAACAGGTACCGGAGCAGTCGCCGGCTCCTGGACACAGCTTCAGCATCCGCTCTCTCTTCCAAAAGAGGGACGTGGATGCCCCCCTTGCCAGCTTCCACCTCTGAGGCAACTGAACGGTTGGCAGAAAGGGATGAAACGCAAGAATGTTTGGAACTGCCAAGAGGTTTGTGATGCTGTGCTTTTTTCTCCTTCTGATGGAACCTGTTAATCCTGAGACCTGGATCTTGAGGGAGTATCAATTTCCCTTCGGAGCGAGTTCTTTCCACATAGTCAAAACTTTCCGAAGTGTTCTGGGGCTTCTCACCCACATCGTTTAGGGATTTTGAGAACTTTAGTATTCTTCTGGCTTTGGTATTGTCAGCAGGCTTCAAGGCCTGGGTCCATTCTGAACCACAGGAATTTCTCTTTGACAATGTGTCTTTACAGATAACTGTCACAGTGAGCCCTTGTGTCAGAGAACTCTGGCATTGAGGAGCTTTCAAGACAACGGCAGACTGCACGGGACTTTGGTGACAACACTCAGAACACACTGCACTGGAACTGCATGCAGAGAACAGTGGAATAAAAGCACAGAAAGTAAAAAACAATCTTAAAAGAGAATAGACATCAAAGTGAAGAAATGAGACTCATGTGGTAACTTGGTGAGCAAACAGCACATAAAATTGGGCCAGCTGTTTAGAGCAAAGGCATTCTGACCAAGCAAATGGAAAATCGAGAACCTGCAGGCACTAATGCTTATTTCTGGGATGTCACGTGAACCACGGCAACATCTGAAGCAGAGCGTTACCTGCAGATGTCCTGATTGGATGGCGTGACAGAAGTGCGAGAGAAGGCGGACACTGGAGCTGACGCCAACGAAGAACCCCCAGCCTGCAACGACACACCTCCAGTCAGTTTCAGAGGAAAGAGTAAAGGGGACAGTGAACACCATCCCCTTCTGAATGGCAATGGACGGAGAATCTAAGAACATCTGCCCTTCCTACTGTTCGGTGAATAACATCCATTAGGTCCCTATGAGTTGAGACCAAACAAATCAAACAGCACTCTTTCCCTTTATGTGGGTCAAAGTGTAGCCAAGAAATATTTAAGACTTCAGAGCAGTAATACCGATCTCCTGCAGATTCAGTGGTCCTTTATTTCCTGAGCATCTAAATTTAATTAGTTCATACATAAATCAAGAAACCAAGTACTAGACAGAGGGGCTCCTGGCTGGCTCAGCAGGTAGAGCATGTGACTCTTGATCTCAGGGTTGTGAGTTCAAGCCCCAGGCTGGGCATGAGGTGGGGGGAGGGGGGGAAGGGAGAAGGAAGGGAAGGAGGGAGGGAGGGAGGGAGGGAGGGAGGAACCAAGTACTAGATGGTATATGCAAATGCAAAAGAAATGTGAGGTGCCGACAATGCCAGTGCTCACCTTTCCCACCTGGCACTCTTTATTTAACCTGGTTCTGGGGATGAACCTAATCAAGGGTAGCAGGCTGTGAGTGCTCTCTACTACTCACTTCACACTGGGTCCATGAAACCTTGCTACCCTATCAGAGCTCTCTACACAAAAAAGAGACTAGCTAACCACAGAGCCACCAATCCATAGCTCAACCCAGGGCCCAGAAGGGGGCTGAGCACAGAAGGCTCCCAAGAGTCCTAGTCATGGGATTGGGAATTAAGAAAAATAAGAAAACTTAAATTCGAAAGAACATATAGCACAAAGTCATGGCATAGACCAGGAGTACTGAGGGGCTGTGAATAACCCAAAATGAGACAAGAGCTCTAGGAAGGTGAGAAAGCACCATAATAAGAAGAGAAGTGGAAGGAGAGAAACAAGAATATAAGGGTGTACCTGAGCTGAGGAAGCAGAGCCACTGCTAAAGGGTCCCCCAGCCTCCTACAACCTCTGTGTGGTCCTTGCCTTCTCTAGACTGCCAATTCCTGTGTTCCTACAGCCCTCAGAGCACCATACATATTCACATAAATGTGTTCCTCCCTCCTCAGACAGTCAGCCTGAGTGAGCATGTGCCCCACACAACACAACCCAAACAGCCACATGAAAACAGTACTATGAGTCCATTACCAAGAGCAAGCCCACATCACCTCCCTACCTTCCCCAGGCCCCCCACGTAGCCTTCAGTACTGCTCCTTGTTTTGAAGAGCCCCGCTTTGGCCCACAATTCCCCGGCTGAGGCTTAGCCTCCACTCTTGCTAAGTGCAATCTCCACGGGTGTGCTCTCATCCTGGCACTCAAGTTACAGAACCCCTGCCACGGGCCAGCCACCAAGACAGGCAGCACCACTGTCCAGAAGCTCTCCCCATCCTCCTTCTCCAGCAAATGCACCCACCCGAAGAGAGCCAGGACTGGCACTCTGATTGAGGGCTTCAATGGACCACTATTCCTGCTCCCGAGCAAGAGAATTAAATGTCACTTCAAATCCAGCTCAGCCTGAAACCTGGTCCAGGAAGTTACATGATATCATACAACATGTATATGCTAAAATCATGCAGTGTTACTCAACTAGCACATCTTCTGAGTCACCAAAGTATTCACATGTTCTAACTAAATGTGGAAAATATTCAGCGTCCTGGGAAGAGATGGGTCTCAGACAGGAAGCTGAAATCAAGGGAAAATGGCCTCTCATTCCTGCTCTGAATTCAAGTGATCCATGTCCAAAAGGGAAGTCTGGGTGGTGATTGCATCATTACACACCCGCAACGGGGGAGTGCTTGGAGGCAGGGGCGAAGAGCCTCAGAGGAGAACAAGGCCTGCACCAAGTAGGCAGCCAGACAGTCCGCACACACAACAGGACCTGGGATCACTTCCCCACGAATTTCGTGTCTCAGGTGGACTCCTGGGAACGCACACAGTCACGTCTGTACTTAGAGCAGAGCGTCACACCTATGAGATGGTGACAATGGTCCCAAGACCCTTGTCTGCTTATCTGGGAAACAGGAATAGGCTCAGGATCCTCTGTCTGGGCCCCTGTCCCCATTTCATTCTCTCCAATGCCACAAAAAATATCATGAGACACTTTTCAGCAAGCTGATAAATGTCCAAGCCTCAACAAGCCTCCCAAGTACAGAGAAAATTTTTCTCTTATTAGATCATGATTTTCAAGGAAATTTTAACTATCTACTTACTGCTGTTTTATATGAATACAAACCAACAAATGCCTTATGCCAGCTGAATGAGAAAACTAGCAAGATTCGTGGGGCCATGAGAGCTTCCATAAGAGGTTCCGGCTGTTATCAGCTGAAGAGGAGCACCTGTTGAAGCTCAGGACCAGTCCTCGTGTAAAACGATCACCAAAGCATAGCATCAACAACTTTACAGAGCTTAACTCGTAGCTGGTATCCAGCTGAATAAAACATCTATCAACCTACCAACGAGGATTTCAAAGGCTGGACTGATCGTCAACAGCAAGGACAAAAGGAAGCCTACAAATACAGTTCAAATACAGTGCCAGGGTTCAACCGGGGGAGTCAAGGTAAGTCAAGGGGCTGGCAGTCCCCTGGACAGCTCTTTCACTCTTCCCGAGGCAGCAGGCTGGTGGCATGGGGGAGGTTATGGGGCAACAGCACTCACCTTAAGGGAAAAGGAGAACACCCTTTCTCCTCCACAAGATCAGATCACACAGGACTGCTGTTGATGAAACTATGTGTAAATGTTCATAATGAGAAAATCACGTGTCAACAAAATGAAAGCCACGTGCTCCTGGAGCTCTCTGTCGGTCCTCAAACAAGAGACTTTGTGGTCATGGAAAGGAGTGTAAAACAGCTTCCTGCAGTGATGACCTGTCCCAGAGAACAGGCCCCTCGGCGAAGGGCCTCCTGCATCCGCCCTCAGAAGACAAGAGGAAGCACAAGAAGTGCCTGGTGCAGAGCCCCAGCTCCTACTTCCTGGACGTGAGGTGCCCAGGGTGCTACAAAATCACCATGTGTTCAGACACGTGCAAAGTGGTGTTGTGTGTGGGTTGCTCCACCGTCCTGTGCCGGCCCACAGAGGATCGGCAAGGCTCACAGAAGGACACTCCTTCAGACGGAAGCAGCACTGAAAGCACCCTGAATCAACATGAATGGGAAACTTTCCCAATAAACAGATTTTGGAGAAAGAAAAGAAAAAAAAAGTGTAAAGCAATCTCACCACAAAAAAAATTTCATAAAAACCCCTCTTCTTAAGATGTCATAATCAACTACACAAAATAAACCTCTGGATTACATAGAGATTCCATTCCCAGTTGATTTTATTTCTTAGGAATGACAATTTTAGACAATTTGTTTTGCACTACTCAAGTCACTCAGTGGTTGCCCTTCCCTATCATATAACTCACTGTTTTAAATGATTTCATCAAGGCTGTCAGAAACAACCAAAAGAAAACTTCCCATGTAGCCTCGGTAGAAGCTGGCACTTCATTCTCCCTGTTTCTTTTTGCTAGAACTTACTGCCATTCAAAGGGCAGACTCAGCGAGTACACTTCTCAGTCCGTGGCAGGAACTTACCAATTTTACATCAGAGGGACTTTCCCTCTGCAAGACACCAGCCGTACCTTTCCCGGCTCTCCTGCTTCACTTCCTTCCCTCACTCCTTCCACTAGGTTGCTTCCCAACCCCCTTCTCTGCCACCTCCTCTTTCTTCTCTGCTGCAAACTTCCACTGGGCCTTCTTTTATCAGCAAAGCTTCTTTTAAACATCTGAGGTCTCAGGCTCCTAACAAAAGTAAATTCACTCTCTGATTTACATCAACAGGTACAGGGCCACAAGAAATGGTCTGGTTGGGTTCATTTGCTTTTTTTTTTTTAAGTTTATTTATTTATGTTTTGAGAGAGTGGAAGAAGGGCAAAGGGAGAGGGGCAGAGAGAGGGAGAGAGAGACAGAGAGACGGAGAGAGAGAGGGAGACAGGGAGAGAATCCCGAGCGGGGGAGAGGGGTAGAGAGAATCTGCTGTCAGCACACAGCCCGACTCAGGACTCCATCCCACAAATCATGAAACCGTGACCTGAGCCAAGATCAAGAGTCAGCCACTTAACTGACCGAGCCACCCAGGAGCCTCTAGGTTCATTTGATTTTAAGCCAGGAGCAATTTGAAGAAAGACTGGGTAAAGGAGGGTAAGAGACAAGTAAGGCCCCTATTTACAATTGACCTCAAACTTAACAGAAAAAATTGGGAAAGTACAGACGGCTCTTAAAACATAAAAAGATGCTTACCTTACCCTCTCTTACAGTGAGAAATACAAATTAAAACTATAACAAAATGTACTATCAACAACAAAAGTCTGTTTTTTAAATCACAGAATACCTGTGTTGGCAAAAGTGCAGGAGAACAGCCATGCTTATACACCGCCGGTGGGAAAGCAAATGGCTAAACTTCACAAGATAGCAATGTGGCAATTAGATTCTAAATTACAAATGCACGTTCACTTGGGCCCAGCAATTCTCCTTTCAGGAATCCATCCTCACACATATATACAGAGAGGTTTGCTCAGCATTGTTTGTGGGAACAGTCGCCTGCCATAACCTCAGTGCCCCTGGGCTTGGAGCGGAGTCCATACTGGGCACAAGGAGGGAATGGGCAGAGGGGAGGGCCATGCTCTGTGTGTGGGCCTGTGCAGACTATTTATCAGGGGAAGGGTGCACACTTCAAGGCTCCTAACAGTGGTTTGCTCTGACATGTGGAAGGAGACCAGGGACCCTGGGCAGGAGAAACAAGTACTTCAATGGAGACCCTTCCCAACCATGACACCACTTTTACCATCAGTAGGTATTTCCTAACTACAAATTGATTTTTTAAAAATAACATGTGATTAAAAGTTTAAGAAGTAAAATAAAACTACAGAAGCACAACCAACTGTATCGATTTCCAACTCTGGGAAAACCAGTAAAGAAACTGGTCTAGTGAGTCATAATCTACATTTTTAAAAAACGAAATAAAATAGAAGATGTCAGAATGCATCTGACATCACAAGGATGGAGTCTTTTGGAGGAAATTTTTCTTTCAGTTGTGTTTGTGAGTGAACTGAGTTTCAATGTAAAAACTATTTCTTACCAAGGATCATGGTCAAAATAATTTGAAGTCATTACTGTATTTCCACAAAGAAAATACAAAATATCAAAACAAGTTAGAGAAGAAGATGGCTAATCAAGAGAGCAATTTATACCATCAGCACAGAGATTTCAGAGGTGAGGGCTCTGACAGCACCCAAGAGAGAGGGGCTTTCCTTTACAAGGACAGCATTTGCCAGCTGTGTTAGGTTTCTATTGCTGTGTAACAAATTGCCACAAATTTAGCGGCTTAAAACCACACGAATTTATAATCTGGCATACAGTGTGACGGGATCCTCTGCTCAGGGCCTCCCACCTTTCTGGAGGCCCTGGGGAAGAATACACTTCACATTCATTCATTGTTGGCAAGATCCAGTTCCCTGCAGGCTGTCCCAAGTTGGGGGCCACCTGCACGCCCCATCGATCCCTCCCATGTTCATGTCCATTCTTACTTCTAATCTCTCGTGTCCTCTTCTGCCACCAGCCAGAGAAAGTACTCTGCTTTTAAGAGCTCACATGATTCCACTCATACAATATAACATCGTGGGAATGACGTCTCATGATTCACGGGTTCTGGACATTAGGATGGGGCATTTTAGAAATCGTGCTTACCAGACCAGCTTACGTTCACTTATTGCTCGGTACGTTACTAAAGGCTACTGCCCATCCTCACTCCCTCTCAAACCACGAGCTAATAATCTGTCCCTTACTGCCACCTCAGCAGGCCTGACTTCACATAATAAAGCCAAATAGAGTCTCACTTGGTGTTTGTACTCTGCAGTACAGGCTGCAACTGCATTTCAGTAAACTTTCTGCTCAGCACAGAAGTTGCTCTGTGAAAACAAATGCTTCCTTATAATAGACTCTGATTTCTATAAATAAATACCCAGTTGTATTCAACTGCAAAAATGAGCTACCATTGAAGGAGAGGCCAGTTCTGTGGCTGCTCTGATAAATACATGTTGACTCTTGATGAAGGGCTGTGCCAAGAACAAGCTTTCACAATGGCAATTAATTAAAACTGACCACTAAGAAAGTAAATATAGAATATATACAATATAGGATTCATGGAGGAGAGTGTGCACTAAAAACTACTGAATTCTAAAATGAGTTCCATTATAAACGACTCTCAGCATTGCCTAGCAAGTAACACTAACACTGAATTCTTTTCTTCGGTGGCCTTTTAGAGAGAGTTAGAACTACGTGAATACTAGTACGTCCCCAGCACAATGAGGGGCATATATCACAGTACTGTTAGAGGCAAAGCAACAGCTGAAGGAACCTTCTCATGGCTCATCTCCTAAAGTAGGCTTCCAGCTACTGTTGGGAACCTTACAAATATAGCTTGCTTTCAATAAACTACGCTGATGGCAATGATTTCTGAGCAAAGATGGTTTCACATTCCCAGAACGTACAAGTATAACCATATAAAGATCCAAAATCATGGTACTGGGTCACCCAGCACTCCACCCTCCCCCCTTGCCCTTCCTGGGGCCGCTCCAACACCTCACGCTGCGTGACTGGCCCCTCCACAGGTTGCTCCTCAAAAAGTGGTTTTTACTGTACTTGTTACCCTGGTTCAATTCTGTCATAGCAGTTATCAAGGTTCATAAAAAGATGTTTCTGTAATAATATGCTAACTCAGAAGCTGCTGCTGTTTAGCCTAGTGTAGTGCCTGGCACACAGTAGGTGTTCGCGTACAGCTGAATGAATAAAACAAGTACACTCTGGAATGACTGCCTATTCGTAAGGGGAAAAACAGGTTCTCAAACTTGTTGGTCTTAGGACCCCTTTATGCTCTAAAAAATTACTGAGGTACCCAAAGAGCTTGTGTTTATGTGGGTGACATCAATCAATCTTTACTATACTTGAAGACCTTAAACCACAAGGCCACCAGCACATATTCCACTAGTGTCTGAGAGAAGATGCCATCTCTCGTGCTGGAAGCTCCACTGTGCATTCATGAGAGAGTAAGAGTGAAAAGGCAAATAAATAACCTGCTGGTGTTATTCGACACTGGTTTTAACCCTGCCTTTTCCCCCCACAAGAAGACTCGGAACCAAATTTTGAAAAGAAACCACTGGAGACCAAGCTGTAGCCCAAAACTAAACTGTAATCAGTCAGAAGAAAACAATAAATGCAAATATGGTCTCTGCAAAAGGGGAGCCAATAGCAAAACACTGCCCATGACGCTCCATCAGGATCCCAAGTGAGGCTACACTGTGTTGATGATGCCACTCAACTCCTCCAAGTCATTCCCCTGCTCCTGCCACAGGAAAGTAAGTATCTTGTCTTTGGGATGTTTTCTTCAGAATAAATTAGGAAAGGCATATTTTGCCTTGTACTTAACCTGTAAGTCTGAGCAACCTAAGTCTGTCTCCAATCAACTTTGCACTCAGAAGCACAGAGAAGCAGACACTGGTCTTGACAACCATAGCACAGTGTGTGGCCTCCCTCCTAGGGCTGTATTTACATCTACACACGACATCCTCCTATAACTCATTCCTATCTGATGGCAGTCAAAACTAGAAAATACTCGAGAGATCTAGGAGAGTCAATGCTTAAACTCACTGAGATTTGCTTGCCAAAAAAACAGAACAGCAATAATTTTAAGGGCTTGTTACACATGTCCAGTCTGACTTCTACCCAGGAACATTTGATCAACCAGAGGCACATAATGCTCATGGTATCTGAATAAAATTATGCAGAGCTCTAAAATATTCTACTAGGTACCAGCCTTCAGCAATGTCAGCCTAGTAAGACTAGCTGCCTGGCTGCAGAGAGGACAATACCCATGCTCCAGGCTTCATGATACAGATCTAGCTTACCACTGCCATCTTCCTGTAAGTGCTACCAATCATGAACTTGCTTAAGAAATTGTGTCACCTGGACCAAGTCCTATTCCCAGGGTCAAATGAGAATGCTTCTCTCATTGTAAATTAATGCCATATCTGGGTGTTATGAGAGGCCTGAGCAGAGGCTCTAGAAAGTCCAGACCTTAGGATGAGCCTGACCTAAGCAAATTCCTGGTATCTAAAAAAAAAACTCCAGTGGCGCCTGGGTGTAGCTCAGTTGGGTAGGCATCTGCCTCTTGATTTCAGCTCAGGTCATGATCTCACAGATGGTGGGATGCAGCCTCACATCAGGCTCCGTACCAACAGTAAGAAGGCGACCTAGGATTCTCTCTCTCCCTCTCTCTCTGACGCTCCCCTGCACATGCTTGTACTCTGTCTCTTTCTCTTTCTCTCTAAAATAAACATTAAAAAAAAAAATTCTAGTGGTACTGAGTTCAAGCATCCCACAGGGAATTCCAACCTTCTTCTAAAAGATTTTAGGGCAACATACAGTGGTCCTCAGTGTTGGCCCCCAGCCAACATGGCCCCACAGTTTACAGGCACCCTGCAATTGGGCAACTATAACAGTCATCACTCCCAGTATATATGCCTAATGTCCCGGATTTCCCAAGGAGGGGACAACCAGTTTTCAACAGTTTAATCCTATCCTGGCTGGCTCCTTTTCACTGTTTATGTTCTGCCTTATGTGCCTCCTCCTGAGCTACACCTCTCCCAAGCAGCCCTTCTAAACTTTGGTTCTTTGTTATTCCCTATCTCAGCCCCTTGTCTTTTACCTTCACAATAATTCGCTTCATCTGCCAGGTACTTTATGGAGGTCTGCTTATTCCTCTCTTCTCTGTTTGGTTCAGCATTCAGAGCACAACATCAGGCATAGAGTTAAGTGTGGGACAAGTGTGAACTCATGTAATCCTCACATATGCTGCACTGGGCCCCCTTGTCTACGTTACAGATGAGGACACCTCATGCCAAGGATACCCTATGCCGAGTGAGGAGACAGCCTTTAGGCAGGGGGCAATTGTGGTACAATTCCCCTGAACAGGGAAGCGTATCACTTCACCCTGATGTGCCACAAGCAATCACCACTCCGAGGCTGTATTCTGTACCTCGCCGCATTCCCTTCACCAGCCCGAGCTCCAAATTACCCTGGGAGTGAGGGCCATCTGACAGCCAGGTGCTGCACATCACATTCCTGCAGCACAGACACCCCCCTCCACCCTCCCTTCTCCCTCACCACATGGCCTCCCAAATCCCCTTGTCTGTCACAGTGCTAATTCACAAAGGGCAGAATCAGGAGAAGTGGTGGGTGACAGAATAAGAGTTTAGTTGACATACTGAAGAACATATTTTTCATAGCTACGTTTTAATTTCACATCAGAAAACTAGCAAATCAAAAACGTGATTTCAGATACCATACAGTGATACAAAACGTAATTAAATACAGCAAGCCCGTTTAAAGAAAATGATTACGCAAACAGCACAGGTAGTGCACAGGGTGAGGGTGGGGTGTAGATGGCTCATGCCTGGGGAACCCTGCTGGCCCACACCCTAGGACCCCTCAGCAGGACAAAGGTCAGGGTGAGGCTGCATGGAGAGCTGCATTCAAGTGCCCCTCTTTCCACAAGCATGCCTTCGGGGTCTCACCCTACCTCAGCTTCTCTAGGCACTCGGTCAACACAACAGGTCTTTTACTAGGGGGCAATTCTACTACTTCTTTAAAAAAAAATAATGATTTGCTACACATTGCTACAATATCATTATAAACTATGATAAGTGCTTTAAATGAATGAGTTTGCAAGTGGCCAGGACCAGATCACCTTAGATGTGGCACATCAAAGTAGAGGGTTTGAATCTTATTCTAAATGCAGTAAGAAGCCACTGAAGCCTTAACAAGAGAAGCATTAGGATTCTATTTACCTAGTTGCTGGGTGGTGGCTGATTTGGAAGGCTGCAAGAATTCAGGCAGATTCTTAGAAAGCTACTGCAGTAATCCAGGAGGCTTGGGCCCAGGACACGGCTGTGACGATGGAGAGAACGATGGGCTAGACATAATGTCTAGCACAATGCTATGCAAACATTTGCTCAACAAACATGTACTAAGCAACGCCAGGGCTCTGAAGTTTTACGGGCAAACAAGATATAACCCTAGCCTCATGGAACTTACTTACTTGTGGGGCAAAGGGGCAACAGTAAAAAAACAAACAAACAAACAAACAAACAAACAAAAAACACCAATAAAAACTCAGGCAGTGAGTGACAGGTGCTCTGTTGAAAACAGGGAAAAGTGACTAGGGGACCGCTTAGGGGGTCAGGATGGGCCACTAGGATGAGATAACAAATTTCATGAAAACTTGCACTTAGAATCAATAAATGATACCCACTTAACGTCATTACCATTGATACAAAACCAAGTACTGCGTAAAGACTCTGTGATCGAAACTGCTTAAATGTCTCAATATTCTTCCTTAATTAACTCTCTAAGAGGATCACACTTGGATGCCCATCTTAAAAACAGATGAGCCACCTAGCTGCCTCTCACACATCCCATCTAACCTTCCTGTTTCCTGTAAGGGGAGTTAGGTTTCTGAGGCTTCAAGAAAACATGGGGTGCCTCCAACAAACACTGAAACACCCCCTGTAACAAATCACTCTGTAACAAAATCTACCTAGCTGGGATACAAAGAGACAGACAGAAGGTTTATTTTTACCTGCTCTCAATTTCTAACTTCAAGTAACTTCAGTTACCTGTAAGCGGTAAACTGCATGAGCATAATGTGCTCTGCAGGTGACTGACAACCCTTAGCACAAACCAGTGCTGAACCCAGCTGGAGGTTGAGTCAACAGGAAAAGTCTCCTGAGAGACACAAGGGAGATTCCAGGCAGCATAAAACATGTCTGTGTTCTAACCCTTGTTTGTATCTTCTATGTCAAGGGTACTAAGTATCTGCTTGAGTATGTCTGCTACACTGAAGATGGAATTTTATGCGCCATGGCCTAAAGGGGCCTCGAACAACAGGCTCATTTTATAAATACTGCAAGAAAGAAATGCAGTCTCAAAAACAAAGTTATCTTTCAGAGCAGTCCTGCCCTCCCTCCCCCAGCACCATGTATCTGGTTCATGCCTAACAACTCTACATCACACAACTTTCTTATTACAGAGGGTACATTTTGCAACAAAATTTCAGGCTGATGGCTCACCGGGAAGCAATGTGTGCACACACCTCTCCAGCGATTTTCCTGGAGGAACCAGGATTTCCAGCGTGCAGGAACCTCTACTTTGAAAATGGAAGAGGCCCACAACTTCTTGGCCCTCCTCTGTGGCAGAAAACTCTGCTCCAGGAAACCAATTTGACAATAAATTTCATATATTGAAAAAACAAAAACAAAAACAAAAACAAAAACAAAACTCTGCTCCACACTTTAACTCTGTTTTTTTTTTAATTCTGGACATGATCCCTGGGTTGTGGAATCAAGTCCCATGTCAGGCTATGCACTGAGCGTGAAGCCTGCTTAAGATTATTCTCTCTCTCTCACTCTCTCTCTCTGCCCCTCCCCTACTCTCCCTCAAATAAAATAATAATAATAATAATAATAATAATAATAATAATAATAATAATGTTACATTCAACTTAACCAGACAGGCCATCTGGATTTGCATCTTCTTACTTTTCTCAGTGCTTAAACATTGGGCAGGACCTTCAAAAGTGGTAGGGCAATGGGGCGCCCGGGTGGCTTCATCGGTTAAGCATCCGACTTCGGCTCAGGTCATGATCCCGCAGTTCATGAGTTCAAGCGCCGCATCGGGCTCTGTGCTGACAGCTTGGAGCCTGGAGCCTGCTTCAGATTCGGTGTCTCCCTTTCTCTCTGCCCCTCCCCTGCTTGCACTCTCTCAAAAATAAATAAACGTTAAAAAAAAAAAAGTGGTAAGGCAAAACTTGCCATCTCACTCAGACAGTAATGATCTACCACTGTACAGTTCTATTAACTCCCACATTCCTAGCTGAACAAACAGCAGAAGAAAAGAAATGGAGGTTGGAACAAGAAGGATTCACTGAAAGGTATCCATGTGAGGTGGATGAAGCCTGTGGCTTTCGAATGACTGTTCTGCGGGGAAGGTCAGGTCAGGAATGCACCAAGGAGTACTCTAAACGGCCTTCGATATCACATAGAGCATATGGACTTTCCTTTTTTTTAAATTTTTTTTTAACGTTTTATTTATTTTTGAGACAGAGGGAGACACAGCATGAACAGGGGAGGGGCAGAGAGAGAGGGAGACACAGAATCTGAAACAGGCTCCAGGCTCTGAGCTGTCACCACAGACCCCAATGCGGGGCTCGAACTCACGGACCGTGAGATCATGACCTGAGCCGAAGTCGGACGCTTAACCAACCAAGCCACCCAGGCGCCCCTACTTTTTATGCATCATGAAGTGGATGAATGATATATGGTGAGGTCAGAAATATGCCTAAGAACAGACTAATTGTCTCAAAGGATTTGCTAGATTCTACTTTTACTTTTAAAAAGGGGGTGATACAAGTGAGAATAGGTATATAGTTTGTAAATTAAAATGGTATATAATGTGTTCATTTCTGACTACTTGGGAGGCTGGAGACAGCAGAAGAGGATCTGTCGCATTGTTCAGATCTTCCTGTGACGATCTGTGCCAGTGTCTGGTCAGCTGACACAGACATGGGGAGAAGGCCCATCTCTTCAAGGTGCCTACAAGGACATACTGCATGGACAACAGGTTGGCCAGAGCCCAGGATGGGCCAAGATGAGCAGGGCATGCAAACAAGGTTGCTGAGTGCGAGACACTGTCCGCTGGCTCCTGGGTCACCCCACAGCAGCTGACATGCTCCTGACAGGCTAGTCAAGTGACTACACCACAGGTGTGCCAGGTGCTGTAGGATGGCCAATTCACCCTGTCAGCCCTCATTTTCCTAGCCACTTTCCAACTTGAGGTGGCTCTGGATCCGGTTCTGGGCAGTGAAATGTAAGCACACGTCAGGCAGCTGGCTAGGGCTTCTGGGAAAGCACTTCCTGCTGAAAAGGGTCACTCTCAGCTGACAGACCCCTCCATCCTTCATCATTTTTCTCATTCCTGCCAAGGCCACAGCCATGGTACCTGGAGGTCCAACTCCCATCTTGAGGCCATGAGGTAATAGAAAGCATAAGGATGACGACAATGTGCCAAGAAGGTGGCACGGAGAGGACAGAAAATTCCTGAATCACTGATATTTTTGAACAACTACATCAGCCTTGGACCACCTATCTCCAGACACAATTAGAACCACATAAATCCATAATTATTTAAGTCACCAGAGTTGGCTATTTGGTTTTTTGTTTTTTTTTTTTAATTTTTTTTTTCAACGTTTATTTATTTTTGGGACAGAGAGAGACAGAGCATGAACGGGGGAGGGGCAGAGAGAGAGGGAGACACAGAATCGGAAACAGGCTCCAGGCTCTGAGCCATCAGCCCAGAGCCTGACACGGGGCTCGAACTCCCGGACCGCGAGATCATGACCTGGCTGAAGTCGGACGCTTAACCGACTGCGCCACCCAGGTGCCCCAGAGTTGGCTATTTGTTAAGATCAAATGTGCTCCTAATTGAGGGGACAGATTTTCTGGTGACTCTCTGAGATTTTTTTTTTTTTTTTTACCTGAGAGTAAATGATTTCTCCTGGGAGAAATAGTTTTTTCTCCTATTAGTCACTAACCGTAACACACATTCAGAATCGCCTCACTAGAAAAACATAACTTCCACACACCTTGTTGTATGGTCCTAGAGCAGACTGAGAACTGTGTAAATAACTCTGCATCTTGAAAAGAAAGGAGTATAATCACATTTAAGCTAGGAGAAACCAAACCAAAACCCCAAATCATGAAAATAACATACTTCTGGCACTCTACCTTAGAAATGTTACTTGAATGACTCATGGAATGTCCCAAAGTCTTCTCATTCTGCAAGAAAACCAAACAGGTGTTAAGTATCAAGAAAATGAAATAGGTGATTAAAATGTGCACAGACCATTAATCATAATAATCCTGGCAATCATTCCCTCAACTGGAATTTGCTGAGCGTAAAGTACTATGTGCCAGCAAAAATGAATATAATAATAGTCCCTGCCCTAAAGGAACTTAAGTTACCAAGAACAGGAATTTGGAATTAACAAAAAATAAGAGGGCTACAAGTGTCTTAAGGCACATTCGAATGGAGGTTCAGAGGTGAGAAATAGCATGTTCAGTTTACTGTGATGTGGTCCATGCTATGAGGAGCCACTGTAGGATGAGGAAGAAGAAAGCAGGACAGCTGACACCACCCAGGTTGTCTGGCTGTCAAGTGTTGAGTACTCAAAAGGGACATCCCACCACTCACATCTGTTCCCTCAAGCCTGTTTCTCCTCCTGGGTTAGAGAAATCTGAGAGTCATGCTAGCCTCCTCCATCTTTAGTCACAAAGTCTTATAACAAATTCTTCCTCTGTAATGTCTCAGTCTCCAACTCATTTGCATTTCTACTGTCAATGCTTTAGGTTTAGGTTCTCTTCATTTTCACTTCGAATTCTTGAATAACCTACCTTATCTTTCTCCCTTGAAAATGACCTCCCCGACACAGAACTGCTATGGACTGGATTGTATTGTGTCCCCCCAAATCTGTATGTTGAAGTTCTAACCCCTAGTACTCAGAAGGTGACTGTATTTGGAGATAGGGTCTTTAAAGAGGTAATTATGTTAAAATGAGGTAATCAGGGTGGGACTTGACCCAATATGAATGGTGTTCTTCTAAAGAAGCTGAAATTCGGACAAAGGTATACACAGAGAGAATACCAGGTGAAGACATGGGAGAAGGCAGGGGCGGCCATCTGCACGCCAAGGAGAGAGGCCTCAGATGAAACCAAACCTGCTGACACCTTAATCTCAGACTTCTAGCCTCTAGAACCATGAGAAAATTAACTCCTGTTGCTTAAGCACTCACTCCGTGGTGATTTTGTTATAGCAGCCACAGCAAATGAGTAATCTTCCACACTATAATTTTCTTAAAAAAAAAAAAAAAAATCAGTGAACATTCCAAATGTAAGTCTGATTTTCTAAAAATAAGAAAGTAACTCTTCTTGATTCCAACTGGCCTTGCTCTAAGCCCAAATGAGTAAAATAAAACAAAACAAAAAAACTATTAATGGAAGAGATGATCTCATTTCCATTTTTAAGATTATATATTCTCTATTCATCTCACATTTCACAATAACCATAGGGAAGACTAGAAAAGGCCGAGACGCAATTAGCAGGTAAAATTCTTTTGGTCAGTCAGAAGTACAAAGGAGCCAGTAGATCTAAAACTGCTTTGAAAGAGTGGATTCCATGCCACCAAGGCTCCGCTAAAAGAGAACTAGCAATCAAGAAAGTGTTAACTTTCCCCTTTCCCTCAACCCACCAAATTACATACTGCCTTGACTTTGGTATACACTTGGCCTTTGAACACTCAACATCCCTAAAATGTTAACACAGAAACATTTCAAGAGCTCCCAAGTGGCCTGCCAGCTGGCACTTGTTTTGACAATGTTGTCTTGTCTTCACAGCAACGTAAATGTGCAATTTTTTGATTATTTTCTATATATTCTTTTCTTATTTTATAAATCTGAGTGAAAACAGAAGTTCAAACTCTTGAGTATAATACAATACAGACACTGTTACTAAGTGCATAGCCTCAATGGAATGTTTCTTGGTCTTAAGTCAATCAGATAGTTACAAAAGAAAAGAACAAAATTATAAAGTATGGTTAAAGTGTTGGCAATGTCACCAAAGACTATTTCTAAGAGACCAGATGAATTAGGAATTTCATTCATTCATCTTATTCACGCCTTCACTCATGGGGAATGGAGAGTCTGTCCACAGAACAGGTAAATCTGTAACCATTCAAGTTTCATTCGTGAGTCAAGAATGTACTATGGACAAACACAGGGCACTGCTGTGAATCCAGGCTTAGAGGCTCATCTACTGGCAATTTACCACTAAATTTTAATTTAGTTTACTAAACTAAAACAAAGATACCACACGTCCTGGATTATCGGTACAGAAAACCATTACAACTGCTATGACATTACCCACTACCTTTCAAGAAATGGCCAGTTTAACACTACCTGGAAATACACAAAGATGTTCTGAGGTACTAAGAAAAGCAGTAATTCCTTTCCCTGACTTTTTTTGACACTTACCATTCCATAGACAGGGTTATTAGGGTGGGTCTCACTGTTAAGCTAGGTAACTTTATAAATCCAGACTGAGATCGAAAAGTTGCTTATTACCTTATGAACTTGAGAAATAAATTTAATGATATAAGCCTGTGCCCTGTTTCCCTTGTTAGAACAATTCAACTAACCTGAATTTAAGTAAATATTTTTTAAAAGGCTTATAAAAAGTTAAAAAAAAAAAAAGAACAATTCAATATTTTACACTGGTAAAAATCAAACAACTTAACCAGCCCCAGCAGATACAGATGTTTTCAAGACTGAATTCTGTCAATATTTAGAATTGCTTCTCCACTGCCTGGCAGATTAACAATTCAGTTCCAACAGATCATTGTAATTTCCCTTAAATGCTGCTACATTTATTCGGACTTACTGAAAATCTAAGAAGTTCAGGACCATAACAGAACTATTTTTCAGGAAGCAAATCCCAGCATGCATTCAAACAAGTGACTCATTCATTCCATACTTATTTACCATGCGACTACCACATGCAAACAACCATATTAGGCACAAAACACGGACAAAAATGAATCTCGCTCCTAGGCCTGTTCTGATGACAATGTCACCACAGAATTGTGTTTTGATGAGAAATATACAACCAGGGGGGAAAATGAACAAAAACATTTTTAAGAACGTTAAAAAGCACATCCATGAATTATAGCAGGGTACAATGGTACGCTTCGGAATAAAAAGAAGTAAAGTTTACCAAACATCAATGTTAAGAACGGGAATTAGGCATAACAAAGAGAAAAAGAGTTCCATTCCAGTTTAAGCCAAAACTAAGCTTCAATGCCCAAGTGATACAGACTTCAGCAAACTATTTTTATAAATCTTTAATATGCTTAGTCACCACTTAATGGGTCCACCACGTTGTAATCCTGGGAGAGAGAAAAGCCTCACTGCTGGTAGCAAAAACTGTTACCTTCTTTCCTCCGAGAAGGCACCAGGTGATGCCACACTGTGATACCACCCGCTCCCCTGGCCTTCTCTCCTCTCCATGTGTCTCTGGTGGGCTCTTTTTGTCTACGTTAAGCAAGAGCTCCTCAGAACACAGTTCCATATCCTCTTCTCACTTGTGGTCTCCCTTAGACCAGTGCTTCTGAAACTTTGTGCACTTGAATCATTTAAGGACTTTAGTAAAAATGCAGATTGTGATTTGTTAGGTTCGAGGTGGGTTGAGATTCTGCATTTCCGTAAGTTCTCAGGTGACTCCCATGCTACTGGTCCCCAGACTATACTTTAAGATGCAAATTTCAGGGGCGCCTGGGTGGCGCAGTCGGTTAAGCGTCCGACTTCAGCCAGGTCACGATCTCGCGGTCCGTGAGTTCGAGCCCCGCGTCAGGCTCTGGGCTGATGGCTCAGAGCCTGGAGCCTGTTTCCGATTCTGTGTCTCCCTCTCTCTCTGCCCCTCCCCTGTTCATGCTCTGTCTCTCTCTGTCCCAAAAATAAATAAACGTTGGAAAAAAAAAAATTAAAAAAAAAAAAGATGCAAATTTCATTCCAAATCCTGGGCCAGCATAATCCATAAAGGCTATGATTCATTTTTTTAATTGAAGTATAACAATATCATTCTTTTTTTTCAGTTTTTTTAAAATATGAAATTTATTGTCAAATTGGTTTCCATATAACACCCAGTGCTCATCCCAAAAGGTGCCCTCTTCAATACCCATCACCCACCCTCCCCTCCCTCCCACCCCCCATCTACCCTCAGTTTGTTCTCAGTTTTTAAGAGTCTCTTATGCTTCGGATTCATTTTTTTAAAAAGCAAACCATGACTAATATAAAAGTGAATTTCTGCATACAATATGGCAGTGAGTTCACAACTGGGTTAATACAAATAAATCAATCAGGAAACTGACTGATACATACACTGGGAAAGGAGTCTGAGGGTGTGAGAAAGAGAAGTTTTATTAATGTAAGATGTTACCAAATCACAAAGATAAAGAGAAGCTCTGTTGAAGAATAAGGGACATTTCACAACTTAATCAGTCCTGTCAATGGCATTTTCTAAGTCCATGTGTGGCTCCAATAGCATGTACCTTGAGGGTAGAACAGAGATGCAGAGCCCACAGAGACCAAATACGCCCTAGAAAGTAGAAGCCAAGAATTAACAAGAAGACAATGAGGTGAGATGTCTAAGCAAGTTTTAAGGATTTTGTATAAAGGAGTCAAACAATTAAACTTCATGTGGGAGCTTCCCTGAAACTCTGACCAGGACCAGTGATTAAAAACACAAGAAACAAACAAGGAAAAAAACAAAACAAAACAAAACAAAAACACTCTGTGTAACAGATAACTATGTATCTACCCAATACTCATCCCTGCCAACAGAACAAATCTGTTCTGAGCAGGAATGGACCCAACCCAAAGCTCTCACTTTCTCACTCTCTCACTCTCTTTTGCAGTTAAGGCTAAATATGTAAGAAAGTTCTCCCTAGACATTAAACTTGAGGTTTTCTGGGAGAACATTTTGCTTTCCTGATATAGCCATTGCTCCTTTCTCCAGCATTCCTCCTTTCCTCAGTCACCCTGGAATAAAGATAGCATGCCAGGAGGTGCAGCAATCACGGTGGGACAGTGAGGAGAAAAAGTATACGCACAGGTCTCCAACTTTTTAGTCTTAGGGCACCTTTACAATGTAAGTTACTGAAGACTCCTAACATTTTGAGTATGTGGGTTATATATATTTATATTTTCCACATTACAAATTAAAACAGGGGCACCTGGGTGGCTCAGTTGGCTAAGCGTCTGACTTTTGATCTGGGCTCAGGTCATGATCTCACAGTTCACAGGATCAAGCCTCACGCCAGGCTCTGCATGAATAGCACAGAGCCTGCTTGGGATTCTCTCTCTCTCTCTTTCTCTCTCTCTCAGCCTTCCCCACCCCCACTCATGTGCTCTCCCTCTCTCAAAATAAAACTTAAAAAAAAAAAGAATGTTTACAATATGAATCTCTTAATTCAATTAGAATAATAAGCCCAGTTAATATAAATAACATTTCCATGAAAATAACTATCTTTCTGAAGAAAAATAAGTGCACAGAGTAACACAGTTTTATATTTTTGTAAATCTTTTGGATTTATAAAGTTATTGTCCAATTAATAGAAGACAGCTGGATTCTCATATGTCCTTGCACATTCAATCTCCTCTGTTGTTTTTAACTGAAGTAAATGAAGAAAATTTGGCCTTATACAGTTAGGTATTTATAAAAGGAATGTGTATTTAAAAACTATTTGAGGTAACTGGATATTCTTTGTACTACACAAAAACTCAAGTAATTAGCTGTGATGTAAACTCTAAAGTGACATTAATAAATTTTTAATACTCCATTAAAATCAACTGGCCCATCTTTTACTTTGATTTTCTCTCTTAATCATGTATGACTCTATAACATCACACCCTTGGCCACTTAGAAATTATTGGTTCACTGAGTTATACAACTCTTTCAATACTGACACAATCCGTTATGCAACATGAAAATAAATAACTCATTAATATGACAACCAGCATCTTTAACTATTGAAAAGTTACCAAGCTCACAGTGATGGATACAAGTTTTCCAAAATTCTAATTTTTGCTTAGAGATGTCAAATTTTTTCATTGGCAACAAAAACTGTTACTTGCTTTCCTTGAAAAGAAAAACTGGCTCATTCATTCAATTTAGAGAAAATGTCTGACAAATCTCCAAGTCAGAATAACTAGAATTTGCCAGTAATTCTTTCAAATAAAAATTATATTCCATTAAAAACACTGACTAGTTAACTTAGCAACTCAATCATAGACGTGCTTTACCCTGAGGCAATCGCTGCACTCTGGCATGCAGTAGAAATGATTTATACTAGATATGCAAAGATGGAATAAAACACATAATCTATAATGAGGAGAACAGTCAATTAAAAATGACACACATATTAAAATTAGTAGAAAATGAAGTCAAAGTATTGTTACAACTGTCTTTGAAATGTTCCCAACGTTAAAGAGATGTAAGGTATAAGAAATATATCAAACTTCCAAAGATAAGCAAGCACTAAAAAAGCTACACAAAGAGATACACTTGCTAACACCATACATAAAATAAAAAGAAATTCTTAAAAGTGTTCGACTAGCCCACATGATGGTAAGAAAAAGAGAAGTAAGAGAGATGGGGAGAGAGAGATGGGGAGAGATAACAAAACAGTAGAACAGAAAATAAAAAGTAAAATGGCACCCTTAATTCCTAAAGTATCAGAAACTATCCTAGGAGCGTAGAGCAAATAGAGAAACATTTATTCAAGAAAACTGACTACACCTTGGTAAGAACACTGGGGATCTGTGGCATCTGAACCACAACCCAGTCCATCCTCAGGCTGACAGAAGCTCTACTCTGGGAGGGTGCAGCCAAGAGAAAATGGCTCTATTTCTCCCCAGCTCCCAACAGCACAGAATGGTATCTCCAGGAGAGAGGCAGGCCCCAAGCATTACACATCCTACTCCACCATCTCCATATTGTAGAAGCCATGTTCCAGGCAAAAGTGATTAGAAGTAGGTCTGGGCTCTCTTCTGCACAATGCCCACTGGCAAAGCAGAAGCTCTACTCCAGGCATGGCAGACTGAGTGTAATGTGGTCCCAACTTTGCTTGGCCCCACAGACTAATAGGGTGGAAGTTCCACACCAAGAAATGCAAAACAAGAAAGCCACAGGCTACTACCCTACCAATGTACTGCTCATAAAGCAGGTGTGTCACTTCAAAAGATGTGGGTCACCTTACCTGCCCCCAGCTCTAGAGAGTAAGCTTTGATTTTGCAAAGGTGGAAAGGCAGGCCAAGAGAAGAGAGCTCCTCTGTTATCTCCAAGGAAACAAACATTAACTATAATAGAATACGTAGAAATTCAAGGCTAATGGTGCTGGCAAAAACGATGACATTTTATGAGGAGACTGGTAGCTCCAAGAGAGCAACAAGCAAAATCACAAAACAACTAAAAGTGTACCACAGAAAAGCAGGGGCAGAGACAACTAAGAAGGTCCTCCAGAGGATGGAAGAAACCTCAAATACTGGTCTTGAAAACAACAGCAGCAGGGGCACTGGGATGGCTCAGTTGGTGAAGCATCGTGACTTGAGCTCAGGTCATGATCTTGAGGCTCAGGAGTTCAAGCCCCACATCAGGCTCTGTGCTGACAGCTCAGGTCCTGGAGTCTGCTTTAGATTCTATGTCTGTCTCTCTGTCTCTGTCTCTGTCTCTGTCTCTCTCTCTCTCAAAAATCAACATTAAATTTTTTTTTCTTTTTTAAAGAAAACAACTGCAGCAAAGGGATCTGAATTTACTTGGATCAGACCATGGAACAATGCCCTATGAAACTGTCCAAAATAGCAGAGCAATCAGCCAGCAGTTAATGGAACTAAAAACTCAGTGTGAAATCAACAGAGACATGAAAACTTAACATATCAGGGAAAGGCACAGTCAAAAAGAACACTGCTATAAACAGTCATCTCAACTTGAGAGAATGCAAGCCCAAGGCTCACCTCTCTGAAAAGCAAAATCAAACTATATATTGTGAGGAAAACCGATTTTACTGTAAAAATCTGTAAGTTTTACTGTAACTTTTACAAGTTACTAAACAAAGAACAACCCCCAGGAGGTAGGGGGGGAGGGCTGTAGAAAAATTTAATTCAGAGATGCTAAAAAGTATTATCTAAAATATACAGTATTGGGGCGCCTGGGTGGCTCAGTCGGTTGAGCGTCCGACTTCAGCTCAGGTCACGATCTCACGGTTCGTGAGTTCGAGCCCCGCGTCAGGCTCTGGGCTGATGGCTCAGAGCCTGGAGCCTGCTTCCGATTCTGTGTCTCCCTCTCTCTATGCCTCTCCCCCATTCATGCTCTGTCTCTCTCTGTCTCAAAAATAAATAACATTAAAAAAAATTTAAAAAAATAATAAAATAAAATATACAGCATTAAGTAAAAAAATTACAAGACCTGCAGAGAAAGAGGAAAGTATAACCCAAAGAGGAAAAAAAGGCAGTTAACAGAAAAGTCCCTTGAGCGTGCCCACAAATCATCTTTAGTACACAAAGGCTTCAAAGTAACTATTATAAATATGTTCACAGAAGTAAAGGAAGCCATACTTAAAGAGGCAAAGGAAGATATGATGACATTATCTTATCCAATTGATGAAAGCAATAAAGAGATAGAAATTGTAAAAAAAAAAAAAAGTGAACATGGAAAATGTGGAATTGAAAAGCACAACTGAAATGAAAAATTCATTACAGACATTCAACAGATTTGAGCTAGCAGAGGAAAGAGTCAGTAAACATGTAGACAGATCCTAAAAGATTATGCAATCTAAAGAACAGAGATCAAAAACAATAAAGAAAACTAAATGGAGCCTTAGAGAAACATGGAACATGATTAAGTACACTACTATATCCATAATGTGAGTACAGGAGAAAGAAAAGAAAGGAAGATAAAAAATATTCAAAGAAATAATGGCTGAAAACTCTCAAATTTGATAAAAGCATTAATCTCCACATCCAAGAAGCTAAATTAAACCTAGTAGGATAAAAGCAAAATAATCCACACCCAAACACATCAAATCAACATGCTGAAAGACAAAGAGAAAACCTTGAAAACCTTGAAAGCAGCAAGGGACAAATAACTAGTTATATACAACAAGACCCTGAAAAGATTACTAGGTGACTTCTCATCAGAAACCATGGAAGCCAGAAGACTGAGGGGGGCATACTTGGAGAACTGAAAGGAAAGGAATTTCAACCAAGAATATTATTCCAGCACACCTATCTTCAATAATGAAGTGTAAAATGAAGATAACAAGAAGATACCAAGAATGACAAAAACTGACAGAATGCGATGCGGGCAGATACCCCATAAAAGAAATGCAAAGAGAAGTTATTCAGGCTAAAAACAAGTTAACACCAAACAATAACCAGAAACCACATGAAAAAAAAAAAGAATGCCAGAAAAACTAACTATATAAAAATAAAAGCCAGTTTACATACATGTATCTCCTGTCCGTTCATCTGTTAAATGATTTTAAAAGGAATTACATAAAAACATGCACATATTGTATTGTTGAAATAACACAAAAAAATGTGATATATCTGACAAAAACAAACAAAAGAGGTGAGTGGGTACAAAACTGTACTGGCAAAAGGAAGTGATGTCGATGGCAGCTCAAATCCATAGAAGTAAGTAAGAACAAGAAATGCTAAATAACTTTAAAACAACAAACTCTGTAAGTTCTCTCCTTTCTTTTACTTCTTTAAAAGAGAAATTAGGGGCGCCTGGGTGGTTCAGTTGGTTAAGTGTCTGACTTGAGCTCAGGCCATGATATTGTGGTTCATAAGTTCAAGCCCCATGTTGGGCTCTGTGCTGACAGCTCACTGGAGCCTGCTTTGGATTCTGTGTCTCCCCCTCCCTCTGCCCCTCCCCTGCTCACGCTCTGTCTCTCTTTCTCTCTCAGAAATAAACATTAAAAAAATTTTTTTTAAAGAGAAATTAATAACTGCAACAATGTATTATTGGATTTGTAACATATATAGATGTAACATGGTAACAACATTAGCAAGAAAGGCAAAGAGGGAAGACTTACATAAGAGGCATGATTTTATATCTTACTGGATATATCTGGAATTAAATTAATATGATGAATCTGAAGTTAGATTTTGTTTTTAAAAATATATATACTAAACCCTGGAGCAAACACCAAGAAGACAACTTTAAAAATTCAATTAATGCAAAAGAAGCCAGTAAAGGAGAAACAGAGAGAAAAAGCACAAGATATATAGAAAACAAAAAGTGAAATGACTGACAAATCAAACCGTATTAACAGCAATAAATATTAACAATCCAATCAAAAGGAGTTGTCACAGTGTATAAAAACATAAAATGCAAGTCTACAATGTCTAGAGAAGACACATTTTACACTGAAAATTACAAACAGGATTAAAGTTAAAAGAAGGAAAAAGATAAATATTGCAAAAAAAGATAACCATAAGAAAGCTGGAAAAACCATACAATATCAGACAAAACACACTTAAGAAAATTATACTAGAGATAAAGAGGGAGACTTATTATAAGACAGTCAATCCATCATGAAAATATAACCTCATAAGAGAGCCAAAAATTACAGGAAGCAAAAACTGACAAAACAAAGTAAAAACCAGGCAATTCAACAATACTGGCAGACCTCAATTCCCCATATTCAACAATGGACAGACCAACCAGGTAGAAGACCAACAAAAGATAAGACTGGAACAGCGCTGTAAACCAACTAGACCTAACAGACCTCTACAGAAACACTAACCCCTACGAGAGAATACACCTTCTTCTCAAGTGCACATGGAACTCTCTCCAGGATGGCACTACTAAGCAGACCATAAAACCAGCCTCAATAAATTCAAAAGATCTGAAATAATACAAAGTATGATATCTCACAACAGAGTTAAATTAGATGTCATTAACAGAATAAGAAAAATTCACAATTAAATGGAAATTAACAAAATCTGAAATAACCAGTTCATCAAAGAACTCACAAAGAAAATGAGAAAATATGAGACAAATAAAAATGAAAACACAAAATACCAAACTTATCCAATGCAGCTAAAACTGTGCTTAGAAAGATACTTACAGCTGTAAACACTGATAGATATAAAGAATAAGCTCAAATACATTACTTCTGCAACAAGACACTGGTTAAAAAAAAAAAAAAAAGATAAACTACACCTAAATTAGCAAACAGAGGGAAACATTACATGAACATGTTAATAAGGACTAGAAATTGGATGGAGAAAAATCAACAAAACCAGAAGTTGGTTCTTTGACAAGACTAACAAAACAAAACAAAAAACCAAGAACCTTTATGTAGCTTCACCAAGTAAAAAATGAAATACAACTCAAATTACTAAAATTAGGAATAAAAGAGTTTGTATTACCAACCTTACAGAAATATAAAGGATTATAAACGAATGCTATGAACAATTTTATAACAAAATAAAAGAGAGATACAGAGAGAGAAGTTAAATAGGAAAATTCCTACAGAGACAGACACAAACCAGCAAAAGTGACTCATGAAGAAATAAAAAATCTGAATAAGCCAGATTGTATTACTTATGTAAAAATTTCCCACAAATAAAAGACTTAAGCACAGATGACATCACTGGTTAATTCCACCATTTAAGGAAGAAAAATACCAATTCCTCAAAAGCTCTTCCAAAAAATTAAAAACAGAATAAGAGAAAAGAACAATTTCCAACTCACTCTGTGAGGCCAATATCACTTAAGAAAAAAAAAAAAGAAGACCAAAGATACCACAAGAAAACAGCACATCAATATTTCTTATAAATACAGAATCAAGAATTCTCAACAAAATATTAAACCAAATCCAGCAACAGATAAAAAGGATATACACTACGACTAAGTGGCATTTATACTAGGAAGGCAAGGTTGAAATAGATGAAACTGAACATAACACACAAGATCAAAAGAATTTTAACAAACTCAAAATGGATAAAGGACGTGAATGTGAGACAGGAAACCATCAAAACCCTAGAGGAGAAAGCAAGGAAAAACCTCTCTGACCTCAGCCGCAGCAATTTCTTACTTGACACATCCCCAAAGGCAAGGGAATTAAAAGCAAAAATGAACTATTGGGATGTTCATGAAGATAAAAAGCTTCTGCACAGCAAAGGAAACAATCAACAAAACTAAAAGGCAACCAATGGAATGGGAAAAGATATTTGCAAATGACATATCGGACAAAGGGCTAGTATCCAAAATCTATAAAGAAGAAATGGGCAGAAAACATGAATAGACACTTCTCTAAAGAAGACATCCAGATGGCCAACAGGCACATGAAAAGATGTTCAACGTCGCTCCTCATCAGGGAAATACAAATCAAAACCACACTCAGATATCACCTCACGCCGGTCAGAGTGGCTAAAATGAACAAAACAGGAGACTGTAGATGCTGGAGAGGATGTGGAAAAATGGGAACCCGCTTGCACTGTTGGTGGGAATGCAAACTGGTGCAGCCGCTCTGGAAAACAGTGTGGAGGTTCCTCAAAAAATTAAAAATAGACCTACCCTATGACCCAGCAGTAGCACTGCTAGGAATTTACCCAAGGGATACAGGAGTACTGATGCATAGGGGCACTTGTACCCCAATGTTTATAGCAGCACTCTCAACAATAGCCAAATTATGGAAAGAGCCTAAATGTCCATCAACTGACAAATGGATAAAGAAATTGTGGTTTATATACACAATGGAATACTATGTGGCAATGAGAAAGAATGAAATATGGCCTTTTGTAGCAACGTGGATGGAACTGGAGAGTGTGATGCTAAGTGAAATAAGTCATACAGAGAAGGACAGATTCCATATGTTTTCACTCCTATGTGGATCCTGAGAAACTTAACAGAAGACCATGGGGGAGGGGAAGGAAAAAAAAAGTTAGAGAGGGAGGGAGCCAAACCATAAGGGACTCTTAAAAACTGAGAATAAACTGAGGGTTGATGGGGGGTGGGAGGGAGGGGTGGGTGGGTGATGGGTATTGAGGAGGGCACCTGTTGGGATGAGCACTGGGTGTTGTATGGAAACCAATTTGACAATAAATTTCATAATAAAAAAATTTTAAAAAACACACAATAAACATTTGACAAAATCTTGCACCTTTCCTGATAAAAACTCTCAACAAACTAGGAACTGAATTTCCTCAACCTGACAAAGATCATCTACAATAAGCCACAGCAGTTAGTTAACATCACACTCAGTGATCAAAGAATAAATGTTTTTACAGTAAGATTAGGAACAAGACAAACTGTTCACTCTTTCAACTTCTATCCAACACTGTAGTGATGATTCTAGGGAGGGTAATTAGGCAAGAAAAAGAAAGAAAGAAAAAAAGATATCCAGCTTGGAAAGGAAGGTAAAAGTATCTTTGTTTGTAGATGACATGATATTGTATATAGAAAATCCTGAAGACAAAAACAATATACAAAAAGAAAGTCCACTTATATACATTGTAAATGAACCCCAAACCAAAATTTAGAAAACTCATTTACAGTATTGTCAAAAAAAAAATAGTTAGGAATAACTTCAGCATGGCAAGTGCAAAATTTATACCCTGAAACTACAAAATATTTTTGAAAGAAATCAAAGACCTAAATAAATGGAACATCCTTTCTTAATGATCCAGATGACTTAAAATTTTTAAGATAGCAAAAGTTTTCCTTTTGACCTACAGACTGAAGGAAATCCCCATGAACATCCCAGTTGACTTTTTTCAGAGCAACTAACAAGCTGATCATAACATTCATTACATGGGACCAGCAACAGCCAGACTAACCTTGAAAAGGAAGAACAAAGCTATATTGATACCACAACTTGGTACAAAGCTATAATAATCAAAACAGGTGACACTGGTGTTAGAATGGTACAAGAATCAATGGAATAACACTGGAAGTCCAGAAGTAAGGCTTTACATTTTTGGTTACCTAGTTTTCAGTATGAGTGTAAGACAAGTCACTGGTTAAAATAGTTTTTTTCAACACATACGGCTGGGACATCTGGACATCTACATGCAAAAAAATGAAGGTGGACTCCTTCCTCATCCTATACACAAAAATTAACTCAAAATGGATCACAAAGCCAATATAAGAACTAAAACTATACAACTCTTACAATATAATATAGGAGTAAATCTTAATGACCCTGAGTTAACAAGCAAAGCCTTCTTAGACACACAGCAGCAAAAGACACACAGTGGCAAAAGAAAAAGGTAAACTGGACTTCATCAAAATTAAAGACTTCTGTGATTTAAAGTAAAACATCAAGGGGTTCCTGGGTGGCTCAGTCAGTTAAGCATCTAACTCTCAGTTCCAGCTCAGGTCATGATCTCACGGTTCATGAGATCGAGCCCCACCCACATCAGACTCTGGGCTCTGCACTGACAGAACCTGCTTGGGATTGTCTCTCCACTCCCCCCACTCTCTGTGCCCTGCCCCCCCCTCAAAAATAAATAAACTTTAAAGGAAAATTCTAACTTAAAAAATATAAAGTACAACATCAAAAAATGAAAAGAAATGGGAGGAACAGAATGAAACAGAATGGGAGGAAATATTTGCAAATCATACATTTAATAAGGGACTTATATCTAGAATAAACAATGCTTACAACAATAAAAAATAACTTCTAAAATAAGCAAAGGATCTCAACAGACATTCCTCCAGAATAGATATACAATGGCAAAAAAAAAAAAAAAAAAGGAAAATAATAGAAAGGAATTTCCTCCGTTTGATAAAGAGCATCCACAAAAAAACTACAGGTAACATTACATCTAATGATGAAAGACTGCTTCTTCCCTAAGATTATGAACAAGGCAATGATGTCAGTTGTCGTCGTTGTCCTCCTCCTCCTCTTCCTCATTCTCCTCCTCCTCCCCCTCCACCTTCCCCTCCCCTTTCTCCCCCTCCTCCTCCTCCTTCTTTTCTAATTTAATTGGAGTAAAATACATGTAACATAAAATTTATCATTTTAACCATTCTTAAGTGTAAAGTTCAGTATTGTTAAGTATATTTATGTTGTTAGGCAACCAATCTCCAGAAATTTTCATCTTGCAAAACTGAAACTCTATACACATTAAACAACAATCCCCATTTCATTGTCTCTCCAATGCCTAGCAACCACCATTCTACTTTCTGATCCAATGACTACCTTAGATACATCAGGTAAGTGGAATCATTACCTAGCATGATGTCCTCAAGGTTCATCCATGTTGTAGCATACGTCAGAATTTCATTTCCTTTTAAAGGCTAAATAAAATCCCATATTTTGTTTACCTAATCATCCGTCAATGGTCAACTGTGCTGCTTCACCTTCTGGCCATCATGAATAATACTATTATGAATATAAGTGTCCAGATATCTCTTCAAGACCCTGCTTTCAATTCTTTTGGATATATACCCAAAAATGGGATATGCTGGATCATATTCTATTGTTAATTTTTGAGAAACCATCATACTGTTTTCCATAGCAGCTGTACCATTTTACATTTCCAGCAACAAGGCACAAGGATTCCAATTTCTCCATATCCTCACCAAAACAATTTTTCAAGTAGGTATCCTGATGTGTATAAGCTGATATCTCATTGTGGTTTTGAACTGCAATTCCCTAATGACTAGTGATGGTGAGTATCTTTTCATATACTTGTTGGTCATTTATGTATCTTCTTTGGAGAAATGTCTAATCTATTCAAGTCCTTTGCCCATTTTAATTAGGTTATCTGTTGTTAAGTTGTAGGTTTTTGTTGTTGTTCTTGTTTTTTTGAGAGAGAGAGAGAGAGAGAGAGAGAGAGAGAGATAGAGAGAGAGAATCCTAAGCAGGCTCCATGCTCAGCACAGATCCCAGTGCAGGGCCTGATCCCATGACGCTGGGACCATGACCCAAGCCGAAATTAACAGCTGAACACTCAACAGACAGAGCCACCCAGGCACAAGTTGTAGGAGTTCTATATATTTCTGAATATTAACCTCTTATCAGATATATGATTTGCAAATGTTTTCTCCAATTTCACAGATTGCCTTTTCACTCTGTTGATTATGTGCTTTGATGCACACAAGTTTTTAATTTTGATGCAGTCCAGTGTATCTATTTTTACTTTTGCTGCCTATGCTTTTAGTGTCAAGAAATCATTGCCAAATCCAATGTCATGAAGCCTTTCCTCCTATATTTTGTTTTTCCAAGAGTTTTGTAGTTTATTTTAGTTAGGACTTTGATACATTTTGAGTTAACTTTTGTAGGCAGTGTAAGAGTCCCACTTTTTTCTTTTGCATGTGGATATTTAGTTTTTCCCAGCACCATTTGCTGAAAAGAATGCCCATTCCCCCCTGATAGTCTTAGTACTTTTAAATCATTTAGCACTCAAAAATCATTTGAGCACACACGTGAAGGTTTATATCTAGGCTTTCTATCCTATTACATTGGCCTAAATGTCTGTACCATGGCCAGTGCCACAGTGTTTTGATTACTATTGCTTTGTAACAAGTTCTGAAATCAGGAAGTGTGAGACTTCCAACTTTGTCCTTTTTTTTCAGTATTGTTTTGGCTATTCTGGGTCCCTTGAGATTCCATATGAATTTTAGTATATATGCTATAAAAGCAAGCACTCCATATGAATTTTATGATAATGGTTTTACTTTAGGTAGTATTGAACTTTTAACAAGTCTTGTTTTAAGTCTTGTGTTCATTCCATGAACACAGAATGTCTTTACATCTATCTATGCCTGATTTCATTTTTCAGTAGAACTTTACAATTTTCAGAGTCCATGTCTTTCATCTCCTTGGTTAATCAACAAAAAAATTCCTAGAATAAATGAGTTCTGCAAAGTCACAAGACACAAGATAAACGCAAAAAAATTAATTGCATTTCTATGTATATCAGACAGGACATGAAAATTATTACTTACGGTCATTGTAAAAAACTAAAGTGTTTAGGTGCAAATCTAACAAAACCAGACGTGAATGCTAAAACTAAAATGCTAATGAAAGAAATCACAGAAGATCTAAGTAAACAGAGACATACTGTATTCATGGGTTAGATGACTCAGGATAGGAAAGCTGTTAACTCTTCCCCAAACTGATAGACAGTTTTAATGCAGTTCCTATCAAAATCCCAGAAATTCTTTTGTAGATACAGAGAAAATTATTCTAAAATATATAAGAATAGGTAAAGGAATTAGAATACCTAAAAGAATTTCATAAAAGAATATTAAGGCAGAAATAATAAGTCTACATGATTTCAAGACCTATTACATAGCTACAGTAATCAAGACTGTGGTATTGGCAGAGAAACAGACACACAGATCAATGGAACAGGATAGAGAATTCAGAAACAGACCCACATAAAAAACAATGTGCCCAACTGACTTTGGAGAAAGAATCTTCAACAAATGGTGCTGGAGCCATTGGACAATAAGCAAAAGCAAAAAAAAAAAAAAAAAAAAAAAAGACCCAACTTGAGTCTTAAACCTAATATTAACTCAAAATTACTTAAAGAGACTTAAATATGCAACATAAAACTGTAAAACTTTTAGAAAAAAAAAAACAGAAGAAAATATTTAGAATTAGGTGAAGAGTTCTTATACTTGACATCTAAAATATGATTGATGCATGAAAGAAATAACTGATAAATCAAACTAAAATTTAAACCTTTTGCTCTGGTAAAAGGATGAAAATACAAGCTACCAGCTGAGAGAAGATATTTGCATACCACATACCCAACTAAATACTAGTAACTAGAATATATAAAAACTGAAAACTCAACAGCAAAAAAACTTCAATCAGAAAATGGGCAAAAGACATGAAAAGACACATGAATGAAGAAGATATGCAGATGGCAAATAAGCATATGAAAATATGTTTAACATCATTAGCCATTAGGGAAACAGAAAGTAAACCATAATGAGATATCACTACACATCTATCAGAATGACTAGAATAGAAAATAGTGACATCACTAAATTCTGGTTGAGGATACAGAGAAGTTGGATCATGCATATGTTGCTTGCACAGGAATATAAACTGTGACTTGCTGTGAAAAACACTGGAACTTTCTTTAAAAATTAAACACGCAATTACCACATGAAACAGTCACTGCTCTTCTGGGCATTTATCCTAGAGAAATGGAAACATATGTTCACATAAAAACTTGTACACAGGTGTTTATAGTAGCTTAATCCAAACAAATTCAACAGGTGAATACTTGAACACTATGCTATATCCATACCACGGAATACTATTCAACAATAAAAAGGAAATCACAAGAAATTATATGTAGTAAAAAAAAAAAAAGTTTACAAATTGTATGATTCCATTTATATAGCATTCTTTAATTAACAAAACTATAGAAAATGAGAATAGATTAATGGCTGTCAGTGGTTAAGGAAGGTAGTAGGTGTGGCTATAAAGGGCAACTGAAGGATCCTTGTGGTGATGGAAATATTATACATCTTGACTACATCAATGTCAATATCCTGACTGTGATATTTTACTAGAGCTTTGTAAGATGTTACCACTGGGTGACAGTAGGGAAGTGCACATGAGATCTTTCTGTATCATTTTTTACAACTGTGTACCTGTGCTATTGTGATTATAAGAAATGTTTATTTGGTCATTCAGGTAACCAAAATATAATTTGGTTTTCATCCATAGTTCCTGGCTCATAGCTCCCCAAACCCTTGGAATTTCCTAACCCTGAGAGTGATAAAGGTGTCTCTTGTTATGTTAATGAGGTTGACTAGGGAAAGCACCTAAGGATGCGGCCTTGTGATTAGAGTTGGAACTTTTAAGGGAGAGGGGCTGGAGGTTGAATCAATTGCCGATGGTAATGATTTAATCAATCAATCACACCTATGTAATGAAGCCTCCATAAAAACCCAAAAGGACAGTCAGAGGAACTTCCAGGTTAGTGAACATATGCAGATGTAGGGTAAGTGGTGCTCCTGCAGAGGACACAGAAGCTCTGTGCCCTTTCCCCGTACCTTGCCCTATGCAATATTTCCATCTATCAGGCTGTTCCTGAGTTGCATCCTTTTTCAATAAACTGGTGATCTAGTAAGTAAAATGTTTCTCTGAGACTTGTGAGCCACTCTAGCAAAGTAATCAAATCCAAAGAGGGGGTTGTGGGAACCACTGACATATAGACAGTAGGTCAGAAGTATAAGTAACAACCTAGACTTGTCACTGGTGTCTGAAATCCAAAGAAGGGGTCATGGGGAACCTCCAATGTGTAGCTAGTCAGAAGCACAGGTAACAGCCTAGGCTTGTGACATCTAAAAGGGACAGTGGAGGTGAAGGGGGTTAGTCTTGCAGAACTGAACCCTTTAGCTTGTGGAATCTGATGCTATCAACAGGTAGACAGAGTCAGAATTGAGTTGAATTCTCAGATACTCTGCTGGTGTTCAGAGAATTGCTTGGTGCTATGTAGGAAGCCCCACTCCCCATACTGGAATCAGTACCACAACCAATGTGTATGTATTTATGTATTTACATGTATGTGGGTTTGTGGTATATATGAATTAAACACCATAACTAAAAGGCAGAGATTTTTAGATGAGATATAAAAACAAGATATAACTACATGCTACATATAAGAAAAATACTTTAATAAACACAAACAAATTACAAATAAAGCATAGGACACCAATAACTAGATGACACTAATAACAAGAGAGATGTTGAAATTATCTAGCAAAGACTGTAGGCAGCTCCAATGACCATTCACAACTCTTATAGAAACCGTACTCAATAGTAGAGAAATGAACTTGATATAGAACAGAAGAAAAAACTTGATATAATACAAAGTATTCAATCTGAAACAACAGAGAGGAAAAAAAGATTTACAAAATACGGACAAGGGCTCAGCTGGTTAAGCATCCGGCTCTTGGTTTCAGCTCAGGTCATGATCACATGGTTCGTGATTCAAGCCCTGCATCCGGTTCTGTGCTGACAACATAGAGCCTGCCTGGGATTCTCTTTCTCCCTCTCTCTACCCCTCGCCTGCTCATTCTCTCTTTCTCTCTCTCAAAATAAATAAATAAACTTAAAAAAAAATTTTAATATGGACAAAATATCAGGGACCTGTGAAATAAAACCAAATGGCTTAACAGTCATGTCACTGGAATCTAAAAAAGGAGAAAGAATACAGTGCTGGAAAATACCTGAAGAAAAACTTGACAAAATGTCCCCAAGTTGAGCTAAAATAAAAGTTCCCAAGTTTATAGAAAGACATAAACCTGAAGATTAAAGAAGCGGAGTAAACTCTAAACAGGATAAACAAACAAAAAAACTTACTGGAAATTTTGCTTTAAAAAATAAGGCCTTGGTCAGTGCTATGGACTGAACTATGACACCACCAAAGTTCTTATGTTGAAGCCCTAAACTCCAATGTGACTGTATTTGGTGGGGCTTTAGAAAGCAGGCAAGATTAAACGAGGTCATAAGCAGCCCTCATCCAACAGGAGTGGTGGCCTTATGAGAAGAGGGAGGGAGAGCAAGCAATTTCTGTCTCCACACATATGTACCATTTTGTTATGGCTGCCCAAGCAGACTAATAAAATTGGTAAAAAGGGTTCAGAAAAAGTATGAAGTAATCTACATCTATCTCAAATATAAATGCAAACCTCTGGTAGTTTTAAGGAATAACAAAAATGGCACAGAAATATCATCTTATAAAAAGTTCAAATTTGAAATAAAATTCAAGGCACAGTCATTACAATTATAACTCAGGAAAAAAACCAATCATATCACAAAAATTCAGGGGGAAAGCCTACAATTTATAAAGCTACTTCCACACACAGAACTGGGCAATTTATTTAAAGTTATGCAAAATGCATCAATGGTTGTCTTCAATAAAACAATACAGTTCAAATTTATGAAAAATGTGATTATCTGCTTCATTTTTTTCTAGCTTTAACATGATGATAATGAAGTAACAAGAAGCTAGAAAATATATGAGATGATCAAGCTTAAGACAGTAACAGCTAACCATTTGCTCCTGGCCATTCATCCATATTCTCTGGACATTAGTTTCGTCCTTTATGAAGTGGGTTTGTATGGAATGGAGCGGGGCAGAGACATTAACAGAGATGACCCCTTTGGTTCTTCTGAGCTCCCAAATGTGGTATATATATGGGGAACATGTTGCCCTATTTAGTTCTGCTCAGCACCACACATACTGCAGTTTTAAACTCATCACCGAACTTACAAATAAATGGGTTAGAGTTCCAAAACCCTCCTGACACAGACTGATAAATGCTTTTTAAAATGCTACATGTAACATGGTATGATTAGAATGATGATCTTCCTAGTAATGTAGTGATAAATACAATCTTTTTCAAATGAGTTTCCTACGAATTTTCATTTTTATTTTTTGAACATGAAATAAAGTTATGAAAAACATAAAGGTCTTTCTATTCATTTATATTTTTAAAACCTTAATTATACAAGCAGTAAAATTAACAGATTTTAACTTCTGCCATTTAAAAACTCTTTATATATCCAATAAATCCTTTATATATAACTCTTTATATATCCAATAACCCTTGAGGTTAGCTGAAAAATCTTTATCAATACAAATCAGAATACATTAGCTATAAAAGTTACTATAGAAATTGTAACACTGTAAATACTTCCTACAGTGCTGTATAAGCAAATAACCTTTATAGAAAAACTAGTCAATTTCTTTAGTATAGACTGTATTCTCATTCATCAGGGAACACATTTATTGACCATATACTATGTGCCAGGTACTGTTCTAAACCCTTGAGAATGATGAATGAGCAAAACAAAGATTCCTACTCTTGTGGAGCTTAAGAAAATGGTGCAGGAGGAGACTGTTGGTCTTCTCTGTCTCAGAGTTCAGTATATATCTGTTCACAAGATGTTGGTTCACTGAAGAGTTTCAAAACTATAAATGATATTTCATGGTGAAATGCATACATCCAATTTGGCCCAGATGCCTTGAGGCTCTGATTCTTTTCATCGTTACTATCTTTGTCCCTTATAGCTCAAGAGTATCTCATAGCCTCAGCAAAATTAACAGAGACAGCATCCATAGGAAATAAGACAGACATGCAAATGGCAACATTAGAATGTCCCTGCCAAATGAAATTACATGTCTGGCTTAGACACTTAGACACACACACACACACACACACACACACACACACACACACACGGTAATACCGACAAATAGAACTAAGAGCCTTTGTTACTGCTCCATCTTTTATGCATTTTCCATCCTATAAGAAGCTAAAAAATCTTCCCAGAATGAATAATGAATGCTCTAGCAGAAAGAACCAAGCCAGGAGACTTCTGAAAACAATAATTCCTCCAGAAAATGCAATGGAGCCTGCAGCTGTGCTCATTCAAATTATAAACTAAGTTGTCTTTTTCAGGACTTTCCAAAGCCATTAATTCCATGATTTAAGTTTACATGGGCAAAATCCTGTCAATTAAAGAGACATTTTTTACACCAACAGGAGGACAGCATGAAAAAAAATTGCTACAATTTATACACTTAAATGCTTATTTGGCTTAAGAATACTTTTCACAATTTCAAGGAACAGTTTTATTACAAACAAAGTACAACCTTGAAAATGGAATTAAATTGCTAAGCTTCTCTGGTTGAGAACCTCAATAGTGAGGTATCCTGGCACAATTCTGGTTCTACATATATTTATTCCATAAGGCCTAATGGCATCCCTAAAATCAATGAGAAATCCGGCCACTGCTGACAGAGCACTTCTCCTACCTGAAGCTTCATTTCCCAGCAAGATGCATTGGGGAGTCCTCAGTGCAACTCTCCCCAGCAGCATGTTCCTGGGTTCGTCTACACAGCAGCTGCCGCCCTACAGCAGCAGACAGCAGAAGCACATCCTCGAGGCTGGACTTGTAAGGGCTTGCTGGAGCCCTTGGCATACCACTCCTGTGATCAAACTGGACTAACTACTTCCTCCAGCTGATTTCCAAGGAACTAGATAGTGAATGAATAATTCATGACAAGTCCATTCCAGCAACCCATTTCTGCTCTATGGTCTACTCCCCACAGCAATTTGCAATGTAAAGATTCTAAAGCATATACTTGCTGAAAGGCAAAGAATGAAAGTTCACTTTTCTAGTCAATGACAGTAAATGTTAGTAGATCTGTTTGCTCTTTTTTCAGGCTAACCTATTACCCAGACTTACTTAAGAGATTTTTTAAAATGTAGAAAAGGTAAATGATTAACCACAGATGTCTAACACTACACACAAAAATTTTTTTCTCCATAAAACCTGACCTACAAAATGGTTTCTGGTGGTAGGAAAGCAGCAAAGTGCTTGCTCTAAGATCAGCAGGTCAGTACTTACATTTAGCAAAAGACCAGTTCCAACAGAGCACAGAAAATCATGTTGTGGGGAGGGGAGTTTTCAGTAACAATGCCAGGAAACAAAATGCTTCAGAGGGGAATTTTCCTGGTCTCTCAGGCTAAAAATATAACTTTCATCTCACTGATATTCTTCTAAAAAGAACATGAACATTTGTTTTCACCAATTTGTCAGTGCTTACATATTTTCAAATGAGTGTTATCTAAAATCGTCAATCCTAGGGGCGTCTGGGTGGCGCAGTCCAACTTCAGCCAGGTCACGATCTCGCGGTCCGTGAGTTCGAGCCCCGCGTCAGGCTCTGGGCTGATGGCTCAGAGCCTGGAGCCTGTTTCCGATTCTGTGTCTCCCTCTCTCTCTGCCCCCCCCCCGTTCATGCTCTGTCTCTCTCTGTCCCAAAAATAAATAAACGTTGAAAAAAAATTAAAAAAAAAATCGTCAATCCTCTGCAACCAAAAACATGATTCCAAGAGGAACTTGAACAAAAAACAGAAGGCCCATACTCCTTTTATCTCAGCTCCACCTCCAGAAAGTCCAATCCTCCCCCTATCATTTTTACCTAACTGCTTATTTCTTTCCTCTTCTTCTGCATTCACTGTGAATATCTCAAGCTTTGTACTGTCAGTAAGTTCATCTTCCAGCCATGACTGTTCAGTTCCTAGCGACTTCAAATTTATTTGATCTGCAAATTGGCTCCCCATGTGACTCCCTGGCCCTGTATTCTTCCCTTTTCACCTCATTCTGTTAATTTTTTTTCATTGTTATTATATTGTATCATTTCTGAGTCTGTGTTTTATGAAACTCAGGTTCTTAATAGCTTACTCCTTAATAGCTTACTCAGGAATCTGCTCCCATTTTGAAGGGAAATTAGCTTTTCTTCCAGAATAGACTCTGTATGGCTAAAACGAACAAATCAGGAGATTACAGATGCTGGTGAGGATGTGGAGAAACGGGAACCCTCTTGCACTGCTGGTGGGAATACAAACTGGTGCAGCCGCTCTGGAAAACAGTGTGGAGGTTCCTCAAAAAATTAAAAATAGAACTACCCTATGACCCAGCAATAGCACTGCTAGGAATTTACCCAAGGGATACAAGAGTGCTGAAGCATAGGGGCACATGTACTCCAATGTTTACAGCAGCACTTTCAACAATAGTCAAATTATGGAAAGAGCCTAAATGTCCATCAACTGATGAATGGATAAAGATGTGGTTTATACATACAATGGAATACTATTTGGCATTGAGAAAGAATGAAATCTGGCCATTTGCAGCAACATGGATGGAACTGGAGGGTATTGTGGTAAGTGAAATAAGTCAGTCAGAGAAAGACAGGTATCATATGTTTTCACTCATTTGCGGACTTTGAGAAACTTAACAGAAGGCCATGGGGGAAGGAAAGGGGGCAAAAAAAGTTACAAACAGAGAGGGAGGGAGGCAAACCATAAGACACTCTTAAATACAGAGAAATGAGTGTTGATGGGGAGCAGGGAGGAGAGAGAAGTGGGTGATAAGCAATGAGGAGGGCACCTGTTGGGATGAGCACCGGGTTTTGTATGGAAACCAATTTGATGATAAATTATATTAAAAAATAATAGTAATAGACACTGTATCCTTCTTCTGCATGTACCATGCCTTTCTCTCCATCCTGTCGTGAGTGCAGAGGGCTTGTGAGGCCTTCCTGTTGGCTTAAGCTTCACTGGTGTGTTCTGTGGAGTGCTTCTGCATGTGTTACTGTGTAGTCTAGGGGAACCTCTCTCCTTACAGATTCATTCTAACTGGTGTTTACAGAGTGTGAAAAAGGGAAAAGAGAACCAGCTCAGCTGGAACTAGGGCTACAAGCAGTTGTAACTCTAAGCTCCTCTCCCTGGGAGCTATTCTTTTCCTCCCCAACATTAATTCCTTCAACCCTTGAGAGATTTCATCTCCATCAGAGAGTCCAGCGCAGGCTGTTCTCTTCTTCCTCTGCAGTCATTCCTTTGACCCAACTCCCGAGCACCCACTCCTACCTCCACCCCACCCTGTCACCTGTAGCTTACTATAGTTATGCCCCTTCTTCCACTTACTGTTCTCCAAAGAAACTTGCATTATTGATGTTCCCTCCTGCCAGGTGTTCTGCTACCTCCCAGTTTACTGATGAAGATAATCAGCTCTAAGGTTTGATTATTCTACCTTTCTTCTCTACCTCTTTCCCAGTCTGAGCATTCTAGAATAGTAATCTCCAATGTGTCTTTCTTTATCACATAAGAGAAACCCACAGGGAATGACTTCCAGTAACTTGGAATTCCCAGTGCTCCTACAGCACTGCCAATACTTACTCATGCTCCTTGACACAGACATTAGGGATTTTGCAATGTTTTGATCACAATCCTTTCTCTCATAGAGCCTCTGCAGAGTGTGGGACTAAGAATGAGCTGGGGTGTCTGGGTGGCTCAGTGGGTTAAGCATCCCACTTCAGCTCAGGTCATGATCTCACAGCTCGTGAAGTTTGAGCTCCCCATTAGGCTCTGTGCTGACAGCTCAGAGCCTGGAGCCTCCTTTGGATTCTGTCTCCCTTTTCCTCTGCCACTCCCCTGCTCATGCTCTCTCTCTCACTCTCAAAAATAAACATTAAAAAGTATTTTTTTAATAATAGAAAACAAAGGGGGCGCCTGGGTGGCGCAGTCGGTTAAGCGTCCGACTTCAGCCAGGTCACGATCTCGCGGTCCATGAGTTCGAGCCCCGCGTCAGGCTCTGGGCTGATGGCTCAGAGCCTGGAGTCTGCTTCCGATTCTGTGTCTCCCTCTCTCTCTGCCCCTCCCCGTTCATGCGCTGTCTCTCTCTGTCCCAAAAATAAATAAACACTGAAAAAAAAAATTTAAAAAAAATAATAGAAAACAAGAATGACTGAGCCAAACCCTTTGAATACTTGGAAACTTTCATTTCTCTCACCAACCATCAGCTGTTTTCTTTGAATAGCTGTTGGTATATTTCTGCCAGTTTTCATCTATTTGCTGTTCATATCATTAAGTCTAAAAGAATGGATATTTTGTGGGGTGCCCTGGGTGGCTCAGTCGGTTAAGCATCCTACTCTTGATGTTGACTCAGGTCATGATCCTACAGTTCATGACTTTGAGCCCCGTGTCAGGCTCTGCATTGACAGTGCAGACCCTGCTTGGGAGCCTCTCTCTCCCTCTCTCTCTGCCCCTCCCCTGCTTGCTCTCTCAAAATAAATAAACATCAAAAAAAAAAAAAGAATGGATATTCTGAAATTTAGCTTCACTCTTCCATCTTAAAATAGAAATCACACCACTTTAAAAAAAATTAATAATCTGATATGGCCACATCAAAAAGTAAGTCAAAGACTTATGGCATAATAGACATCAAAACAGTAGATGATAACAAAATGACTACAGTGGATACTGTTGGTTGCCCACTCTTCTTCCTTTTAACAGAACCCCCAATTCTCTTCAGTATTTCCCTCTCCCCAGAGTTACCATATATCTCAGGATGCTGACTTCACCCCTTGTCCCTAAAGCAGGTTGACTGGCAAGAGCCCACTTGCGGCTCAGGAGGTGATATGTGCTGGAAGTATCTGGGAAATACCTACTCATGTTTAGAGAGAGCAACAAGCTTTTCTTCCTCTCCTCCTCCCATTCACAAGGCCATATACAGCCCTGAATGTTACTGACAACCACCTACATCAGGGGAAATCTGCCCTGAGATGAAGTATACCCCATGAATGGTAGAGCAAACAGTGAGAAAGAACCTGGGTCCTTGGGAATGGCTTGGATATGCTGGATCAACCACCCTGAGGCCCATCCTTCTCTTTAATATAGACCTCCTTTTATATGAGCTAGTAAAGCTTTTCATTGTTTAAGCCAGGTTGGGTTGGTTGTTCTGTTACCTGCAGCTGAAAGCATCCTCAGAGATGGCATTTGGACTGTTTACATGATTAAGTCCTTTTGTTAGCCTGTATATTTTTTAAATTAATTCAGAACTTTAAACTGATTATTAAGGATATTCAAAAAAAATCAATGATTCTCAGATTTAGCAGAAACATAAAGATCATCTATTCCAACCCAACACAGAGCCTGAATCCTTGTATAATATTGCAGCTCTGGCTCTTTCTCTTTAACAATCCCAATAACAGAGAATTCTCCAGCCACCTCCCAAGGCAGCCAATTCGATTCATTCTGCTGAAAAATAACTCCTTATTACTGGCAGACTCATCATCCTTTGGCCTGAGGTGTCTATAGGAACACAGGATTTTAAGAGCAAATTAAAAAGAGGGTAAGCAGTTTGGTGCAATGGTGGCAGCAGTGGTACAGTGAGGGCATGAACAAGGCACACCGTGGACACCAATCTCCCCCAGAGTATCAGTTAGGTGGCAGAGTTGTGAATTCATTACTAAAACTCTTTTTTACGGGGGCACCTGGGTGGTTCAGTCAGTTGAGCGTCTGACTTCCGCTCAGGTCATGATCTCATGGCTCGTGGGTTCGAGCCCCGCATCGGGCTCTGTGCTGACAGCTCAGAGCCTGGAGCCTGCTTCGGATTCTGTGTCTCTCTCTCTGCCCCTCACTTGCTCACACTCTGTCTCTCATAAAAAACATCAAAAGGGACGCCTGGGTGGCGCAGTCGGTTAAGCGTCCGACTTCAGCCAGGTCACGATCTCGCGGTCTGTGAGTTCGAGCCCCGCGTCGGGCTCTGGGCTGATGGCTCAGAGCCTGGAGCCTGTTTCCGATTCTGTGTCTCCCTCTCTCTCCACCCCTCCCCTGTTCATGCTCTGTCTCTCTCTGTCCCAAAAAAAATAAATAAACGTTGAAAAAAAAAATTAAAAAAAAAACATCAAAAAATTTTTTAATAAATAAAAATTTTAAAAATTCTTTCTTATGGACTACCACATGTACAAATTCTACCCTATCCTTCAACTCCCCACTGCAAGAATGATAATGTTAATATAATGTTAAAGGAGAACCCCTTCTATAAAAAAGGCCTGTAACTGCTGTAAGAAACTAAAACTACAAGGGAAGATTCTGGAACACAGAGTCATTCAAATTTTCTTGTATTTTCCACGCCCTCTTTAGCAGACTAGAACACATCTTAAATACACAACAGGCAAGGGTTTTCAGCATTTTTCCCACCACAAACCAACAGAGAAGCATAAAGGGTTGTTGGGTAATATATTAATTCCACATGATAAACTAATTCCCCAATTTTAAGATAATCATCACTTCAGTCATCAATCTATTGTTTTTTAATATATTTTAAAAGTATAACAAATTTTTTGTTATCATTTTTATTTCTCTCATTGTCTCCCAAGTACTGTCATTTATCCCTTGACTTCCTTCCTCTTTTCAAGTATCTCTATGCTCTGGGTTTAAAATTCCCACTGACAGAACCATTCTTGAGGACTTTAAAACATACATATTTTCTGGTAAAGGTTATTTCTCCAAAGGTTACATTGTCTAGCAGCTGAAACAACAGGTGACGGACTCACAGCATATTTCAGGTATCTCATAAAGCATTCTGATTCCTTTTGGGTGCCTGAGGTGAAAGGTCTGATTATGGAGGACCTGGCTTTTGTAACTATTCTGAAATAGGGCAAGATGGTAGTTCCAACTTTCATAAAAACTCCGCATCAAAACTGAACTGCCCACAGTACTTTCAATTCTGTGCTAACAGTGCCACACGAAATGCAGAAAAGACAGCCCTAGGTGAGACAGAATGCAGAGTTTGCAGTTTGATTACAGTACACATGTATGGCCCCCCACTGACGATGCTCCAACCAAGACCTTCAAATTCTTAAGACCGTTACAATGACGTGTTCCTGAAGCAGCAGGAACTATAAAAGGAAAGTATCTATAACCCTGACTGCCTGTAGTCAACAACCATTCATGGCTTTTCTCTGCCGGTACTGCTGCTCCGAAGACCTTGACCTGATGAACTCTTGGCTTGCCATGATCTTAAAACCTGCTCCTTCAAATGTTGCCTAATACTCTGGACTAGTTATCTGGTTTGCTCTGACCTCTACTGTATGCTTGTTTGGGCCTTTCAGAAGGACTGGTCTTCCTCAGTTACTAAAAAGTTACCCAAGAGAGCACCCTGTGTGGGAACCTAGTAGACCTTTCTACATTATCTCTGTAATGCCAGTCCTAGCCTGGCTGCTGATAACAGTTCAGCAGCAAACTGTGCCCTCAGACACTGGGATAGTTTTCTACCTAGAGCCCCCTTCTCACTTATCTGCCACATGCAAGAGCATTCTTGAAGCTACCAGTATCATAACATTGCTCTAGACCACAAAGCTTCTACAAAGCATGTATCATACACTAATTAAAACAACACAGTTTTCAAACCACTGGACTTATCAGAGTACCTGAGGGTGGTGTCAGTTTTATAATGGAAGCATTAGGAATCCCACAGCCACAGAAGCTCTAAGACATGTGCAGGGAAAATGTCTGCACAAGAAAATCTTTCCCAGATTTTTCCAAATGCCACTGTATACTTTTTTGGCCTGCTCTTAACATGAAAATACAAACATCTGAGTAAAACTACCATTACCATTTACAAAAGATTGAGTGAGTATGTCTTCATTCGAACCTGCATAACTATATGCTACAAGAGACTCCTGTTGATGAATAAAATATCATCCATTTCCAGGACCTTTGCATCCTAGTGCTGGAGTGCAGCTTGGCTCCCCTGGAGTTCCCAGAACCCCCACACCACATGTCCTCAGTCCCAGTACTGCTTCCAAAGCTAGAAGTCCACTCCATTTACACTCCCCCCCTATTGAGGCTGGGTGCTTCATGGGTCCTGGGTAACTCCCTCCTCTGTGGTCCCCTCTATATTTTCCCTCCTCCCTCCAATTAAAGCTGTGGCCTGGGGAAAAGAAAATCATCCCTACCAGGAAGGAATTCATACTCTATTATGGGATATAAACAAATAACAGGTAACAACCACGTGGTAGAATTTTTTAAGTGCCACATCAGAGATACAGGTGCTAATTTCTTTCTTTCACATTTCTACCCACTACCACCCATTCACGGAGGAAGAGCATAGAGAATGGAGAGGAAGAATGGAGTCCCTAATGGGCACGTAAGTTAGACAATTTATAAATACCTTATGCAGACCTACTTAAATATAGAAAAAAACATAGTATTCACAATAACATTCTTAAACATGGAAGCAGTCCTTGAATACTTGACACAATACACAGTATATTATAAACTTATAATTTAGTAAGGCAAATTATATCCATTAGATTTTCAATACTAGAAAAATTAATGCTCAAGTAGTATAGGCCAGGATAAAAAGTACAAATGAAGATCTGTGTGGTTTGGATAAAGCAATATCAGACTTAGGATTCAGAATGGGACCAGGGTCTAAAATAGGTGTCAAGTAGGATTCAGATCTGGACCAGTCACCAGGTTTCCGAGGGAATTCAATCATGTGCTTTTGTGATGTCCTAAAGACCGATGTAGGCTATGAATTCCATTCCACCACACATGAGACGATCTGGAGCAAATACCAAGGTGAGATTACTAAAACCGACTGTGATTACTGTACTGCGAAAAATAAACCAGCCTGGCGGCAAGAACATAATTTCAATTTTTATTAATAGAAGGTAGAAAATACAAAATATTTTGAGAATTAAATGTAACTAAATATTTCATGATATGATTCAATAAAGAGGCATTAAGTGTGTTGAATGATACACACTTTATGTGAAAGAAATCAGAATATTTTTATACTCATATTTTACCTGAAATACCTTGCAAAACCATATAGTCCAGGAAAATATTCTAGTCACATTTAAAACAAGCTGCTTCACGAACGAGTACTGCTTCAGCTGTTCAAATATGCATTACTCTATGGCTATGACCCATCGTAGAAACTAGGAACTGAGAAGAGCTAAAAAAAAAAAAAAAAAAAAAAATAGCTTATCTTTAAATACGTTACTTTAAAAAAAAAAAAAGCACTTTTATCACTTGAAACTCTCAAAGGTTTCTCCCTCAAAAGCTCTTCATTAAAGAACAGTAAATTGGGGGGTGGAAGAGATGAAGTCACTTTCGTCAATCTATCCATAATAGGAGTTTAGAATATGCACTTTCAAATGGAGTCTACATAGCAGGTTCCATTTGATTGTTAAGCCTCTTAAGATCTAAAATAGTCCCCTCATATTTTTGTTTTTCATAATAAATAATTTTTTTAAAGTGAAGGGCTCAAAGTTCTAATTTTCCTCAAAACACTCTTAGTATTATCTTGAGCTTAATGGAATAATTTTTGTGAAGTTATGTAAGTTCACTTACTAAAAGACTCTAGTCTCTGTGTCTCCAAGTTCCCTGTGAGATGACACTGCTATCAGTGCACTGGTATGGGAAGGCCACTGAGGCCAAGACAGGAGGACAGTGACACTGAGTGACCACAAGAACTATGCTGATCAAAGCAGAGGCTCCTCCCAGTTCAGCAGAATCCTAGGTCACACGGTGTGTTTGAAGAGAAAGACCTCTGCTCTCACAGAACAGCCATCAATGAATCTTGGGGTACACTATGAATGAATCACTTGTGCATGTCTTTCACAATCTGGGTGTGTGACTGCTTATAAACGCTAATCACCCAGCTAATAATACACAAGCATTATGCCTCCATTAGCCTAAGTCTACTTCAAAACCAAAGCCCCAAGGAAAAATACACTATTTAGACTTTCTTGTAACTGTAATCACTACTAGTTATTCACATATTACCTAAATACTGTGAATCCAACAGCAGTCCTCCCTGCTATTTAAAAAAGATAGGCTTTTGAAATGTAGTAAATTAAATTCTTTATAGGCTAAACACCCAAACTCAGCACTAAGATGACTGAATAAAATGGGCAATATATCATGGCCTATGCAAAAGTTGTATGGAAAAAATATAAAATATTCTGAAATACAGCAAGCACCAGAAGTCAGCATGGGGTGCTTGCTGTCATGATAAGGGGTGTCTGTGACACAGTGACTCAAGATGGTGACTGCCCTTCCTCAGTGTCCTGTCACACACCCTTTTTTCTTCTGAGGCTATTCATTCTGACATTTTTTTCTATTCCTAGGGCATCCTTTACCATCCATATGCTATCCAACTCCCAAATTTCTCTTTCTCTCTCTTGCTTAGATAGATTTCTCTCTAGAGATTGAAAATTCTGAATATCTCCAGGTGGCCCACCCACCACTACCTCACACTTGCATGTTCCTCAAGTTCACCATCAAATTCACCATCCTTCCAGCTAATCAGCTGCCCTTCCTATGTCAAAGTGAATGTCTTGACCCGATGTCCCCTTCCCATGACCACCACAATCCATCAGCCACCAGCATGGCGTCGATCCCACCTCCTGTCCATCTCCTTGTGATCTGCTCACTTCTCTCATCCCCAATACCACTTCCCTGGGTTTAGGCCATTATCACACAGACCTTAGCATTAGCTTTCTGAGCGGTCTCCCCACTGGTCGCCTTCACCAAACTACAGTCACCTTATTAAAATAGAGCTCTACCCTGCACTGTTTCAGTTCCCTTAGCACCACCGTGGGTGCTCCCACCTCTTCTCACCGCACCCATCTGACACTTCAAGTTCTAGCATAATGAGTTTTTCTCAGTACCTCAAACATAGCACATGCTCTTCTCTTCCCTTGGAATTTTTGCCTTGTACTGTACCAAACACTCTTCTCCTCTATCTTCAACTAACTCTTACTTCTTAAGACTCATCTTTGACCATCTCTTCTTCCAGAAAAGCTTCCTTGTCACCACGAGACTGGGTCGGGATACTTCTCTGGATCATGGCACTTACCACACCGAACTGGGTAACTGCCTATTTTCCCGGCCAGCAGTGCGCAGAGCAGGAAGAGGGAGGCTGAAGCCTGGAGACCAACGTGCAGGCCGCTGCAGCAGTGGAGCCGACCAGGACTGGGACTACAGTTGAGGCGTGGCTGACAGAAGCACAAGGCTTGGGAGAGATCCGGGCAGCACGGAGGGCGTCTCTGTGTTAGGCAGCATTTACGCTCAACGCCTAAAGGCACGCACCATGTAATGGGTGCTTAATATATATTTGTTCCCCCAAAATGAACAAATAAATGAAGACAGAAGATAAAGACATAAGGAAGCAAACAGAAAAACACCTGAATCGAGCTCAGTATAGACTTACTGAGTGCGGCAGGGATGAAGACACAGAGCGAGTGGAGCTGGGCGAGTTTCATTATGAGGGACATGTGGTTTGCAAAGATAAAGGCCAGTGGCTGGCAGAGCAGCATGCCAAAAGCAAGTAAATGAAGAGTATGAGTGTGGAGGTTGGGTCTGAATACCAATTCCAATACTCGCCAACCGCCAACAGGGGAACCCTTGGCAACTCCTCTAACTACTCGGTGTGCTTCATCTATAAAATTAGGACGCAATGATAACACCTAATAGTATTCGAACAAGGATCAAATGAATTCAGAGTTACTATGTGTAAAGTCCTAAGAACAGTGCCTTGCACAGAATAATCATGATATAAATATATGCTACGTTAAGTTAAATAAAATAAATCCTTAGTAGTAGCTCGACCTATTTAGATGCAGTAGAAATCGGTGTGCCTGGGTGGCTCAGTAGGTTGAGCATCTGACTTTGGCTCAGGTCATGATCTCGTGGTTCATGAGTTCAAGCCCCATGTCAGGCTCTGTGCTGACAGTTCAGAGCCTGGAGCCTGCTTCAGGTTCTGTGTCTCCCTCTCTCTCTCTCTGCCCTTCCCACACTCATATTCTGTCTGTCTCTCTCTAAAATAAATAAACATTAAAAAATTTTTTTTAAAAATAGATGCAGTAAAAACGGCCACATGTGAAGTGAATAATTAATGGACTGCATACCTCCACTTACTGGAAGGAGATGTATCAACAATATTTACTGTAAAATGTGAAGAATTTTTTTAACTAGAGGTTTAGGTAACACAGCAGAATTGTTTTTATACATATACACACAATTCATAGTCCATTGGGGAGACTGGTACTTCTGAGCTACACCAAAAAATACAACACCCTATTCCCATCTCCAGTCACGTACAAATCCTAGAAAAAATACAACAAAGTAAAAAAATTTTTTTGAGACACAGAGAAAGAGAGAGAGAGACAGAGAGAGGGAAAAAGCAAGAAAATCTTAAGCAGGCTCCACACTCAGCACAGAGCCCAACGTGAGTTCCATTCCACAACCCTGGGATCAAGACCTCAGGCCAAATCAAGAGTCGGATGCCCAACCGACTGAGCCACTCAGGCTCACAGCAAAGTAATTTTTAATATACAGCCAAGCTCAAAAGCCAGAAGAAAAAATTCTCAGGGTCCAAGAGCAAGCAAAAAATGTAAAGTCAAAACATTAGACAAGAGCCTAAAGTCTAAGGAGAGAAACTTGAATATAAATATGAATATGAATATGAATATGAAACTCTTATATGTTCACAGAGATAAACAAAAAATAACATAATGCAAAGACAGGAACTTATTTTAAAAATTTATGAAATAAAAACATGTAGATATTGAAATTATAATCTCGGTGGCACAAGTAGGCCTGGCAGCAGAGAAGGTGAGTGAACAGAAAGACAATGCTGAAGAAATCCCCAGAGTGAGGCACACAGAGACAGACAGGAAGCATGGAAGAAGACAGTGAGCTTTACTCCCAAAAAGGGAGAACCAAGAAAATGGGGGAGAGGCAATATTTGAAGAAATAATGAGTGAGGGTTTTCCAAAAGTGAAGAAAGGCCTGGATCCTCAACTTTTTTTTTTAATGTTTTTTTTTTTATTTTTGAGACAGAGACAGAGCACGAGCAAGGGAGGGGCAGAGAGAGAGGGAGACACAATCTGAAGCAGGCTCCAAGCTCTGAACTGTGAGCACAGAGCCCGAAGTGGGGCTTGAATCCACGAACCATGAGATCATGATCTGAGCTGACGTTGGACACTTAACTAACTGAGCCACCCAGGTGCCCCGGTTCCTCAACTTGAAAAACTGTAACGCACACCTAAATTCCAAGCAGAAATGGAATAAACAAAAACAAAAGCACAACTAGCCACATCATCAAAAAATCTCCAATTGAAATACACTGGGGAAGCTGCTGTCATAGCGTTCACTGCATTCTGTGACATGGCTCTTCCCATCTCTCTGCTACATTATAGGCTCCTCAAAGGGCAGAATTCTTTCCAGTACATTAACATATTGTTAATATCTGCTTGTTGCATAAATGAACAAAAGTATAAATGTGTGCATGGAGTTATATTCATGTGAAAACATTTTTAAGAGGAAACAAAATAATACAGAAGAAATATACAAATTCAAGTGTCCATAGGTAAGGCACTTCTCTTTGGACCTGCTTCTTCATTTGTATAAAATAAAGGAGTCATCTCAATGATGTCAGATATAAAAGCCACTAACAAATATTATAGGATACTATGGCTATAGTATTTTTTTTTTCATTTCTGCATTTAAAAACAAATTTGAGTGGTTTTCAGCAGGGTTACTGACAGAAAAATCTGAAAAATGATCTGCCTCCTAGTTGTTTAATGCAGGTAGGACAGCTGTAAGAGAATAGTGACAACCAACAAACCACAAAGTATGACCTAGACAAATATATTCATGCACTATCCTCATTCAATTTATATGCAACATATTAAAGCCAACTGCAAATGTTATGTTTCATAACCAAACTAGACTCTTGCTTTTACCTATATAACATGGACTCTCACCTAACAAACTCTCACAGGTCATAGGTCAACATCACAGAGGTCTGCTACAGCCATTCTGTGCATTCTTCTATCTCCAGACCTAAATAAGTAAACAGCAAACCATTACCAGTCCAAAACTTGTGTGAGAATTGGCTGGAAAAAGTAAGCCTTTAATACAAGAAATAGCTAGAACCAATACTGTTGGCTTTTGACTAAGAATATTTAAAATGGCAGGATCTCAAAATTGTAATTTTATCCTGCATTCAAGCTTCAAAATTAATGTATGCAAAAGAAAATGTAATAGTTCAAACTGATCAACTTGTATTCAATATTTGATAACGGTATGCTTTTTTATCTCTAGAAAAACACACGTAAGCTTATTTCTTCATTCTTAAAGAAGACAAGCCTTATAAGGTAGAAAACAATCATTTAGAAAAGAGTTAGTCAGAATTTGTTTCTTAGTGAGTGTGCTACAACTTTCTGCGAGTGCTTGACCAAACTAGGAGTTACAGTGATAGATTTGATTACCAGACAGGAAAAACATGCTAGGAAGGAGATTTTTAAAAAACACTCCAGGGATCAAGGAAAGGCAAACAGATGACAAAAGAAATCTTTGTTTCTAGGTAAGAGAATATTAATCTCTGGGCTCTTGCAGATAATGCAGACAGATTATTCAAGAAGTCACACAAATGATCTCACAGAAAGTGATACCGAACCAGAGACAGTAATTTGGGACACTATATTTTAAAGATGTATATTTATCTCTTCATTTAAACACACTTATATAAAGAAACTAGGAATGGTCCAGAAGAGAACAATTAGAATGTTGAGAGACTTAACTTCGTAATAAATTAAACAATGATTTTTATGTTGCAGAGTAAGACTGATGGTTCCTGAAGAAAAAAGTAAGACCACCAATAAAAGAAAGCTATAGAGAGCTTGTTCTTAACATTGGATCTCAAATCACTGGTCACCCAAAAAAGAAGGGAACTGCTTTTGGACGTACAAGGTCAGTGCCATGGGAGATGCCCTAATGGTGCCCCAAGAACAAGCAAACCACAATGATACAGAGCAGGTTCAAGCATTAGACTGGGAGTTGGTTTAGAGGGATCCTGGGAGCATTAAACTGGGAGTTAGGCTAGAATCTGAAGATTCTGGGATGTTAAAACACAGACTGTTTTCTCCAGGTTCCCTATATTAAGCTTTTATTATTTAAAAGGGAATGATTTATCAAATAGAAAAAAGAGAATAATTAAGAGGTAAAAGTGTAGTGATTATGCCTCAAAATACTTGTTACCAACTGAGAGGTCATCTTTTCAGAATATGTCAGGTAAAGATGAGCACAGTATTAGCTGCCAACATTCATATGTTTTCATAGCAAATATAAATGTGGTTAGACGATCATCATTCTGTAAGTGCATGTAAACTTATGTGTAAAAGCAAATGGAATAGCTGTGTGCTTAATTTACTGAAACTAAAGTATATATAAACCACCTTTCCAGTAACATCTTATTAAGATACAAGTGTTTATCAATAGATGTGTAGAAGCATTAAAAAAAAAAAAAGAAAAAAAAGATGAGCATCATCCTGATGCTTCATAGTAAAATTAGAAGCAAGATGTTGAGGCCAATGGGGATAGTAACAAATTGTTTATAAATATATAAAAGAAAATACCACCTTTCTTTTTCCATGGAGCTTACTATTTCAATGTAAGCTAATTGCTGAATTACCTTGATGTGGGCCTGTTCATTCCATCCAGATCAATTTCATGTTAAAGGGGTATGAAAAAGAAAGTTAAAAATGTATTTCCTTTTTTTTTCTTGTAGAGAGAGAAAGAGAAAGAGAGACAGAGAGAGCATATCCCAAGCAGGCTCCGTGCTCAGTGCAGACCCCAATGCAGGGCTTGATCCCATGACCCTGGGATCATGACTTGAGCCAAAATTAATAGTCAGATGCTCAACCGTCTGAGCCACCCAGGCACCCCCAAAAATGTATTTTCTGAACAACCTTGTAATATGTGTTCTAGGAATAATTAGGGTGTGCTTACTCAATGCACTAGTGCTCAAAGCTCTGGTTTGAAGATGACACATGGCGGGGGAGGGGGGCGGGGGGGCAGCGGGCAGGAAAGAAGAGGGCAGAGCATCCACTTTGCTCATCTAGATCATGGCAAAAGTGAGTGATTCCATTGCCAAGCGCTTCTTACTATCTCAGCAAAGTCTGCAGCAATGTGGCAGCTTTTTCAACTATGTAAAGATAGTGATTTTTTCCACAAGAAGTGGCAATAGCAACTTTCTGATTTGTCAGCTGATCTCAGCAGAGCAGTCCAAGGGTGCTGGGATTAACTGTTCCTGGAAACCCAGCTTGCTCCTCCAGCCCTTGAATTACCCTGTAAGCGTCTACTACTTCCCTGTATGAAATCCCTTTCCTCACACTAATTGGAAATAATGCTGTTGCTTACAGTGGACCCTGTTAGTAACAGGCTAAAATGGACATTATTCTTGAAAATAATTTACAAATACTGTCAAATGAAATGTGTATTTCTAAACATTGATTTGTTGGCCAAATACAAAACTGTCTTTTAGACTTTTAAAAATACATATTAATAATCCTACTTATGTACACAGAAGGATATTTTAATCTTTATTTATTTTTGAGAGAGACAGAGTGTGAGCGGGGAGGAACAGAGAGAGAGGGAGACACAGAATCTGAAGCAGGCTCCAGGTTCCAAGCTGTCAGCACAGAGCCCAATGTGGGGCTTGAACTCACGAACCGTGAGAACATGACCTGAGCTGAACTCGGCTGCTCAACCGACTGAGCCACACAGGTGCCCCCAGAAGGATATTTTAAAACAGGCCTGAACACAGGAAAAACATCATATAATGGGAAAATGCAACAGAGGAATGAGAAAAACATGGATTTTTTTTTTAAATGGTGAAATTATTTGCGTGAAAAAGAAAAGAGAACTGGTGAATAAATAGAGAACTGGTGAAGAAATACAGAAAAACCTCAGATTAATCAAATGGAAACGTATGCAAGATATACAATTATGCTGAAATCAGAGAAGAAAAAAAGTCTACAAAAATATCTACTACCTGATATCTTAACTGAGTTTTTTTTTAATTTTTTAATGTTTATTTATTTTTGAGAGAGACAGAGCATGAGCAGAGGAGGGGCAGAGAGAGCGGGAAACAGAATCCAAAGCAGGCTCCAGGATCTGAGCTGTCAGCACAAAGCCCGAGGCAGAGCTTGAACTCACAAACCGCCAAATCATGACTGAGGCTGAAGTCAGATGCTTAACCAACTGAGCCAACCAAGCATCCCTGAGTTTTAGTTTTAAATAAATTTTTTAAAGTTCAATATGGATCTTATGATCAAAAAGCTGAACAGAGACATGAAAGACATAAAGGATCCAAACCGAACTGAGATGAAAAATACACCAGAAAGATTAACAGGTTACAGAACAAAAAAGAAAAGATTATTAACTTACAAACATAGCAATGAGAATTAGCAAAATAAACACAGAAAGAAAATATAAAATTTTAAAAAATTACAAACATAACAATGGATAACTATAAGAGTTAATGTGTGAAATGAAGTCCCCAAAGAAGGGAGGGAACAGAAAAATATATTTCAAATTCAAAGGTAACTGTAAACTCACAGATCCACAAAGCTCAACAAACCCCAGATACATGAAAAAAAAGAAAAAGAAAGAAAGGAAAAAAAAGGAAACTGAAAAATTCATTACCAGCCAACTCACACTACAAGAAATGTTAAAGTCCTTCACAAAGAGACAATGAACACCAGAAATGTTATTTATAAGGGTAAATAGATATTTTTTAATATTTTAATCTCTTTAAAAATGTCTTAAAATGCTGATACTGTAATTCTGGGGTTCATAACATATATATATGAAAAATGTATGACAACAATACCATGAAAGCCAGGAGGAGAGAAATGAAAGTATACTATTGTAAGGTTTTTATAGTATACGTAAGTATTATCACTTGAAGGTAGACTGTGATAAGTTAAAAATGTATACTATTATAAACCCTGATAAGAAATAAAAAATAAATTAAATTAAAAACGACTAAAACAAAGTTATAGCTTACAAACCAACAAAGAATAAAAATCTGGGGCACCTGGTGGCTCAGTCAGTTGAGTGACTGAGTCTTGATTTCAGCTCAGGTCATGATCTCATAGTTTGTGAGATCAAGCCCCACATCTGGCTCTGCACTGACAGAGGCACGGAGACTCTTGGGATTCTCTCTTTCTCCCCCTCTCTCTCCACCCCTACCCCGCTTGCACATGCGTGCATGCGCTCTCTCTCAAAAATAGATAAACTTAAAAAAAAAGAAAAAATTAAATCTTAAAAAATAATTAACAAAGCCTGAAAGAGATGAAAAGGAGAAACAAAGGCAGATGAGACAAATAGAAAATGAATAGGAAGATTTAACCTATCAATAATGTATCAATAATGGCATTAGATATAAATGGCTCAAACATCTAAATAAAGAGCAGAGACTACCACACTGGATAAAAAGACCCAACCACATGCTGCTTATACAAGAGCACTTTAAATATAAAGGCACAAATAGATTAAAAGTAGAAAGACAGAAAAGATGATACCATACTAACACTTATCAAAAGAAAGTTGCAATGCCTGTATTATTATCAAAGTAGATTTGAGAGCAAAAAATATTATCACCACAATAAAAATAATCGTTTCATAATAATAAGGGGTTAATTTATCAAGAAGCTCAAACAATCTTAAGTGTTTATGCATCTAATAACAGAACATCAAATACATGTAGCAAAACTGGGAAAAATAAGACAAGTCCATAATTACCATCAGCAATTTCATCACTCTTTCAACTAATAGAACAACTAGACTCAAGGATAGAGTAAACTTGGAAAACACTATCAATTTGACCTGACATTTATAGGACACAGCATCCAACAACAGAGGAATACACATTCTTCTAAAGTGTACATAGCACATTTACCAGAAGAGACCATGTTCTGTGCCATAAAACAAGCCTTGATAAATTTTAAAGGATTTAACTTATTTAAAATATGTCCACAGACAAAATGTAATTAAATTAAAAATAAATAAGAGCAAGATCTCGGAAAGTCCAGAAATTTTGAAAATTATATAACATACTTAAAAATACCATGGATCAAAGAAGAAATCAAAAGGAAGTTAGAAAGTATTTTGAACTGAATAAAAATGAAACTCAAAGCAAAATTTGCTGGATGCCACAAAAGCAGAAATTAGGAAATTTCTAATTGCTAAATACCTACATCAGAAAATAAGAAAGATCTCAAATAAATAACTTTGGCTTCTACCTTAAGAAGCTAGGAAAAGAAGAGCAAATTAAACTCAAAGGAAACAAAGAAAACAAAAGGATGAATATCAAAGCAAAAGCCAAAAAATAAAGAAAAAAAGAAAAAAATGACAGAGAAAATCTATGAAAGAATTCTTTGAGTTCACTTAAATTGATAAACCTATGACCAGATGATCAAGAAAAAAGGATAATCGGTGCTACAGGCTGAATGTCTGTGTCTCCCCAAAATTCATATTCATATGTTGAAATCCTAAGGCCCAATGTGGTTGTATTAGAAGTGGGGGCTTTGCATGCGATTAGGTCAAGATGGCAGAGCTCTCACGCTTGGATTAATGTCCTTATAGAAGTCTTAGAGATATCCCTCACCACTTCTGCCATGTGAGGATATAATGAGATGTCTGCAACCCAGAAGAAAGCCCTCACCCTGGATCATGCGGGCACCTTGATCTGGGACTACAGAACTATGGGAAATAATTTTCTATTGTTTATAAGCCACCAAGTCTGAGGTATTTTGTTATAACAAACCAGAATGGACTAAGACAATAATAAACATTATAAACAATTCTATACCAATAAACAATGAAACTGACCAATTCCATGAAAGACACAAACTATCAAGGTGCATTCAAGAAAAAACAGCTAACTTAAATAGCCTTATATTAAAGACATTGAGACTGTAGTTTAAAACTTTTTCACAAAAAATTTCCAGACCCAGATGGCTTCACTGGTTAATTCTACCAACCTTAAGGAAGAAATAGTAATGCCAACTCTAAACTCTTCTAAAATACTGAAGAGGAGGAAATAATTCCCTAATAATTGAATGAGGCCGGTACTGTTGCTATGACAAAATCAGACAAAAACATTACAATCAAAGAAAACTATGGATCAATATTCCTTTTGAACACAGATGCAAAAATTCTAGACAAGAATTTTAGCAATTCAAATACAATAATTTATAAATATATTAATACATTATAACCAAGTATGCTTTATTCCAGAAATGTAGGGTTGGTTTAACATTAAAAAAAAACAAAAACAAAAACAAAAACAAAAAAACACCAACCAGGGTACTTTGCCATATTAACAAACTGTGATGGTTACTTTTATGTGTCAACTTGGCTGAGCTAATGGATTCCCAGATAGCTGATAAAACATTATTTCTGGGTGCTTCTATGAAGGCATTTCCAGAAGTTGTTCATATTTCAATGCCCCCAATGCATCATCCAATCCAATGAGGGCCTGAATAAAACAGAAAGATAGAGGAAGAGTGGATTTTCTCTGCTTGTGCTAGAACATCCATCTTATACTGCCCTTGGATATCAGTACTCCTGGTTCTCAGGCCTTCAGACTCCAGCCTTTGGAATCAAACTGAGACTTATATCATCTACTTCCCTGATTCTTGGGCCTTTGGATGTATACTAAATTATACCACCAAACTTCCTGATTCTCCAAGCTGCAAATAACAGCAGCCTGGTCGGATTTCTCAGCCTCCATAATCATGTGAGCCAATTCCCATAATAAATCTCATACCTGTATCTATAGATAAAGATATCCTATTGGTTCTCTCTGGAGATCATTGACAAATACACAAAATAATAAAAACCATTATGATCACCTCAGTAGACTAAACTGTAGGAACTCTTTGGTACATATGACTCCATCCAAACCTCTGCATTAAAAGACTTGAACAAACACTAGTGTAGTTTCTAACTTCTCATGGCTGTATTCCTAGGATGATGATTCCAACCCTCTTAAGTTCCTGCCTGGGAAAACTCAAGATTGCCAAAAGTATTTACTGTTTGTTCCAGCCAATCCCTGAAGACAGAGCCCCTATCTCCCAATCTTTATGGGCGAGTACAAGCCTAACTTGAATAGGCATGAGGTAGCAAACCCAGCTGGCTTAATCACAATGACCAAATTTTCTTCCAGCTTTTTGTAAATTTCTACATCCCTGACTCTACTCAAGCCCCTACTCATTTCCCATTTGTTCCTCCTTTCTACTCCCTCATTATCCTTTTAAAACATCCTAGTCACCTCCACACAAAAAGAAGTGGAGTTCAGTTCACACTGGACTTTCCTCCCTATCACAATAGTTATTACTGAATAAAATCTGCCCTTGCTGCTTTAACTAGAATACAGATTTACCTATGGGGCACCTGAGTGGCTCAGTCAGTTAAGCACCCAACTCTTGATTTTGGCTCGGGTCATGATCTTTTGATTCATGGGTTTGAGCCCTGTATCAGGCTCTGTGCTGACAGTGCAGAGCCTGCTTGAGATTCTAGCTCTCTCTGCCACTCCCCAACTTGTACTGTCTCTCTCAAAATAAATAAATTTAAAAAAAGAGGGGTACCTGGATGGCTCAGTCAGTTAAGCGTCTGACTTCAGCCCAGGTCATGACCTTGCAGTTCCTGAGTTTGAGCCCCACATCGAGACAGAGCCCACTTCAGATTCTCTGTCCCCATCTCTCTCTGCCCTCCCCCACTTGTATGCTTGCTCTCTAAAAATAAACATTAAAAAAAATGAAGAATACAGCTTTATCTTTGATAAGACACAAAAAAACATTTGACAAAACCCATGATCCATTCCTAATCAAACTCTCAGCAAACCAGAAATAGAAGGGAACTTCTTCAACCCAACACAGGGTATCTACTAAAAACATACAGCTAACATCATACTTAATGCTGAAAGAATAAATGCCTTTCTCCTAAGATCAAGAACAACACAAGGATTGGAGGTTTTCACTAGGACCAAAAAGCAGGGAGGCATCCAGGTAGAAAAGGGCAGGGTAAAACTTTATTCACAAATGATACAATTGCCTATGTAGAAAATTTAACGGAATCAAAGCTACTGGAACCTAATAAGTGAGTTTGCCAAAATTGCAAACAAGACACAAGATACAAATATCAATACACAAAAATCAATTTTATTTTTATGTACTAGCAACAAGCAATAAGAAATTAAAATTCTAAAAAACAGCACCATTTACAACAGCATCAAAAATACCAACTAAACAGGGATAAATCTGACAAAAGGTATGTAAGACCTATCTACACACTGAAATCTAGAAAACATTGCTGAGAGAAATTAGATAAGACTTAAAGAGAAGGCATACCTTGTTCATGGGTCAAGACTCAATATTTTTTTTAAATTTTTTTTAATGTTTGTTTATTTTTTGAAAGAGAGAGACAGAGTGTGAGTGGGGGAGGGGCAGAGAGAGAGGGAGACACAGAATCTTAAGCAGGCTCCAGGCTCTGAGATGTCAGTACAGAGCCCGATGCAGGGCTCAAACTCATGAACCATGAGATCACAGCCTTAACCAAAGTCAGACGCTTAACTGACTGAGCCACCCAGGCGCCCCAAGACTCAATCTTCTTAAGTGTCGGTTTTCCCTCAAAGTGAACTACAGATTCAATAATCCCAATAAAAATCTCAGAAGACTTGTGTGTGTGTGTGTGTGTGTGTGTGTGTGTGTAGAAACTGACAATCTGATTCTTAAATTCATATGGAAGTACAAAAAAACTAAAATAGGCAAAACAAGTTTGAAAAAGAACACTATCTGATTTTCAAAAGTTATTAAACTGTAGTGTTTATGACAATGTGGTATTGGTATAAAGATAGTCAATACATCACTGAAACAGAAGAGAGTCAAGAAATATGCACACACATAATGGGCAACTGATTTAAGATAATGCAATGGAGAAAAGACAGTCCAGTCTGTTCAACAAGTGGTACTGGAACAATTGGGCATTCATATATACAGAAAATGATACTAGATATATACCTCATACAATATACAAAAATTAATTCAAAACAGATCTTAGACATATGTGTAAAACCAAAAGTATAAAAGTTCTAAGATGCTATTTGCAACTTTGGGTTAGGTAAAGCTTTCTTAATAGAATACCAAAAGTACAATATGTACAAGGGAAAAAAAGGATAAATTTGACTTCATCAAAATTAAAAAATTTAAAACCAAACTTTAGTCTTCAAAAGACATAGGCGGGAGCATAAAAAGACAATTCAGACATTGGGAGAAAACATTTGTAAAGCACGTATCTGATAAAGGACTTATATCTAGAATACAAAATGCAAAAATAAGAAAAAAAAAACATTTTTTTAAATGGACAAAAGATTTAAAAAGGCTCTTCAACAAAAAAAAAAACGTAAGGATGGTAAATAAGTACATGAAAAGATGCTCAACATCATTACTCATGAGGGAAATGCAAATTAAAACCACAATGAGATGCCAGTATACACCTGTTAGATACTAAAATGAAAGACAGCCATAGCAAATGTTAGCAGAGATACAGAAGAACTGGAACTCTCCACGTCTAGTAGGAATGTAAAGTGGTGCAATCGCTTTTGGAAAACAGTATGGCAGTATCTCAAAAAGTTAAACATACATCTACCATATGATTCCACCCTAGGTATTTACCCAAGGGAAAGGAAATATATGTCCATACGAGGGCTTGTACGAATGTTAGGAGCCTTATTTATAACAATCACAATCTGGTTAACAATCCAAATGTCCATCAACAGGAGAATGAATAAACAAATTGTAGTATATCCATACGATGAATACTACTCAGCAAGTAAAGGACATAACTACTGATACACACAACTTGGATGAATCTTGAAAGAATTAGCCTTTAAAAAGAGACAAAAAATACGTACAAAGAGACAAAAAGAGTACAAAAAGTATATAACTCCATCTATATAAAACTCTACAAAACACAAACTAATCTAGAGTGAAATAAAGCAGATCAGTGACTGCTTGAGGAAGGGGTTAGAGGGTGGGAGGGAATGATTACAAAGGGCATGAGGAAACTTTTGGGAGTGATGGATACGTTCACAATCTTGCCTGTGAAGGTACTGTACACCTTAAATATGTACTGTTTAGGGGTGCCTGGGTGGTTCAGTTGGTTAAGCATCCAACATCAGCTCAGGTCATGATCTTGCGGTTCATGGTTCGAGCTTCATATCAGGCTCTGTGCTGACAGCTCAGAGCCTGGAGCCTGCTTCGGATTCTGTGTCTCCCTCTCTCTGCCACTCCCCCACTCATACTCTGTCTCTCTCTGAAAATAAATAAGCTTTAAAAAATAATAATAGTAATAATAATAATAATAATAATAATAATGCATATGTTCTATTTATTGTATGTCAATTTTACCTTAATACAGTTGTCAAAAATGAAATAAGGGGTGCCTGGGTGGCTCACTTAAGTGTCTTACTTCGGCTCATGTCAGGATCTCACAGTTCATGGGTTCAAGCCCCACATTGGGCTCTGTGCTGACAGCTCAGAGCCTGGAGTCTGCTTCAGAGTTTGTGTCTCCCTCTGTCTCTGCCCCTCCCCCACTCACGTCTTGTCTCTCTCTCTCTCTCTCTCTCTCTCTCTCTCTCTCTCTCTCTCCCCCCCCCCAAAAATAAATATTTTTAAAAAAATGTTTTTTAATGAAATAAAACATAAAAAATAATCTTGAAAAATGTAAAGGTGGGGGCACCCGGGTGGCTCAGTTGATGGATCATCTGACTCCTGATCTCAGGGTTGTGAGTTTGAGGCCCACACTGGGTATGGAGTCTCCTTAAAAAAAATAGAGAAAGAAAAATGTAGAGGGACCTATCAAACCACAAAACACAGTTAGGTCTAGATAAGAAATTAACTGATAACTCTCTAAACTATAAAGAAAAAGAAAATATCTCCCCAAAACACTATAAAGAAATGTTTGTTTAGAAGGAATGCAAACCACCTCCATATCAGGTTCCTAAATGCAGACCAGAGTCTGGAAAGTAATGGATCAATACTTAGAAAACACTAAGAAAAAAAATACTCAAGAAACAGCTACCCAGTTCATAAGCAATAGGAGCAGAAATCCTTTGATTAATTATAAAACAATCCTCTTGTTTCCATAGTGGTTCCCATACCATTAAAACTAAATTCATTCAGGGGCGCCTGGGTGGCGCAGTCGGTTAAGCGTCCGACTTCAGCCAGGTCACGATCTCGCGGTCCGTGAGTTCGAGCCCCGCGTCAGGCTCTGGGCTGATGGCTCGGAGCCTGGAGCCTGTTTCCGATTCTGTGTCTCCCTCTCTCTCTGCCCCTCCCCCGTTCATGCTCTGTCTCTCTCTGTCCCAAAAATAAATAAACGTTGAAAAAAAAAAAATTTTAATAATAAAAAAAAAAAAAAACTAAATTCATTCATTTATTCATCAACTGTATTGACTACTCTGTAAATGTCATGAACTCTTCTTAGAACTGTATAGATATGGGCTCATGCAATGGGCATTAGAGAACCACGCATCTATAAACATGACAAACTGTCGATGTTAACAGCTGGATTATTTGATTCTGTAAACTGCAATGCCTCTCTTCTCACGAGATTCAAAAGGAATAAAATTCTTATTGATGTAATGAGCCATCTCATGTTATCCTACCAGGAGATTGTGAGATAAAGTTCACCTTTGCGGCTCTAAGAAGAACAAATGATGGGAGGGAAGGAGGGAATGCCTCTCTCTGCAGAGCTTCTCTTACCCTCCCCTCTCTTCCTCTCCCAAACACAAGCCATCAGAAATCACACCAAAGGATTCTTTTTTGAACTCACCATACCAAGGAAACTGGATAAAGGAAAACCCTAATGGACAAAAATGTGCCTTCCAAACCAATCCTGATACCACATTTCAGAACTCTGACACCTACAAAAATCATTTTCAGCAATATGCCAGTTGCTGCCAAAACTCATGGGGCCCTTCAAAGCTCCTGTCTCAGCTGCAATTCCAGTATCTGTCCCCTCGCCTTGGCTCCCTGATTCCCAAAACTGTCACACTGCCATCAGGTGTTCCAACTATTCCCCATGCTAAAGTGAAACAGAATGGTCCCTCTTCCCAATACCAATTAAAATCCTGATTCCAGGAGCACTTGGGTGGCTCAATTGGTTAAGTGTCCAATTTCAGCTTAGGTCATGATCTCAATGTTTGTGGGTTTGAGTCCCACATCAGGCTTCGTATTGACAGTGTGGAGCCTGCTTGGGATTCTCTCTTTACCTCTCTCTACCCCTCCCCCACCTGCACTTTCTCTCTCTCTCTCAAAAACAAATGAACTTATAAAAAAATCCCAAATCACAGAGGGAGGAAGGCAAACCATAAGAGACTCTTAAATACAGAAAACAAACTGAGGGTTGATAGGGGAGTGAGGGGAGAGGGGAAAATGGGTGATGGGCATTGAGGAGGGAACTTGCTGGGATGAGCACTGGGTGTTATATGTATACGATGAACCACAGGAATATACCCCCAAAGCAAAGAGCACACTTTACACACTGTATGTTAGCCAATTTGACAATAAGTTATATTTTTTTAAAAAAATCCCAATTCCATGAATATAGCCATTAATACTACTTATCCAAACCTTAAAAACCCCCATTAAATAGATCAATTCAATAAGTATTTACTGAACATCCACCATAACAAATCTGTAATAGGGTTTTATATCAAAAAGAATCTCTCTTCCTGGGCTAAAATGTTGGACTTCTTCCTTTACTCCTAACAAGTATAGCTTGCACATATATACTCCAAGAAATTCCTGCCACCTGGTGTCCAAATTCAATACTGCAATATGGGACCAAGCAACCTCAGCTTGGTATAGGCAGGCAAGCATCCTAGACTAAAAAAATGTACTATTTAGTGGTATTTAAAAATCCATTTGGAGGGGGGGCACCTGGGTGGCTTAGTTGGTTAAGCGTCTGACTTCGGCTCAGGTCATGAACTTACAGTTTGTGGGTTCAAGCCCTGCATCAGGCTCTGTGCTGACAGCTCAGAGCCTGGAGCCTGCTTCAGATTCTCTGTCTCCCTCTCTCTATGCTCCTCCTGTGCTCACACCCTCTCTCTCTCTGAAGAATAAATAAATATTTAAAAAACATTTTTTTAAATGTCAATACTATCCAAAGCAATCTACATATTGAATGCAATCCCTATGAAAATAACACCAGCATTCTTCACAGAGCTAGAACAAACAATCTTAAAATTTGTACGGAACCAGAAAAGACCCTGAATAGCCAAAGCAATCTTGAAAAAGAAAACCAAAGCTGGAGGCATCACAATCCCGGACTTGAAGCTGTATTACAAAGCTGTAATTATCAAGATAGTATAGTACCAGCCCCCAAAACAGATACTCAGATCAACGGAACAGAACAGAGAACCCAGAAATGGACCCAGAAACATATGGCCAACTAATCTTTTACAAAGCAGGAAGAATATCCAATGGAATAAAGACAGTCTCTTCAGCAAATGGTACTGGGAAAACTGGACAGCGATGTAGAAAAATGAACCTGGACCACTTTCTTACACCATTCACACACAAAAAATTCAAAATGGATGGAAGACCTAAACGTAAGACAGGAAGCTACCAAAATCCTAGAGGACAAAGCAGGCAAAAACCTCTTTGACCTCCGGCCATAGGACCTTCTTATTCAACATGTCTCTGGAGGTAAGGGGAAAAAAAGCAAAAACGAACTACTGGGACCTCATCAAGGTAAAAAGCTTCTGCACAGTGAAGGGAACAATCAGCAAAACTAAAAGGCAATTGACGGAATGGGAGAAGATATTTGCAAATGATATATCAGATAAAGGGTTAGTATCCAAAATCTTTAAAGAACTTATCAAACATAACACCCAAAAGACAAATAATCCAGTGAAGAAATGGGCAAAAGACATGAATAGTCACTTCTCCAAAGAAGACATCCAGATGGCCAACTGACACATGAAAAAATGCTCAATATCACTCATCATCAGGGAAATACAAATCAATACCACAAAGAGATACCACCTCACACCAGTCAGAATGGCCAACATTAACAAATCAGGCAACAGCAGATGTTGGTGAGGATGTGGAGAAAGAGGATCTCTTTTGCCCTGCTGGTGGGAATACAAACTGTTGCAGCCACCCTGGAAAACAGTATGGAGGTTCCTCAAAAAACTAAAAATAGAACTACCCTACAACCCAGCAATTGCACTACTAGGTATTTAACCAAGGGATATGCTGTTTCGAAGGGGCACATGCACCCCAATGTTTATAGCAGCACTAATGACAATAGCCAAAGTATGGAAAAAGCCCAAATGTCCATCGAGTGATGAATGGATAAAGAAGATGTGGTACATATGTACAATGGAGTATTATCCGGCAGTCAAAAAGAATGAAATCCTGCCATTTGCAACTATGTGCATGGAAATAGAGGGTATTATGCTAAGTGAAATTAGTCAGAGAAAGACAAATATCTTATAGCTTCACTCATATAAGGAATTTAAGATATAAAACAGATGAACATAAGGGAAGGGAAACAAAAATAATATAATAACAGGGAGAGGGACGAAATATAAGAGACTCTTAAATATAGAGAACAAACAGAAGGTTGCTGGAGGGGTTGTGGGAGGGGGGATAGGCTAAATGTGTAAGGGACATTAAGCAATCTACTCCTGAAATCATTATTGCACTATATGCTAACTAACTTGAATGTAAATAAATAAATAAATAATTAATTAATTAAAAAATTTTTTTTAAAAATTAAAAATCCATTTGGGCTAAAGGGTTCTAAGAAAGACCATTAATTTAAATGAATCTTAAATGAAGCCTATTAACTTAAGTGAAAACTGAAAGAATATAGGAAAGATTATTTGGGGGGTATTCTCCCATCTCCAGCAACTTGAGGAAAAACTGAAATACTGAAAATACTACATCCAAAACCCATCTACTCCATTACCGCCCTGGCCAGCCTTTCAATCAATGCTGACCACACTCCTCCCAGGAGCTCAGCAAAATAGAAAGGGTGCAGACTGACAATACAAACAACTGAAAAAAGGAAAACACAAACTAAGAATATGGAGAGCCCTTAAAATTTTTTTTTTTTACATTTATTCATTTTTGAGACACAGAGAGCACAAGTTGGAGAGGAGCAGAGAGAGAGGGAGACACAGAATCTGAAGCAGGCTCCAGGCTCCAAGCTGTCAGCACAGAGCCCGACGCAGGTCAGATCATGACCTGAGCCGAAGTCGGATGCTTAACCAACTGAGCCACCCAGGCGCCCCTGGAGACCCCTTTTAATTTATATTGTACCTTTTCATTTTCCATAGTCCATGTACTTCAAGAGCTATGATATAACAGATTTCTTTGTTTTTTTCTAATAAGTTCATTTATTTTGAGAGTGAGAGTGTGAGCATGAGTGAGGGAGATGCAGAGAGAGAGGGAGAAAGAATCCCAAGCAGGCTCCACTGACAGCGTAGAGCCCAACACGGGGCTTGATCTCAGGACCATAAGATCATGATCTGAACCAAAATCAAGAGTTGGATGCTTAACAGACTGTCACCCAGGTCCCCCAACAGATTTGTTTTTTTTCTAATTATTTATGAAATAAAGCAAAGAATGGTATCCCATCAACTATAATCACTCACCTTCAAACAAGACTTAATACTTTCTGATTTAACAAGGATTCTTTAGAGTCATCAGGAAAGATTTACTACAGAATAGGAATGCTGTGAGAACTAATCAGCACATGTTTGTGCAGCACATGGTAAAGGCAAGGAGAAAGCAGGAGATATCCATGATTCCCCCCTATTTCACTCCCCATGCAATTATCAAGCCTAGTGGATTAATAAACTAAATATCTCTCTATCCCCACTACCCCATCCCAGACGAAGTCACCATCACCTTTTCCTCAGGCCAGGGATTGGCAAACTACAGCCTGCAGGCCAAATCTGGCCTGTTACCAGATTTTGCAAGTCAAGTTTTATTGGAACACAGTCATGACCATTCGTTTATATATTGTCTTTGACTATTTTCACACTGCAGTGGCAGAACTGAGGAGATGTGACTGGCCCACAAAGTCTAAAACATTTATTATCTGACCCTTTACAGAAAAAGTTTGCCAAACTTGGCCTAAGTAGGCTATTAAATGATCCTCTAACTAGTCTCTTACCACTGATTCAATTCACTCTCCAAACTGCAGTCTGAGTGAAAGTTTTAAGAATGCAAATTTGATCATTCATTCTGCAAAAATAAATCCAAACTCCTTACGGTACCTCCTGTAACTTTTCCAACCTCCTATCTTGCCACTGCCCTTTATGTTCCTGTTACTCTATTTTAATCTCTTCAAACTCATCTTGCTTTAAACCTTTGGGCTTTCAGCATATAATATTTCTCCTAACTGGAACATTCTACTTTCTTTGAGCTAACTCCAGGTCACTGTTCAGGTTCTCTATGTAAATGTCATCTTTTCCAGGAAGCCATTCCTGCCTGACCCCTTGGGCTGGAATTTGGTGGCCCTGAATTCCTCTATTACTGACCTTGTCATTAGACTCTAATTCATTTTAATTGTCAGGCCAGATCAAGAGCCATACGAAGGCACAGACAGGCTCTGTGATGTTAACTATGATACCCTTAAAGCAAGCAGAGACTAGTATGTACGAGGTATTTGCAAAATCTTGGTTCAGATTAATTTATCCTTTTGCATCATGTTCTGAGAATTCAAAGAACTTTTACTCAGAGATTTACCAGAAAAAAATTATATAATTTTAGGCAATTAAGAGAAGTAAGTCATGTATAACCATGGCAGAATAAGGGGATACCGAAGTCTGAAAACCTAGAAACCTATACAGAACTTCTGAGCCCAACTAATATTTACACCACACGCATTTTCGCATTTTAGTATGTTAGCAGAGAAAACCTCGATCATCAGAGTTTATCATTCTAGGCTGTGTTTAATGAAAACAACAAAAATAATGAAACTAAAAAAGGCATCCTCCTAATACCTGCTCTTCCCTCTCCTTTTCTTTGGTCTTACTTCTGTAGACTCTAGCAGAGGTGGCATCCTGGGTTGGAATGGCAGAGATCTGATGCAGTGGCATGCTCATCCCAGCCTCCTGTCTGGGTGTCTTCTCTACTGAACAGAGTCTCCAGTGGTAGAGTCATTTTGGGCCATGGACTTCAAGCTGAGAGAGAGAAGACAAGACATAACACTTCAAATTTCCAACAGTGAGATTAGCATTTTATATTTATGTTCATATGTGAACCAGTTACAGTATCTGACACAAATACCTGGTCTTCATAAACAACAAGATGAATGTTTATAGGAGAAATTTTAACATTTTTCTCATGTAATAAGATGGGCACACCTGAAAGAGGCATGTACATGTATAATCAGGTATTAATTTTCCATTGGCTATTAGGTTTTAAATACAGCAGTGTCATCCTTTAAGAATATTTTTAAAGTTAATTTTTTTCCTTGAACAAGCATTCATTCTGATAGAAGTAGTGATCTTTCCTTAAAACCACTGCCCCTGAATCCACACAATGGTTAAGATTAAAGGCTTAAAAGTCTAAAATAAATTTAAGATACGTATGATCTATGCTTAACCTTCTGAAAGTCTAGACTCTCTAGACCAGTTGTGGGCAAACTTTTCCTATAAAGGGCCAGAAAGTAAATATTTTAGGCACTTTGGGCCATATTTTTTTAAAACTACTGAATTCTGTGGGGTGCCTGGGTGGCTCAGTCAGTTGAGTATCTGACTCTTAATTTCAGCTCAAGTCATGATCTCACTGTTCATGAGATCAAGCCCCTCGTCGGGCTCTGCACTAATAGCACAGAGCCTGTTTGGGATTCTCTCTCCCTCCCTCCCTCTCTCTCTCTGCCCCTCCCCCACTCACATGCACACATGCACATGCTCTCTCTCAAAAAATAAATGAACATTTAAAAAAATAATTCTGCTGTTGCAGAGTGAAAGCAGCCACAGTAAGTGTGCAAATGAATGAAAATGGTTATGTTTCAATAAAACTTTATTTACAGAAACAGGTGGCAGGCTAGATTTGGCCCATGGCCTGTAGTTTGCTAACCCCTTTCTAAAGAATTTTTCAGGGAAGATTAGAGCCATCATGGATATTCCTGGGATCCTAAAAAGGCTGCCCTTAGGTAAAATAATAGTTTCTAAATAAGCTTGATTCAATGATTCCATGCACACTGCCTTTTTTCTGGTTTTCTCCTACATTCCTCCAAATTTCCTGGTAACTGAATTGTGTGTTCTCTATCCCCTCACCCACCCCTGCTGAAATCTATCAAACTCAGTACACAAAACCAATTATATATCCAAATTATCCATAACATTTAATCTAGTAATGTTTCACGCTATCTGAATTTTAACAAAGGATGGAAACATTAAACTAAAACAATGAATCTCTAATTTGGGGGTCTTCACTTATTAACCATGCATTGGAGGTTGGGACGATAGGCAGGGAGTGTAAACAAGAGGGCCTGGCAACCTTGAGGTCATATTTGATGAGTAGCCATTTATTCCACCCAACCCTAAGGTCACATCGGAAGGGCAGCCATTTATTCCACCTCTCCCTCCCCAAACTCTGCTCTGGACCAAAGGTAGGTGTTTGTGTGGCTTGTTTCATCTCTGATAGTGTTACTTAACCAAATTAAAGAGCAACAGAACTCACAAAATTAATTCCCCTCATAAGATTCTCTGATCAACAAGCAACAAGAAGGAATAAGAAGCTGGAAGGGATCAACACTATGAGAAAATGAGCTAAAAAAATATTGTTTTTAAAAGTCTAGTTTTATAATAGGTGAGTGATCACTGATACCCATAAAACAGGAAAATACAGTAGGTGATATTAATGTCTAGATACTCTAATCAATTACTAGAATGTCAGTGTCTACATGTTATATATCATCTACTCTATCTCAAGCCTTTGATGAAACTGATACAAGATGGAGCACTGTGCCCAACGAATGGTCTGAATGTTTATGTTCATATTACACAAGATAAGAGGCACTTACAGCTTAGTTGTCTTATACCCTCTGGGAGATCACAACAGTCACTGGTGAGCAGTTTTCTCATTACTTCATCACTCATACATCAAAGTCCTCTGTCAGAGATGACAAACTCCATGTGGTCTCTTGGAATACCTAACTCAAACCAACCATGTCCAGAGTCCCACCATACATCATGCCAATAGCTTCCTTTGGTGCTTCTGGTATAATAATCATTATTACATCATTGGTACATGACCATGACAAGACTGATGAGGACTATGCCAGATAAACACAAATCTGAGAGAGGGTTTTAAATATTTTGTAGAATTTTAAAGGACCTCTCCTTCTTACAGCCATTTAAGCTACTCTTCTGATATGAACCCCTATCTCCAGGTTATAGACCTGAAAGTCACCCTAAAGCAATCCTTCTCCTATGTCATATTTAGGATAAAAATGATAATCTTAAAAGCCAAACTACAAAACTGACCATGCCACTTTTTTTTTTGCGAAGGTTCATGTGAAAAGCATAAAGCAGGTATTACTCATACTATTTTCTTTGCATAGTTTCCAAATATCTATACCAATTCATCTGTAATGAAGAACAATAGTTAAACCTTTGCACTATGTCTAACAATCCAGGCATGAGAACTTCAATCCCACTAATGCTAACTTGAAAAATACAGCACAGCTAATATGAACATCCGTATCTAGAAGAAATGGACAAACTGGTTGTTTAAGAGTATGGAAATGGATATGTCATGTCAATAGATTAGAAGACTTTAGATAAAATTTAGAGTCAAGAAATAAGCCCGTGTAACTATGGTCAATTGGTTTTTCAACAAGGGTTCCAAGACCAGTCAATGGGGAAAGAACAGTCTTTTCAACATGCAAAAGAATGAATTTAGACTCCTATCTCACACAAATAAAAAAAAAACTAAACATCACCAAAATAAAAACATCTGTGCTTCAACAGATATCATCAAAAAAGTGAAAAGTCAACCACAGAACAGAATGAATCTTTTCGCAAAACATACAATAAGGGATTTGTATGTTGAATGCATAAAGGGGCTGTCACGACTCAACAATGAATACACAAATAACCCAATGAAAAATGGGTTGTTCAACACAATCTTAATTATACAGAACTGATGGTTGCCAGAGGAGAGGGAGGTGGGAAAACGGGTCAAATAGGTGACAGGGATTAAGGAACGCGCTTGTGGAGATAACCACAGGGTGATGCATGCCAGTGCTGAATTACCATATTATATACCTGAAACTAATGTAACTAATGTAATGTAACCGAATTAAAACAAAAACTTTTAAAAAAAGAAAAATGGGTTGTTCAACATCATTAGCCAATAGGAGAATGCAAATCAACACCATGAGATATCACTTCAATTATGGCTATATTTAAAGACAGGTAAGTGTTGGCAAGGATGTGGAGACACTGAAACCCTCATACAGTGCCAGTGGAAATATATGCAGCTGCTTTGGAAAACTGTCTGAATCTTCCTTAAAATGTAGAAATCACACAAATGTCCATAAATTAATGAATGGATAAATAAAATGTGTTATCTATAAAATGGAATTATTTAGCAACAAAAAAAATGAAATATGAATACATGCTACAACATGGATGAGGCTTGAAGGCATTATAAAGTGAAAGGACTACATATTATATGATTACATTTGTATTAAGTGTGCAGAATAGGCAAATATATAGAAACATAAAGTAGATTACTGGTTGCCAAGGACTGGGATGGGGGATGATGGGGGGGATGATAGCTAAAAGGGTTTCTTTTTAGAGTTATGAATATGTTCTAAAATGTATTATGGTAATGGCACATAACTCTTAAGTATACTAAAAGCCACAGAATTATATAGTTTAAATAAGTGGATTTGAATGAATGTGAATTATATCTCAACAAAACTTTTTTAAAAATATGTAAATAATTGATATGGACTAAGAGCGATAAAACTGTATTTTTCCTTAGTGCTATCCCAATATAATGTATCTGGATGACAAGGAGATGGTCACTGTTATCCTATCACTCTTCCAGTTTTGAGAAAGAGGTAACAGGAAGAGTGCAAAATCAGCAATTAGAAATTTAAGTTCAAGACTTGACTCTTGAATGCTGTGTGATGTTGGGCAAACTGAGGAATTTCAAAGGCTCTGTTTCTTCAGCTGTAAAACAGAAAGGTAATAATTTCTACTCCATTCACAGGGTTAATGTGAAGACCAAAGAAGATTGTGTCCATGTGCACAAATGTAAGGGTTCTTAACATCAGCACATTTTCCAGCCTCCTTTTTCAGGCATCTGCAATGATTCCCCTCAGTGCCTCACAAAGGCCAGTTGTTTGCTTTGTCTTTCCAGTACCATTTTCTGTCCTCCTGCCCCTCATTCTGACACAAAATTTACACAACTGAGACCTCAAATTCTTTCTGACATTTTTTAAGGATCTCTAGTAGCATGACTCTAAGGGGAAGCAAGGCTGATCACACTATCCCTACAAGGGGAGAGGTAGGAAGGCCTGATGCAAAATATGACCAGCGTGGCATAACAATTAAGCTGTTCTATGTGCTTTCCAAATGGTCAAGATAAATGAAAGATTCTGTCCATTCCAACAATGATGAGACAAATACAGACAACAAGGAGGCAGCCAGGAGAAGACAAAGATGCCAGTCGCGGCTTCCCTGAGGGACAGTCACCCCAGGTCTGCTTGCCTCCCTGCACCCCTGCACACAGGGTGCCAGGCTCCAGCAGCACCCTTCTCCTCACCATTGTGCGGAGCTGAATGCCAACATCTCGAATGGCACTCAGAATAAACAACTTTAAATTAAGCGTGTTTTTATCAGAAGCACATTTCCTATAAAAACGAGAAGCCTGTGCACAACAGCTAGCAGATACAGAAAGGGAAAAAAAGCAGTAAGAGGAGTGAGGAGACCAGCTGTAGTACACAGCACTGAAGGATCAAAGCAGGACTTAAAGCTGGGAATACGGAGGAATGAGAGAGACCATTTGAAAAGGAGGACTGACATAATCTAGTGAAGGGACTCAACTGTACGTACCCTGGTTTCTGGGTGTGCATTCAAAAGACCAGGATGCACAGAGGAGTGGGGGGTAAAGGAAAGCTCATCATGGACACTGAGCTTGACATGCCTGTGGGAACCTCAAGATATGTATGTACACAGTGTACAATGGGAGTCACCAACACACCATGACACCAGAACACACAGGAATAGAATCCATTTTCCAACAAAACCCTTGGAATCAGTAGTTTATGTCATTAGGTGCTGTCAACAAATGATAAAATCCAGTATCAACACAGAATTCTTAAACAGCAATGATGAGTCCCTAACTTTTTTTTTTTTAATTTTTTTTTTTTCAACGTTTATTTATTTTTGGGACAGACAGAGACAGAGCATGAACGGGGGAGGGGCAGAGAGAGAGGGAGACACAGAATCGGAAACAGGCTCCAGGCTCCGAGCCATCAGCCCAGAGCCCGACGCGGGGCTCGAACTCACGGACCGCGAGATCGTGACCTGGCTGAAGTCGGACGCTTAACCGACTGCGCCACCCAGGCGCCCCGATGAATCCCTAACTTTAAAAAACATCTATCTCAAACAAAATTTCACATGGCAAAACCCTTAAGAGTCAATCTAATTAAACAAAGAAGGAAAATAAATACATTATCACTGCTCTTATTTTACAGTTGGATTTTTTCTAGATAAGACTTTTTTCTGTGATAAGACAAAAAGAGAACTTTATAGTATAATGAAAGAGAGCCCAAAGAAATTTTTTTTTAATTTTTTTTTAAATTTAAATTCAAGTTAGTTAACATATAGTGTAGTATCGATTTCAGGAGCAGAATTTAGGATTCATCACTAACATATAATACCCAGTGCTCATCACAAGTGCCCTCCTTAATGCTCATCACCCATTTAGCCCATCACCCCCACCTCACCTCCAGCAACCCTGTTTATTCTCTATAGTTAAGAGTCTCTTATGGTTTGCCTCCCTCACTATTTTTATCTTATTTTTCCTTCCCTTCCCCTATGGTCATCCCTTTTGTTTCCTTAAATTCCACACATGAGTGAAATCATAAGGTATCTGTCTTTCTCGGACTCATTTCACTTAGCGTAATACACTCTAGTTCCATCCCACCTCATTGCAAATGGCAAGATTTCATTTTTTTTTTGATGGCTGAGTAATAATATTCCATTGTGTGTGTGTGTGTGTGTGTGTGTGTGTATACCACATCATTTTTTATTTTTTAAACGTTTTTATTCATTTTTGAGAGAGGGAGAGACAGAGCTTGAGCAGGGGAGGTACAGATAGAGACCAGAGACACAGAATCTGAAGCAGGCTCCAGGCTCTGAGCTGTCAGCACAGAACCCGATGCACGCCTCCAACTTGTGAACCGTGAGATCATTACCTGAGCCAAGTCAGACACTTAACCAACTGAGCCACCCAGGTGCCCCTATGCCACATCTTCATCCATTCATCAGTCAATGGACATTTGGGCCCTTTCCATAATTTGGCTATTGTTGATAGCTGCTATAAACACTGGGGTGCAGGTGCTCCTTTGAATCAGCATTTTTGTATCCTCTGGATAAATACCTAGTAGTGCAATTGCTGGGTCGTAGGATAGTTCTATTTTTATTTTTTTAGGAACCTCCATACTGTTTTCCAGAGTGGCTGCACCAGTTTGCATTCCCACCAGCAATGCAAAAGGGTTCCCCTTTCTCCGCATCCTCACCAACATCTATTGTTTCCTGAATTGTTCATTTTAGCTATTCTAACAGGTGTGAGGTGGTATCTCATTGTGGTATTGATTTGTATTTCCCTGATGATGAGCGATGTTGAGCATCTTTTCATGTGTCTTTTAGCCATGTGGATGTCTTCAACCCAAAGGAATTTCTAAGAACTACTAGAATCAGTTAACATAAACATTTGCATAAAATAAGTATTCTAATGTAAGAAAAAAGTATATAAATATATAATGTCACCAACATTCCTATACACCAACAAAACAAAAATCATGAAATAGAGATAAATGATTTAAAAGCTACTTAACTTTTAATGAAAAACATTCAGCAATTTTAGAGTATATTTGAAAACTATAATAATAGTTTGTGTTACAACAATATGTGTTCTCCAGAATTAAAGCATATATTTAATGTGATTCCAAAGTCTAAGAAAGATTTTCTACCTGACAAAATTATTCTAAAATTATGCATAAGCATTAATGAGACAATCAAATAAAAATGTTGAGAAAGAATCAACAGAGAGATGAGTCCTCTTGAAATATAGACATAACTACGCAATAATTATTATTAAAAAAGTAAAGTTACAGGTCCAAGACTAAAAAAGACAGTCCAAAAACTGACTGAATTATACAGAAGAGTAAAATAGCAGCCCAAAATTATAGGAAAGGGACAAGTTTCTTCTTAACTGATGCTGGGACAATTGGACAAGAATTTGGAAGGGAAGGGGCACCTGGGTGGCTCAGTCGCGTAACCATCAGACTCTTGATTTCAGCTCAGGTCGGTTCTCGAGGGGAAGATGGCGGCGTAGGAGGACGCTGGGCTCACCGCGCGTCCTGCTGATCACTTAGATTCCACCTACACCTGCCTAAATAACCCAGAAAACCGCCAGAGGATTAGCAGAACGGAGTCGCCAGACCCAAGCGCAGACGAGAGGCCCACGGAAGAGGGTAGGAAGGGCGGCGAGGCGGTGCGTGCTCCACGGACTGGCGGGAGGGAGCCGGGGCGGAGGGGCGGCTCGCAGGCCAAGCAGAGTCCCTGAGTCTGGCTTGCAAAAGCGGAGGGGCCTGACGGACTGTGTTCCGACAGCAAGCGCGACTTAGCGTCTGGGAGGTCATAAGTTAACAGCTCTGCTCGGAAAGCGGGAAGGCTGGAGGACAAAGGGAGGGAGAGCTGCGGAGCCCCCGGACGACAGAGCTCAGTTTGGTGGGGAACAAAGGCGCTCGCCAGCGCCATCTCCCCTGCCCATCCCCCAGCCAAAATCCCAAAGGGAACCGGTTCCTCCCAGGGAAATTGCTCGCTCCGCGCAAACACCCAACTCTGTGCTTCTGCGGAGCCAAACCTCCGGCAGCGGATCTGACTCCCTCCGGCTGCCACAGGGCCCCTCCTGAAGTGGATCACCTAAGGAGAAGCAAGCTAAGCCTGCCCCCCCTGCCGCCATGCACCTTGCCTACCCACCCCAGCTAATACGCCAGATCCCCAGCATCACAAGCCTGGCATTGTGCAAGTAGCCCAGACGGGCCACGCCACCCCACAGTGAATCCCGCCCCTAGGAGAGGGGAAGAGAAGGCACACATCACTTTGATTTCAGCTCAGGTCATGATCTCACAGTTCATGGGTTCAAGCCCACATCGGGCTCTGCACTGACAGTGTGGAGCCTTCTTGGGATTCTCTCTCTCTCCCTCTCTCTCTGTCCCTCCCCACCCCCACCCCAGGTCTCAAAATAAACAAGAATTTAAAAAAAATGGGAATTTGGTAGGGAAAATAATATCAATTAAGACTCACACTTCAGGGGTGCCTGGATGGCTCAGTCAGTTAAGTGTCCGACTCTTGATTTTGGCTCAGGTCATGATCTCACAGTTTGTTAGACTGAGCCCTGCATTGGGCTCTATACAGACAGCATGGAGCCTGCTTGGGATTCTCTCTCTCTCCCTCTCTCTCTGCTCCTCCCCAGCTCATGTGTGCACATGGTCTCTCTCTCAAAATAAATAAATATTTAAATAAACAAATAAATATTTTTTTAAAAAGACTCATATTTCATTTACTGAAATAAATCCTCATACCTATACAAGTTAAATGTTAAAAAATAACACATAAGATACAATTGCAAATGAATATATTAAGGAACTAAAGGGAGATTGATTTCCTAAGCCTCAAATTAACAGGAAAAAAAGTTATAAAAGATTTATAGATATGACCCTATAAGTAAAAATAAACAGGCAAAAAAAAAAAGACTGGAAAATGTAGAATATGGGACAGAAAATCAGTATCTTTTATATGTAAGAAGTCAATACAAATAGGTTTCAAAAACATTAAAATCTAGGAACAGCCACTTTACAAATGAGGATATAACACAGGTCCTCACTTAATATTTTAATAATCAGGGAAAAGTAACAGCTCAGGGAACCATTTTTTCCCTTTACAAAAGTCTACAAAAATAGGATGAAATCTATCATTGACCAATCAGCGCTGAACCTGTGTCCTTATGACCCCCTGGCAGTATCATAAACTCAGAATGCCTATCAAGAAAAATGTTGAGCAACAGGGCTGAAAAGACGTGGAAGAGCTTACCTGTGAGAAGCTTAGCCTGAGAAAATACACAAAAATTTATAAGCCCCAAGATTTCCACCATAACGTTATTTACAATAAAGAAAAACAGACAGTTCCTTTAATTTCCCATAACTGGGAAAAAGCTAAGTAAACTGCAGTGCTAGTACAATCAAAGGAATATTATGTGGGCATTAGAAGCAAGAGAAACATGGATCTGATAAAAAGCAAATGATATAAATTATACACGCATTGTAATTATGACTATGTTAATATATACACATGTAAAAATGCTAGGAAGGAAACTCATTAAAAATGCTAACAGTGGTTTAATGATGTGGCAATATAAATGACTTTTCATTTCTCTATTTTTTAAACCTTTAGTGACAATATATTACTTTTACAGTTTAAATATTTGAAGAGCTAAAATTAAAAGCTCAAGTCATTCCACTTAGGTTGTCAACAGAGACTTATGTTATCAATGAAGATATACAACCATAAAAGGGCTCTTTTCTGTGAGAAGTACATTTCTGAAGGCCTCACAGAATTCAAGCCTAATCTTCCTACAGGAATAAAGTAGGAAGATGCATTCTCAGGACACAGATGTTTTCAAGCACTATGTTTATTTTATGCTCCTTCTCAATTTTTTCAGCATTTCCTGTCATATTTTTGCAAAGCACTAACCCTTTGAAAACAGCATAATGCATCATGGGAACAGTTCACCTTCACTATGTTTTATGACATCTGACTTTCAAGCCACAGTTATTAATTTTGGAGACTGCATTATTTGACATCTTACATATAAGACTTTATTAATAGTGTCATCTCATACTATTTTTAGTTTGTATATTTCTCACGAAATGGAATGGCCATTACACACCAACAGAAATGGAGACTCAGAACATGAACATGTGGCAAATAGGAGTCTAGTATCATAATACAGCAAACTATCAATAAATCTGAGCATCTGCCCAGCACTTAGAAAGCTATGTGTTGCTTATACTTTTTTTTTTTTCCAGGAAATGTTTGTCCCTGTAACTATGGCAGAAACATATCTGTGGCAGGAACCATCATCTTTCACAGAACACAGAAAACAATAATAAACATGGACAATCAATAAATGTTTCTTCCTTTTAATCATGGTTATATCCTGTTCCAAAATAGTGAATGCCTTTTTTCCACCAGGAGAATGGACTGTTCTCTCTTAAGAGATTTCCATGTGTGAAGAAAGCCCACATGCCTAGGATCTGACCATGAGATTGGGTACTTTTGCTGGTCAAACAGTATTTACTGTGAAAGTTCCTCAATTTCCTAACACCAATCACATAAACTTGCCCACTGTCCCCAACCCTTTCATGAATTATGTAAATTATATTATGTGGTTCAAAGGAAAAGGAGACCCCAGCTCTGGGACTATACCTGGGCTCTCTGCCCTTTTCTTCATCTGGCTATTCAGTGGCCTCACTTTATCAGCCATCCTCCTACCTCATATTTTCATCCTCTCCTCTCTAAAGACTCCTTCACACCAACAAAGTAAGAGTTTTCCAAGAAATATGCATAAATTTTATGTCATTATGTTACTAGATGCTATTAAAGAATTATGAAATTCCATACCAATAAAGAATTTTAAAGTACTTTGTGGATCTCCCATTTTTTAAAAAACAAAACTAAAAATGCTTTCAATTCTCCTATTTTCTTTCCCTCTATAGCCAAACTTTCTGAGCCATGTACAATGTTCTTCACTTTTCTTGCCTTTCAAAACTCACTTCAGTGCAATCCAACCTCTGTTCCCCCATTTCACAGAAAATGTTCTTGGCCTTTCTGAATCACTGATCAAATTTGGAAGAAGAGCTCCAAATGAAAGTTACCAAAATAATAATACAAAGCCACAACAACAACTAGGGGAAATAAAGATAATTTTCTAAAGTTTTTAAAACCCTTTTAAATAAGTCAGTCAACATCCTCTTAGATGTACAGATGATACATACCAACCAGAAAGCTAAAATATGATAATATGAAAAAGAAAAAAGTACTCTTGAAAATTCAAAATTATAAGCAAAATCAGAAATTCAATTTCTGACAACTCAGAGCCTGGAGCCTGCTTTGGATTCTGTGTCTCCCTCTCTCTCTGGCCCTCCCCCACTTACCCTCTGTCTCTATCAAAAATAAATAATCATTACAAAAAAAATTTTTAAGAAAAAAGAGGGGAAGGGGGGAGAAAATTTCACTTGATTCTTTATTCACCTCTTGGGATTATCCCTATATCCTGCTTTTCGACAGCAAAACAAACCTCTTACATACTCTAGAGCTCTTCTGAACTGAGATTTCTTCATTTTCTATGCACATTTCAGCTCACTGCAATCTGGCTTCAATACAGTGAAGTCAACAACATTCTCCATGCTGCTAAGCCTAAAGGACATTTCGTAGCCCTCGCGTTGTTTTTTGTTTTTTTGTTTTTTTGTTTTAATTCAAGCATAGTTAAATACAGTGTTATATCAGTTTCAGGTATATAATATAGTGATTCAGCAATTACATACATCACCCAGTGCTCTTCTCAAGCACACTCCCTTAATCTCATCTCCTATTTCACCTATCCCTCTGACCCACCTCCCCTCTGGCAGCCATCAGTTTGTTCTGTATTGTTAAGAGTCTGTTTCTTGGTTTTTCTGTGTTATTTTTTTCCTTTGCTCATTTGTTTTGTTTCTTAAATTTCATGAGTAAACTGAATGGTATTTGTCTTTCTCTGAGTGGCTTCGTTCACTTAGCACTATAATCTCTACCTCATCCATGTCATTGCAAATGGTTAAGATTTCATTCTTTTTTATGGCTGTATAATATTCCATTGTACATATACACACTACATCTTCTTTGTCTATTCATCTATTAATGGATGCTTGGGCTGCTTCCATAGTTTGACTATTGTAAATAATGCTGCTATAAACATAGGGATGCATGCATCCCTCTGATTTAGTGTTTTTGTATTTTGGGGGTAAATACCCAGTAGTGCGCTTACTGGAGAGTATGGTAGTCCTATTTTTAACTTTTTGAGGAACCTCCATACTATTTTCCAGAGTGGAAAATAAACATTAAATAAATAAATAAATAAATAAAAGTTTTAAATGCAACACAATAAGGCAATAACTGACAGAAAATTTATATGCAATTACCAAAAGTGAAAAAAAATCATAAACACACAAACATATTCCACAGATTAAAGTTAACTCAGAAACAATTAAAGATGGTAGTTTGTTAACTTTTAAATCTCCTAAAAAAATAAATAAATCTCCTAAAATAATTCAGAGCATGAGACTAGAGGTAATAAAGAATAACATCAATGAAGTTACATTTAAAAAAGTACAAAAGCAATGCTCAAGTAGAAAATGAAATTCAAAGTATAAGCCCTGTAAACATGATAAAACAAGAGAAACAAAAGTATAGATACAACACCTATGGATAATATGCTGCAGGAAAAACACAACAGATGAGCACCTGCAAATCTTCAGTGCTTCACATGCATTAATTCATTTAATTCTCACAACAGTGCCAGGAGGTAGGGAAACTATTTTATCTCCATTCCACATGTGGCTTAGAGAAGGTTAAGCAATTTGCCTAAAGTTTCATAGCTGTATTTCACCAAACACGGTAGCCTGTGGTGACTTATAAGGTGAACCTAAAATATGTAGATTTTCTCTTTTTTATCTCCCTGTGGCACTGCTGTTGGAAAGACAAAGATAAAACCAGGTGTACTGGTGGCTTCCTTGTGATCCAAAAGAGTTATAATCACCATGGATACCAAAGATACATGGAATCCACATTTAAGTAGTAAATAGTAACACTGCTTTTTCCTGCACTGTTATGTATATTAAGTATCAATTGATCAAAGTAATGGGTATATTTGCCAAAAATTCAAGAAAGATAATAATCTATATATTTCAAAAGTGGTTATTTTAAAGCAGTAAGATGTACTTCGATAGTTGGGTCTAACTTTTAAGACATTTAACTATCATTTTGAGTTCACTTGCAAATTTGTATCACAAACCACAGAAAAATACTGCATTTTATGTTGATTTTATTTTTGAGAGAGAGAGAGAGAGAGACAGAGCATGTGCAGGGGAGGGACAGAGAGAGGGAGACACAGAACCTGAAGTAGGCTGCAGGTTCTGAGCTGTCAGCACAGAGCCTGATGCGGGGCTCGAACTCAGCAACTGTGAGATCATGCCCTGAGCTGAAGTTGGCGCTCAACCAACTGAACCACCTAAGCACCCCAAAATACTGCATTTTAGAAATACAGTCCATATCTTTAAACCATTTTAACTACATGTTATATATATTACGTATATAATGTTATATCCTTACACCATTACAACTATATAAAACTTAGAACCGTATCTTTAAACTATTCCACTGGATTATTCAAGAAGAGGGGCAGAGTGGACTCCACGTACACCCAACAATGCTGCCCAATGAGAGGAGAATGGGCCCCTAAGGAAAACTGACAGAACCTGGGGTTAAGTTCTTAGCTAAAAGCAAGTCATAGGCAAGAAAGTGGAGACATGCTGCAGACTTGAAGGCCAGTGGGTGTAGTTTAGAATGCCAAGGCGCAGAGCAACGGAGCAAGTAAGGAAGAAAATAATGTGGGGCAGTGCGACACAGCTCAAGACAGTGCACACCATCTTCTCCAATGACCCTGGGAGAGCTCAGCAGAACCACTCCACTGTGTGTGTGAATTAGATGAACCAAGAATGATGACTGGGGTGAAGGACCTGGACTCACATCTGGATTCTGCAAAGGATTCTGAACCTGAGGAAAGATAAGGAGGAATACTCATGGGCATTCATTTGTTCACGGGACAAATACAAGAATACCGAAAACACTTAGTTAACAAAAGGGAAAGAGATCTATTGTGGTTCTTTCAGCATTTCACTTCTAAGAAACGGAAGTGTGAGACTGCCTTTAGGGACAGAAAACGCTTTCAATGAAGTACAGAAATAGTTTACTTCCTCTAGTTCCTCCAAGTGCTCCTCAATGTTCGTCTACAGAGAACAGTGCCTGATCCTTAGAGGAAAAGGGGACAGAGGAAACATCAAGGTCACAGCAGCCAGAACCTTTTCTGGGCATTCACCACCCAATAACAAAGTGACCTGCTTACACTTCTGCCTCCCTCACCAGACTAAGGGCAACTTGAGGGTTCAGTAATGGGGCTATAATTAGAATACAGAGACAGATTCCAGCCATTTAGCAAATGCAAACAGATGTTTCTGTTTGCTATTTCTGGGTAACAAACTACCCAAAACTTAATTGCTTCCACAGCAATGCTTTCCTATTTCTCACAATTCCATGGGTTGGCTGGGCAGCTCTTCTGTTGCCCTTACCTGACTTACTCATGCTGCTGCATTGGGCCCAGGTCAGCTGGGGACTGGACCCAGTGGGGAAGGCTGAGCCTCCCTTTCCCTGTGGCTCCCTCCTAAGCTTCATTGTGTAATGGCAAGCAGCACTCCAAGAGGGGAGGCTCGAAAGGGCTGGCTCACTGCACATGGTGCCTCTGCTTGCCTTGTGCCTGCTGATGTCACACTGGCCAGTTCAAGTCACATGGCAAAGCCCAGCATCAGGAGTGGGGAAAGAGACTGTATCACTTGACGGAAGAAACAAGCAGACTCATGTTGCAAAAAGGCAGAGATATGGACAGGAGGTGTTTCATCAGGGGCCATTTTGTACCAAACTACCATACACTATTTGTGCTATTTTTCTCTCTGATAACAATTATTATTTTTGTTGGTAGAGATTTTTTTACTATGAAGTGTTTTTATATCTATTACATCTAAAAATCAATTAGATTATGTAGTATGTAAGGTGAAAAAAAAAAGTTACTGGGTTCCATTTCTATTTCAGAATAATGGATCCAAAAATACTTCACGGCTTAAAGACTAGAATTCCTTCTGACAGCAATACACATATGAAGTTACCATGTTTCTTCAAAAACACATGGATCTTTTGAAGCATCTTTATTACGTTGATAGAGGAACACATTTTATAACAGAAAAATCTGACGCAGTTATAATTCATTTAAAGTGCTTCCTACAAAAGAAATTCTTTTCACATCATATAATATAGCATATAATGCTGCTGTGAGACAGCCCCGCACCAGCCAGCTATCATCTCAGACTGGAGCAAGCACCTTCTCTACATACTGCAGTAAAGTGGAGAAACCAGAGCGGGGCTTGCCTCACCTCTTCACACTGTGCCAAGACTCGACACTTTTAGTCTATTCAGGCTTACAATAATAACAATAAAGGCAGTTATAAATTTGATAACAATAACCTACTGTAGTGTGTCTAACAAATATGTAAAAAGAAGAATCACTGATAACTTTCTACCTGTTATTATAGTTCTAATTAACTTTGGCATTTCTGTATTAGAAAGATTAACCTGAATCAATCACCACCTTTGAAAATCACTTTTATACAATATTATTCTTCTGAAGCACAACTACCAGCTGAGTCTGTCTTGAGACCACTCTAGGAAAGACAGAGAGATCTTGCACATGACTGGGGACATTGGCAGGACCAGACTTCCCAAAGGGCTGGTTACAAAAGGGACCAAGAGGACCAAGAAATCTCCATGGGTGGGCTGAGGAGAGGGGAGGAAGGAATGACAATTCACTGTAAAGCAAGAGCCCAGGTTTAATCCATATAAAGCCACAGAGCATGACTACAGAGTGGTGGCTTGGAGGACAACATGGTGTGCATCACTCACACTATGCTGCATAAAACAGGGGAGCTGTAAATAGAGTCTTTAACTCCATTTTCAAAAAGGCTCTGTGCAACAATAAAATTTCAAGGAGTTGGCAGCACAGGAAGTAACATCAGTTAGTCACAAATCTGATAGCACTATGGATGATAATGACCATCCTGGTGCCCTAGCCACGATGGCTGCCCTATCAACATAACGACATTTGCACTATAACAGTGACTGCATTGCCAATGCCAGGCACAGGAGTGGGAGCTCTTGGTTCTGCCTCCAGCACCAGCAGGTCTTGTGTGTGGGTATGTGTGCATATATACATATGTAAATGTCTGTGTAACATCCAACTATTAACAGTGCAATTGGAGAGCATCCAGAAAGAGAACGAGAGTGGAATCACAAGGGAATTTTCACTTTTGCTATACAGATTGATTTTTTTTTCCGTTATGCTGTACCACAAATAAAACTTCCATTGTGAAGAAATGATACCTACATAAAGTAGAACATTTCAAGGCCTAAAGGGAAAAAAATATGTAGTAAAATCAGTAAAATTTAATACAGAATTTATGAAAAAGCCCCATTCATACTTTGACAATTCTTGCCTTAACATTTATTTATTGTTGAAAGACAGAGAGAAACAGAGTATGAGCAGGGGAGGGGGCAGAGAGAGAGGGAGACACAGAGTCTAAAGCAGGCTCCAGCTGTGAGCCTGTGAGCAGCTGTGAGCACAGAGCCCAACGTGGGGCTCAAACCCACAAAACGCAAGGCCATGACCCGAGCCAAAGTCGGATGCCCAACCAACTGAGCCACCCAGGCGCCCCAATTCTTGCCTTTTAAAATCAAATATTCTAAGTGAATATATCTTTAAGAAGAAAAGGTGTGGTTTAAAAAGTAATAATTTTCTGGAAATTTCAATTATTCAAGAAGAACATAAATTTTAGGAAAGGAATGAATAATTTTAGTCTGTTCTAATTATCTAGAGATGATAAGCTACTGAATAGATCATAAACTTAACAGGCCATCAGAGGAAGCACAATATAAAAGTACAAGATTCAAAGTTAGGGAACCTGGTCTCAGTCCTGGATCTGCTACCACTGCTAGTGAGCCTGTGGCAGAACAAACATTAACAGAGAGCTTACTGTACCAAAGACCAGTTCCACGTACTCCACATATACTAAATAAATCAATCCTCACAACCCTATGATATGGATCCTACTGTTATGTCCATTTTACCAACTGGGAATTAATACAGAGAACTGGACTGCTGTGCTAAGGGTCCCTCATCTGGTGAGGACTAGCCCAGATGGTCAGCAGCAAGCCTAGTCCTAGAGTGTGTGTTCTGAATCACTTAGTTTCCTCAGTTTAGCACATCTCCCTACTTCCTGGTATAATTCATATTGAATTATAAATTCAATGAAAATATCTCTTAATGAAAAGAAATAATTTTGTTAATGATAATGTCTTTTAATGACTCGTAATGAAAATATCTTCAGCTGAGGTTCTTTGGAGTCTAACAGACTAACATTGAAAAAATATATATAAGCTCACAATCAAATTTTACTTTACACATGAAGAAATAGCTCTCTGTGAGAGCAGAAAGAACAAATACCAGAAATAATATTTGAAGTGATAAAAGCTGAGATTTTCAAAAACATACAAAAGACTTAGATCAAGATTCAAGAAAAACATAAATAAAAGTTGAAAGTAAAATAATTAAAAATGTTAACACTCATTTCTCAACTGAGAAGTGAAAATTAAGAAATGGAGCCAAACAGGGGCACCTGGGTGGCTCAGTCAGTTGGGTGCCTGACTTTGGCTCGGGTCATGATCTCGCAGTCCGTGAGTTCAAGCCCTGCGTCGGGCTCTGTACTGACAGCTTGGAGCCTGGAGCCTGCTTCGGATTCTGTGTCTCCCTCCCTCTCTGTCCCTCCCCTGCTCATGCTTTCTCTCTCAAGAATAAGCTTTTTAAAAAAAGAAAGAAAAAATAAATGGAGCCAAACAGAAATCGTAGAAATGAAAAGGATGAAAATTCAAATTAAAAACTCACTGGATGGGGGCGAGGGCGTGTGGGTAGCTCAGTTGGTTAAGTGTCTGACTCTTGGTATCTGCTCAGGTCATGATCTCACAGTTGGTGAGACTGACAGTGCAGAGCCTGTTGGGAATTCTCTCTCTCCCTCTCTCTCTGCTCCTCCCCTGCTTGTGCTCTAAATAAATAAATAGAAACTTGTTTAAAAATCTCTTTAAGGGGCGCCTGGGTGGCTCAGTCGGTTAAGTGGCCGACTTCGGCTCAGGTCACGATCTCGCGGTCCGTGAGTTCGAGCCCCGCATCGGGCTCTGTGCTGATGGCTCAGAGCCTGGAGCCTGTTTCAGATTCTGTGTCTCCCTCTCTCTCTGCCCCTCCCCCGTTCATGCTCTGTCTCTCTCTGTCTCAAAAATAAATAAACGTTAAAAAAAATTAAAAAAAAAAAAAAGAAAAATCTCTTTAAAAAAAATCGCTGGATGATCTTAACAGTAGGCTGAAGATGACAGAAAGAGTCAGTGAACTGGATAAAAGACCAAAAGAAATTATACAAGATGAGAAATGGGAGGGAAAGTTGAAAAAAAAAAAATGAACAAACTCTCACAAATCTGTGAGATAATTTCAAGAAGTATAATATATATATAATTGGAGACACAGATAAGGAAAAGTGTGAAACTGCAGGCATAAAAAGTATATGAAAATACGATAGCCAAAAACTTCTAACATTTGATGAAAAATCCAAGAAACTAGTGGATACTAAGTTAGGATCAACATAAACAGAATTACACTACAGCATATCATGACCTACTGCAAAACAAAAATAAAGAGAAAAATCTTGAAAATGCCTAGAAAGAAAGAACAATAATAAACAATATGACAGCTGATTTTATCACTAAAAAAGCAGCCAAAAAACAATGAAACAACATCTATAATGCTGAAAAGAAAAAACCGCCAGCTCATAATTCCACACACAGCAAAAAATCTTTCAAAAATGAAAGACAAGATATTCAGATAAATGAAAACTAAGGAAATTCATCCCCAGTAAATGACACCTGATAAAAACTAGGATCTATAAAAAGGAATGAAGGGTCCCAGAAACGGTAAATATGTGGTAAATATAAAGAACTACCTTTCATTTTCTCCCTTTAATTTCTTTAGAAGACACAGGCTATTGAATACAAGAAGTTTAACACTGGGGCTTATAATATAGGTACATGTAAGATATATAACAATAATATCACGATGAATGGGACAGGAATAGAATTATATTTTTACAAGGTTCTTATATTTTACAGGAAGTGGTATAATATTAACTCTAAGAGTAGGATTAGATTGGGAAAGCTAAGGATGTACATTGCAATTGCAAATCTAACTGCTAAAAAATGTTCTTAAATGGAATACTAAAAAACAGTCAATTTGCCCCATAAAGGAGGGAAAAGGTAACAGAAAAAGAAAAAAAAAAGAGAGAGAGAGAGAGATCTAAACCCAACTATAGTCAATTCTCATTATTCACATTAGTTATGTTTTTAAACTTGCCATGAGTACTGAATTAGCAAATACACAACCATTACTCCTAGGTGAAATCCAGAATTAGTTTCCTGCAAGCCTTTGACACTTTGGTCAACCAATCAATATATAACCTCATTTTATGTTTGTTTCTGTTTCAAAACACCTTATTTAGCAAAAATATACTGTTGATTCATTAACACAGAACCCAAGACCAATAGCACTGTAACTCACATCTAAAAGGAAATTTATCTAACATGTCTATTTTCTCTGTAAGGCACATCACAGCCTCTTGTACTAAGGAACACTACATAGCACCTCACATTGTGTTTAGGGACTACTTTTTTTTTCATAAATAAAATTTTTAAATAAAAATAAATTTTAAAAAATTCATTTTTTTCCAACAAAAATATGTTTTACTTGAAGCATACTTCAAAACACATGGTTCTAAAAGATATATATAATACATCCATCCAAGAAAAATAGAACACATTTTCTTCAAGTACACACAGAAGAATCCCCTTGTTAAATCACATAAGACATACACTGTATGCACTGTATGTTAGCCAACTTTAAAATAAATTATATTTAAAAATAAAAATATTTTTAAAAATTACATAAGACATAACAAACATTACAAATTTAGGAAGATCGAAATCATACCAAGTATATTTTCCAACCACAGCGGTATAAAACTAAAAATCAACAATAAAACAAAGCTAGAAAATCTACAATGTCAATATTAAATATTTAATATGTAAATATTAAACAACACACTACTGCATAAGCAATGGGCCAAATAAGAAACCAAACAGCAAATAAAAATATGTCTCAAAAAAAAAAAAAAGTCATGTGAAAAGGCACTGAATACACTGCAAAAAGGACACATGCTTACAGTATGAAAGTTGAAACAAGAAAGCAGAGTATGACTTGCTCAACCTCAGCTGGAAACATGAACATCAGATGACTCAAATTTTTCACTGCCCTGTGCATATCCATGAATGTCCTTGAGAGCATTGCTGAGTACTGATTTTGGGGTTACAAATAAGTTTTAGTAAGCAGACAAACTTGAAAATACAGAATCCGTTAATAATGAAGATCAACTGTGTATTAGTAAATACATTAAGTATAAAGGGACTAAATATTCCAGTTAAATGGTTGAGATTGTCAGACTGGGGGAAAAGAGGAAGAAACAAACAAACAAGACCCAATATACCATGTCTGTAAGAAATACACTTTGAATATAAAGACAAAAGTTAAAAGCAGGATGGAGGGGCGACTGGGTGGTTCAGTCGGTTGAGCATCCAACTGTGGATTTCAGCTCAGGTCACAATCCCAGGGTGAGTGTAGAGCCTGCTTAAGATCCTCTCTTTCCCTCTGTCCCTCTCCCCTCCCTCCTTCTCTAAAAATTTTTAAAAATTAAAAAAATTTAAAAAGAGAATGGAAAAAGATATACTTAATGATAAAAAAAAAACCACAACTTTTCACAACTGACACAAAATGAAATTGTAAAAATCTGAATAGCCATGTATCTATTAAATAATTGAATTGGTTAGCCAACTCTTGCAAAAAGAAAGCTCAAAGCTCCAATGTTTCACCAGTGAATGCTACCAAACATATGAGAAGGAAAATTAAGGAGGAAACACTACCCAACACATTTTAGATGACTTGCATAAACCTATTAGCAAAACCTAAAAAAATTACAAAACTACCACACATCATGAATACAGGTTATAAATACAGATGAAAACACTCTTGGCAAACTAATGGAAAAATCAAAATCAGTAACTTGAAAAAGGGTAACACATCATGACCAAGTGGGGTTTATCCCAGGAATATAAAGCTGGATCAACATTTCAAACCCATTATCTTTTAACATAACAGATAAAACAGAAGCATTTGAAAAAGTCAACATCCATTCGTTAAAAAAAAAAAAAAGATCCATCGATTAAAAAAAAACAAACAAAAAAACCTCTCAGAACACTACAAAGAAAAATTTCCTTTATCATATAAACCCATGGCAAATAACATAACAAAATCCTCAGGATTTCCCCACTCTGGACAAGTATGCCAACTCTCACCACCATACTTAACAACACAGAGGAGATCCTAGTCAATATAACAAGGCAAGAAAAAGAATTATAAGATATAAAAACTGGAAAGAATGATGTAAAATTGTCTCTTTTCACAGATGACATAATATTAACAAATTCCTAAGAAATCTAAATCAGTTTAGCAAGATTAATCTAGGTCAATTTAGCAAGGCTGCAGGATGCAAGGTCAATATACAAAATTCAAATGTATTTCTATATACTAGCAGCAAAACAAAAATAAAATGTTAAAAATTTATCTTAAAATAATGTCAAAAGCACAGTAACTATGAAAAATTTTAACAAAAGTCATGCATGCCCCATATACTGAAAACTAAAATATACTGAGAAAAATTAAGTATCTAAATAAATAGAGACATATACCTTGTTTGTAATTTGGAAGATTCAGTACTGAAAAGATGTTGATTCTGCCCAAATGAGGATTCCATTCACATTCCTACCAGGCATCTTACAGAAATCGGCCATTTGATTCTAAAATTTATACGGAAATGAAAAAGATCTAGAACAGGCAAAACAATCTTGAAAAAGAATAAAGTTGAAGGACTTACACATCTAGACTTATAAAGCTCAGTAATCATCAAACTATGGTTCTGGTCTAAGGACAAACAAATCACACCAGGAACACACTTATATGGTCAACTGATTTTTAAAAGAGGCACCAAAGCAATTCAATGGGGGAAGAGAAAGAAAGCCTTTTCAACAAATGGTGCTAGAGGAACTGGATATCCACATCAGAACAAAAAAGATAAACTTCAATCCCTATCTCACACCATAAACAAAAAATAATTTGAGATGGATCACAAATCAAAACTAAAAGCCAAAACTACAAAATTCCTAAAAATAAACTTAGGAGAATATCTTTGCACCATGACTGAAAGCAAGATGCAAAAGCATTTCACAGAATTCAATATTTGCAGGAACACTAGAATGTACCCTCATGGTGTTGGATAATACTGTCAGTATCAACATAAATCTGTTTTTAATATATATACATGTGTATACATAGATGCATAAGTAAAGAATACAGATATATGTGTGCATGTGTGTGTATACACCCACAAACATATCCTGGCTCTGTCCATTAAAAGGGGCTAGAAGTAACAACACACTAGTTGCAGTAAGTACATCACGCGCCCAAATCTTGTTCCCCACTTTTCCTTGGAGAAAAGTTTGAAGGCTGAGGCACACAAAATGAGCCCAGAGAGTCTTGTCATACCAGAAAGCAAATAAGTACTCAAAGAATTGTGGACGTATAACAAGAACAATGGCATCAATTGGAAAAGGTTCACATGGACCAAATCCAGAACAATTAGAGTATCCAAATAATTAGAGTAATAAGTTATAGGCCACTAAAGACGAATATAGCTATGACTCACTCAAGTAAGCAACCCAAATAAATGAGGGGTGGAGGAAAGAAGGAAAGCTCTTCTTTATAGCAGAATGTCAATAAATACAGAAGGAGGTATGGAGTTGGAAAATCACTGGATGCTAAAACCAGTGGGTAAAAGCTTGATGAGGAACATGGTATTCACAAAGTGTCAATAATTATTAACCTCAAAGGGAAAAAGTGTATCCTGGCAGTGGAAAAATCTAGCAGACAGCAACTAAACCAAGTTTTCAATTTTCTCACCAATACTGAAACTATCATCAAGTGGCTCCTAATACGATGCACTGAGAAAAATAAAGTTTTTTTGTTCTTTTGTGTTTTCCCTGTCTAAAATGTATAATCTGAATCTAATCATGAGGAAACTTCAGATAAGCATAAATTGAGGGACACTCTAGAAAATAACTGGTTTGTACTTTTCAAAAATTCAATGTCAAGAATGACAAAGACAGGATGAAATACTCCAGATTAAAGGAGACTAAAAAAACATGAGCTCACTATTTATCATCCCATATTCCAGCAATGTCGATAACTCAGCTATCTCACAGTATTTTGTTCAGGCAGCTTGACTTATTAACTATCATTTACATCACAGTTCACTTTATCGACTAAACCAACTTGGTATTTTTATATCATCTAAACAGGGACAGCATGTGTCCACACTGTAAGGACAAGAGTTCGCAATCTCCACCCATTCCAAATGACTGTGTTAGTTTTGGCATATGGTCACATAATTCTTGGCAAAGGCAATAAAAATGATGCATGCAGATAAAAAAAAAAAAAACTCCAGTGTGATTTTGAATTGCATACTGGGCAGGGAAAACAAAAGAACAATAAAGGACATTATAGAGACAATTGTTCAAAATGCAGTATGAACTGTGAATTAGGTAACAATACTGTACCAATTATTAAGTTTCCTGACTAATATTTTCCTGTAGTTACATAAGAGAATGCCCTGGGGCGGGGGGCGCCTGAGTGGCTCAGTTGGCTTAAGCATCCGACTTCAGCTCAGGTCATGATCTTGCAGTTCATGAGTTCCAGCCCCATGTCGGGCTCTGTGCTTTTCAGAGCTCAGAGTCTGGAGCCTGATTCAGATTCTGTGTCTCCCTCTCTCTCTTCCCCTTCCCCCCCTCCTCTCAAAAATAAATAAACATTAAAAAAAATTTTTAAGAGAATGCCGTGATTCTTAAGAAACATACATATTAGACTAAAATTAATCAGAAAAATATGCATTTACATATATGCATAGAGAGAACATGATAAAGCTAATGGGATAAAGCTAATGGGATAAAAACAATGGGGGAATCTTGATAAAAGATGTGTGGTCATTCTTTGTATTCTTATATTTCTAGAAGTTAAAAATCATATAAAAAAAGTAACACATAACATAAAAGATATAACTGAAAAACTGAAAACTGTTTTGACAAATATGACAGAAAAGGTTACTTCCTATAATATATAAAGAAACCTCAAAAAGGAATAAAAAAAGTAACAAAAGACTAATGGGAAAGGATACATACCGTTGATTTACAAAAGAAACTAATAAACTTTTAAAGGAAAAAGAAAAAACATCAACTTCGCCACTTTGCTAACAATTTAAATAGGCAAAGAAACACAAGATGTTTTCCATCTCTTAAATAGTTGGCAAGGATGCCTTAAAATGGCCACTCAAAACCCTGCTAGTGAGAGTGTTAATTAGAACCTTTCAAAAAAAAAAACTTTCAGTAAAGCAAAGCAGTTCAGTAATATAAATCAACAGCCTTAAAAATATCCACACCATCTCACCCAGTGATTCTAGCTCATGACACTATCGTGAAGAAATCATCTGAACTGTGGATTTAAAATGTATGCCCAAAGATATACACCAAAGGATAAGTAGCAAAATTCTTTGAAGCAAGCTATATGTTCAACAACAGAAAAATGGCTAAGTAATTAGGATACAACCATAAATGCAACATGCAGTCATTAAAAGTTATTAAAAATGGAAATTTTTAAAAAAATATTTTTTCAATGTTTATTCATTTTTGAGAGAGAGAAAGTGAGCAGGGGAGGAGCACAGAGAGAGAGAGGGGGACAGAGGATTCTGAAGCAGGCTCTAAGCTGAGAGCAGAGAGTCCAACGTGGGGCTCAAACTCACAAACCGTGAGATCATGACCTGAGCCGAAGATGGACACCTAACCGAGTCACCCAGACGCCCAAAAATGGGGAATGTTGAGCAATGAATGTTAAGAGAATAAAGTTTATAAAGGGGTGTCTGGGTGGCTCAGTCAGTTAAGCATCCAACTCTGAATTTCAGCTCAGGTTATGATTTTACGGTGGGCGGGATTGAGCCCCAAATCTTTGCACTGACAGCTGGAACCAGCTTGAGATTCTTTCTCTCCCTCTCTCTCTGCCCCTCCTCCGCTCACATGCAAAATAAATAAATATTTTTTTTTTTTAAAGAGGGAATAAGTTTATAAAAACAGGCATTCAGGATGACCCTGACTAGGTAAAAAAAAAAAAAAAATTCATAAAGCACAGAATAAAAGTACTAACAACAAACACTAATTGTCTGAATATATAAGCAAGGACTGTGAACACCTGTTCCAAGTCTCAAGTTAATCTATGGGCGCTCTCCTTGCCCACCCTTCACTGTCTGCCCCCACCCAAGACAGAGCTACTGCTCCTTACATGGTTACCTGCCTTGCTCTTTCAGCACTCATCCTTTCTTAAAGACATGTCACCATCCCTAATTGCACTCATTAAGCATTTGCTGCTTCTTATTTACAAATTCTCTCACCTCATATATGTAAAAAAAAAAAAAAAAACCCAAAAAACTATTAACTCTAGCTATTTAATTTACCTCAAAAATGAAATTAAAATTGAACACGGAAGTTCATCAAGAAGCAGTTTCTCTCCTTTGTTTCTTTCAAATAAAAACATTAAAGAGAGAACATCCCTGGAGCTTTCTTTCAAAACCCAAGACTCCCAAGGCAGGCTTCAGATAGCATTAAGACATCACATACCTGATGAGCCTGATACCAGTGTCACTTCAGCTCACTTTCATGTCAGAGAACATTTGTTGTTAAGTCTAATCATTAGCTGCCACTAAAAAACACACTCATCTGTGTGTTGCAGTGATCAGCCACTACCCAGGGCCACACCTTAACTCCAACTCTGACCTATTCCCCATGGACTCCACTACCTCTGCCCTATTCCCCACCTTCCACTTGGCAACTTTCCATCTAATTAGCTGAGCTGAGCAGAGCACAGCCAAGGGGAGGAGGCCGTGAGCAAGGCTAGCAACATGGAGAAACCAGATGGGAGTAGGATGACCACAGCTGTGGCAGAGGGCTGGCTGAGAAGCATCCATAAGTCAGTGGTTCTCAGCCCGAGCAATTCTGCCACCCAGGGGACTTTTGGAGATATTTTTGATTGCCATAACTGTGGTAGTGTCATTGGCATCTAGTAAGAAGAGAGCAGGGATGCTGCTAAATATCCCATAATGTACAGGAGCCACCCACAACAAAGAAGTATGCAGCCCCAAACCTCATTGGTGCTAACACTGAGACACCTGCTGTAAATTGATTTATCCACTAGTACAGCCTAATCCCAACTTAGAAGGAAAACAGCACTCAGTGGGTAAAGGAAACCTGAGGTAGGTTAGGAAACGTACATACACACACACAACTTCCTCAACAAGATGCTAAGTCAGGGTGAGAGAACTGTTCCTTCGGTGACCAAAATTCTACCTTAGGAAATAGGAAAAAGAGCATGATAATTTTAAAAATGTAGTAAGAATACCTTTTTCCCCAAGGGCTTGCTCCTCCACGTATATTTCTTCAAAGACTACTTCATAGCAGAAACTGTAAGAAGATAATACTATCAAAATTGCCCAGGGGCGCCTGGGTGGCGCAGTCGGTTAAGCGTCAGACTTCAGCCAGGTCACGATCTCGCGGTCTGTGAGTTCGAGCCCCGCGTCAGGCTCTGGGCCGATGGCTCAGAGCCTGGAGCCTGCTTCCGATTCTGTGTCTCCCTCTCTCTGCCCCTCCCCCGCTCATGCTCTGTCTCTCTCTGTCTCAAAAATAAATAAACGTAAAAAAAAAAAAAAAAAAATTGCCCATCCAGACTGGTAAACCTCTCTAGAGAAGTTGGCAATGCACTCACACAGTCAATGACAACTTTAGCTGCAGATCTCAACAAGATCTAAGAACCCAAACTCAAAGTTCCCTGCTTAGCTTCAGAAGAAAAAAAAAAAAAGAAAGAAAGAAAATAGCGGGGTGCCTGGGTGACTCAGTGGGTTAAACGTCTGACTCTTGATTTTGGCTCAGGTCATGATCTCACAGTTCATGGGATCAGGCCCCACATAGGGCTCTGTGCTGTTGGCAAATTCTCTCTCTGTTAGCAGTTGGGATTCTTCCTCTCTCCCTTTCTCTCTGCCCCTCCCCCGCTCAAACTTGCTCTCTCTCAAAATAAATAAATACACTTAAAAAAAGTGGCAAACATTCACAGATCGGTCAAAACAAAGAAAACAACAGTTCTGCTCTTCCCACATGAATCATCAAAAAACTACACAAGACTTAGGAGGAATGACTTTTTTTTTTTTTATGTTTATTTAGTTTTTGAGAGAGACAGAGCACGAGTGGTGGAGGGGCAGAGAGAGGGGGAGACACAGAATCGGAAACAGGCTCCAGGCTCTGAGCTGTCAGCACAGAGCCCGACGCAGGGCTCAAACTCAAAGACCAGAAGATCATGACCTGAGCCGAAGTCGGATGCTCAACTGACTGAACCACCCAGGCGCCCTAGGAATGACATTTTCAAAACTGAGAACAAATAACACTTGGTCTACACTCTACCAAAAGAAAAAAAAAAAACTGCAGATAGAAAAGAATTTCGAATATGAATGTCATTGTTATAATTCAGTTAAAGTCTGTGACCACTCTGCCAGACTACAATATGGCTTTTCTTTATTATTTTATAACAACTTTATCATGTCACAATTTCCACCCATGGGAGGCCAGAAGGTTACAGAAGTTATCCAGCAGTATCCCTGGCTGAGGTATAAATCACTTTGACCTGACTCTGAAGCATCATTTGCCGGTCTGAACTTGGCCTTTGTCCTTTCAGTGTTAGGAAGGACTTAAGGTGGCCCATTTCAAAGTTGGACAGGAGTATCTGTTAGAAATGTGTCCATTATGCTGAGTCAAGAGCTCTTCCCTTCCATCTACAAGTGTCAGTTTTGCCCTAGGTTAGAATCAGTGAAACAAACCTAATTATTGATCCATCAGCCCTTACTGTTTCTGTAAGATTATCATACCCTCCCCATCCCAAGCCTTTTTCTTTTCTTCTCCAGGCTATAAAATGTGCTCTCCTCATGAACTGTGTTATAGCTAGCTTGATTACGATTCAGTGAGAGACAAAAAACAAACAAAATAGAAGAGTTAGAAGCAATCTTAGAGATCAATGAGTTCAAACCGAAACCCACTCTTATAAATGAATAAAGTAAGGCAGAGAAAAAGCAAGGTTGCTTGCTTGCCAGAGGTCAGGCAGTTATTTAAAGAAAGTCGGGAGTGGAACTCAGGTTTCCTAACTCTTATGCCTAATGCTCTCAGAACTATACAAAGTTGCAAAATATGCTGTGTTAAGTAACAGAATTGACATAATTTCTTTAAAGTTTCATGATAAAAAAAATAACTTTCAGTTTTAACAAGTTAAAAAAAAAAACTTCACACCTCACATTGTCACAAACACCCTATGAAATAGTATAACTGTTATCATCCCCACTAGATGCATGGAAAACCCAGGCCCAAGGTCATACAGTAAACACTGCAGCTGGCTCCAGGGCCCATATTCTTAACTATGGTACCTGAGTAAGTACTAGAACATCTCTAACATTATCTCATCTGAATTAATAAACTTAAGACTTCCAGTAATTCTTTAAAATGTTAATGCTTTGATAGAACTTAATATAAAAGTTTTCCTTCATAAGAACATATTAAAATTCTTTAAAAATTCTTGATAAATGTAAAGGATTACAGCATAAGGATTATAATTGATAAGCTATAAATTTATTTTTTTTTTAAATTTTTTTTTTCAACGTTTATTTATTTTTGGGACAGAGAGAGACAGAGCATGAACGGGAGAGGGGCAGAGAGAGAGGGAGACACAGAATCAGAAACAGGCTCCAGGCTCTGAGCCATCAGCCCAGAGCCCGACGCGGGGCTCGAACTCACGGACCGTGAGATCGTGACCTGGCTGAAGTCGGACGCTTAACCGACTGCGCCACCCAGGCGCCCCGATAAGCTATAAATTTAAACGATATATTATGCCAGTATTCCTGGCATGTCATTTTATTTTTTTTTAATTTTTGTAATGTTTGGAGTGCGTGGGTGGCTCAGTTGGTTAAGCATCCGACTTTGGCTCAGGTCATGTTCTCACGGCTCGTGGGTTCGAGCCCCGCGTTGGTCTCTGTGCTGACAGCTCAGAGCCTGGAGCCTGCTTTGGATTCTGTGTGTGTCTCTCTCTGCCCCTCCTCCACTCACGCTCTGTAACATTTATTTATTTTTGAGAGAGAGAGACAGAGCATGAGTGGAGGAGGGGCAGAGAGAGACACACACAGAATCCAAAGCAGGCTCCAGGCTCTGAGCTGTCAGCACAGAGACCAACGCGGGGCTCGAACCCACGAGCCGTGAGAACATGACCTGAGCCAAAGTCGGATGCTTAACCAACTGAGCCACCCAGGCGCCCCTAAAATGTCATTTTAACTTAAAAATCAGGTTATGGTATTAAAGTATCATCATCTACATCAACTACCCTGAAGAGATTCACCTAAAAGCAATCTAATCTTTCTTGGGTTACACAGAAGCGGTCCATTTACAGAATGGAGCTTTTTGAGAAGCCTTAGGCAAGCAGAGTTCCATGCTCTCAACCATTTCTCAAAGACTCTCCCAAATTAAGATTGTGTGCCATAAACAAAACAAGCACTAGGCAAATAAAATATTACATCTGCCTAATTCATACTAATGTAATAAAACATAAATAATAAAAATATGGATTAAATATTTAAGATTAGCTCCTCTTCCATCAAGACTCTATTAAAATGACAGTGATGCAACTTTTAAAAAAGAAGCTTACATTTCTGGGAAGATAGAATAAATATTCTTTTCCCTACCTGTCCCCACTATATACAACTAAAAACCCTGGACATTATAATATAAAACAAATATAAGATGCTGAAAGGCAGAGAAGAAGATAAACCAGATAGGAACCTCAAGATTCAAGGAACAACATAGTGTTGGGTTTCCTGGGTTTTCTTTTTGCTTCACACAACCCAAACTTACAGCTGAAGAATTGGCAATTCAGAAACACCAAGGGGTACAGACCAAAATAAAGCCCCAAGAAAAGCCAGCTCTTTCGAACCCAACAACCAGAAAAGGGTAAGTCCAGAAAGATAAAAAAAAAAAAAAAAAAAAACTTTAAGACAATAAAACTTTTAGACCTCTTACTCCAGCCAAACACCACAGAAAAAAACTGCAGCTACACTCCTACCCAGTCCAGCAAAGACAGAAGGTAGACTAGATTTCCACTCCCTCCAAGATGTAACAAAGCATCCCAGTATCCCCATCAGGATGGTATTAGAAAAAGCCAAGTTAACTAGCTGGGACTTTCATCCCCACCATTGCTATGCTTCGGTAAAAAAAAAACAAAGTCTCATCAAAGAAATATAGAATATAATGAAAAACCAAAAGGCAATTTCAGAACTGAAAAATATAATTACCAAAATACAAAAATCAATAGATGGACTCAAGATCAGAATGGTGGGGACAGAGAAAAGTCAGTGAACCAGAAGACAGAACAATAGAAACTACCCAATTTGAATGACAGAGAAAAAGCTGACTGAAAAAGAAAAATGAATAGAGTTTCAGGTACCTGTAGGACTGTTACTAAAAAGCTAATAATCATGTCATCACAGAGTGCCAGGCTGAAAAAGCACTTGAAATTATGGCTGAAAATTCATTCCCAAATTTCACAGATGTATATACTTATAGACTCAAGATTCTGAGCAAACTCTAAACAGGATAATCCTAAAGAACTCCTCACCAAGATATGTCATAGTCAAATTTTTGAACACTACAAAAAGAGAAAACATTTTGAAAACAGTGAGAGAGCAGTGAGAACGCAGTGAGAGATTTTTCCTACAAGGGAAAAATCATTTAAGTGATAGCAAATTTTTCATCAGAAACCACAGAGGCCAGAAAGAGACACAACACCTTTTCAACGGCTGAAAGAAAAGAACTATCACCTTAGAACCCTATATCCAACAAAAATATCCTTCAGAGAGAAAAGGAAAATCAAGACATCCTGAAATGAAACTATGAAAATGTGTCACTAGCACATGTACTCTAAAAGAATGGAATGGCTACATGATGTTCTCTAAACAGAAAAGAAAGAGAACTTTAACAAAGTACTGACAAATAGAGTTCAGCAAATATAAAAAGAATTATAAGCCATGACCAAATGAAGTTTATTCCAAGGATATAAGATTTGCTAAATTTTTGAAATCTATAATGTTGATATACGACATTAAGAGGCTTGGGGAGCCTGGGTGGCTCAGTCAGTTGAGCGACCGACTTCGGCTCAGGCCATGATCTCACGGTTTATGAGTTCGAGCCCCGCGTCAGGCTCTGTGCTGCCACCTCAGAGCCTGGAGCCTGCTTCTGATTCTGTGTCTCCCTCTCTCTGACCCTCCCCCACTCATGCTCTGTCTCTCTCTGCCTCAGAAATAAACATTAAAAAAAAATTTTTTTTTAAAAAGAGGCTAATGAATAAAACACATGATCATATCAATGAATGCAGAAAAAACATCTGACAAAATTCAACACCTGTTCATGATAAAAACTCTCAGGAAAATAAGTAAAAAATTTCCTTAATTTGATAAAAAGCATCTACCAAAACCAAAACCAAAAAAAACCCCAAAAACCAAAACATTAAAAAAACCCTACACCTAAAATGACATTTAATGATAACAGACCAACTGATTTCCCCATAAGACTGGGGAAAAGGCAACTCTTGTTTCACATGGTGCTGGTAGTTCTAACCACTGCAATAAGGCAAGAAAATGAAATAAAAAGCATGCAGACTGGGGCGCCTGGGTGGCGCAGTCGGTTAAGCGTCCGACTTCGGCCGGGTCACGATCTCGCGGTCCGTGAGTTCGAGCCCCGCGTCAGGCTCTGGGCTGATGGCTCAGAGCCTGGAGCCTGTTTCCGATTCTGTGTCTCCCTCTTTCTCTGCCCCTCCCCCGTTCATACTCTGTCTCTCTCTGTCCCAAAAATAAATAAACGTTGAAAAAAAAAATTTAAAAAAAAGCACGCAGACTGGAAAGTAAGAAATAAAACTGTACCTATTGCAGTTGGCCTGATTGTCTATATAAAAAAATCCCAAGGAATCTACCAAAAAAGTCCCATAGTAAGCAAGTTCAGCAATATTGCGGGATATAAGATAAACATTACTAAAATTATTTGTACATACTAGAAATGAAAACAAAGACACAAATTAAAAATAAAACAACATTTATAATCATAAAAAATGCATACTTAGGTGTAAAACAAAGATCTTTTATGCTGAAAAGGATAAAATGCTGATAAAAGAAATTAGATAATTAATAAAGACACATACTGAATACATGGACTAGAACTCAACAGAGTGAAGATGTCTACTCTTCCCTAGTTAATAAACAAGTTTTACAAAATTCCTATCAAAATCTCACCAAGATTTTTAGTATATATAGACAAGATTATTTTTAAATGTATATGGAAAAATAAAAGATTTACAATAGCCAAAACACTTTTGAAAGAAAAAAACAGAATGGGAGAAACCAGTCTATTGATTTCAAGACTTTAATTACAGAGTTACCATAATCAAGACCATGTGCTATTGGCAGAGGAACAGACATACAGATCAATGGTACAGGAGAAAGAACGCATAAACACACCCACACAAATATGCCCAAATGATTTTTGATAAAGCAGTTCAATGGAGGAAAGGCAGCTTTTCAACAAATAGTACCAGAGCAACAGGAAAAAAAATAATAAACCTCGACCTAAGTTTCACACATTATACAATTATTAACAGTTTATGGATGTACATGTATAACATAAAACTATAAAACTTTTAGGGAGAAAAAAAAGCATAGAAGAAAATCTCTAGGATTTAGGATTAGGCAAAGAGATCTTAAACCTGACACTAAAGTCATGATCCCCAAGTAGAAAAATTTACTAACTGGATTGCATAAATGTAAAAACTTTTGCTCTGCAAAGCGTGAAAGGAAAAACTACAGACTGGAAGAAAATATTTACAAAGCACATATCTGACAAAGAACTAGTATCCAGAATATATAAGCAACTGTCAAACTCAATTTAAAAAATCCAATTAGAAAAAAAGCAAAACCAATTTGCAACAACGTGGATGGAACTAGAGAGTATTATGCTAAGCAAAATTAGTCAGAGAAAGACAAATATCAATGACTTCACTCATATGTGGAATTTAAGACACAAAACAGATAAACATAAGGGAAGAGAAGCAAAAATAATATAAAAACAGGGAGGGAGACAAAACATTTAAGAGACTCTTAAATATAGAGAACAAACTGAGGGTTGCTGGAGGGGTTGTGGGAGGGGGGATGGGCTAAACGGGTAAGGGACATTAAGGAAGACACTTGTTGGAATGAGCACTGGGGATGATTCATAGGGGATGAATCACTGGAATCTATTCCTGAAATCATTATTGCACTATATGCTAACTAACTTGGATGTAAATTAAAAACAAATAAAACAAAAAGGCAAAAGACATGAAAAGACTTTCACTGAGAGGATATATGGTAGCAAAGAGCATATGAAAAGATATTCAACCTCATTAGCCATTAGGGAAATGCAAATTAAAATCACCATGAGACATCACCACATACCTATAATAGGTATAAAATAAAATAAAAAATGGTTCCAACACCCAAATATAGGCAAGGCTAAGGAGAAACTGGACCACCCTTATATTACTGGGAGGAATATAAAATGATACATCCACTCTGGAAACACTTTGGAAATTTCTTTAAAAACTAAGTGCAGGGGGTGGAGCGCCTGGGTGGCTCAGTTGGTTAAGCATCCGACTTCGGCCAGGTCATGATCTCACCATTCGTGAGTTCAAGCCCCGCATCGCGGTCTGTGCCGATAGCTCAGAGCCTGGAGCCTGCTTCAGATTCTGTGTCTCCCTCTCTCTCTGCCCCTCCTCCACTTGCACTCTGTCTCTCTCTCTCCCCCCCTCAAAAAATGAACATTAAAAAACAAACAAACAAAAACCAAACAAACAAAAAAACCTAAATGTGTGGGGGCGCCTTGATGGCTCGGTCAGTTGAGTGTCTGGCTTTTGGTTTCAGCTCAGGTCATGATCTCATGGTTCATGGGTTTGGGCCCTGCATCAGGCTCTGTGCTGGCAGTGTGGCACCTGCTTGGGATTCTTCTTTCTCCCTCTCTCTCTGCCCCTCCCATGTGCATGCGCGCTTGCTCTCTCTCTCTCTCTCTCTCTCTCTCTCTCTCTCTGTCAAAATAAATAAATAAAGTTAAAAAAAAAAACAAACTAAACTTGTGATTATCATACAACCCATCAATTGTACCCCAGGACATTTATCCCAGAGAAATGAAGTAATTTGGTCATGCAAAAACCTGCACACAAATGTCTGAATTAGCTTTATTCAACCAGATGTCCTTTAGTAGGTAAATGATCAAACAAATTACAGTACAAGAAGATGTACCAAATTATGGTACATCTATGGTACATACCACAGAATACTACTCAGCAATAAAAAAGGAATAAAAAGGAACTATTTGGACATGCAACAATCAGGATGAATCTCCAGAGAATGCCAATTCAAAAAGGTCATAATTTCATTTATATAACATTCTTAAGAAAGACAAATTACTGCAATGGGAGAACATATTAATGGTTGCCAGGGGTTAAGAAAGCAGTGAGAGTGGGAAGAAGTGAGTATAACTATAAAAAGGGCAACATGAGGGATCCCTGTGGAAATGGAAATATTCTGCATCTTGACTGTAACAATGTCAATGTCCTGCTCCTGACAGTGTACTGTTAACTTTACCAGATGTTAATTCTGGGGGAAACTAAATAAAGGTTAGACAGGATCCCTTACAACTGCATATATACCTAGTTACCTCAAAATGAAAATTTTAATTTAAAGAAAAAAAGATATTTTAAATAAGTCTGCAAATGAGAGATTTTAACATGTTTTTGAAGACAGAAAATACGGAAATATTAATAACCTAGCAAGGTGGAGAAAGCCACAATGTAAAATACATGCAATGATGGATAAAGACACAAAATGAAGTAATTTGCCTATAAAATATAAAACATCAAGGGGCTCACACTTCATGTTATGAGTGGGAGCAAGCAACAGGCCAAACAGAGATACAATAAAAGTCTGTAAATAAAACAACTGGTCCACTGGACACATCCTCAACCAGAAACTGCTACCGGAAGTAGGGTGCTGTCATTAACACAGACCTAAATAACTTGTATTTACTTAGTCATCACTTTGCAGGCAATGAGGAACTTCATACTATAGAATGAAAAGATGATGATCCACTTTATGCAATGTAAAATATTTAGGAACTCTGCTGACTGGCTGTAACTCAGAAGGCAAACCACACACCTGATGAACTTTAAGCTCTAAGGGGCAAAAATCTGCAAATTGAAAACTACAGTGTGTATTGTTTCCTAGTGGCTATTTCTAGCAAAAGGTATTACAAGAAAGAAAGAAACTCAGAGAAGATCAGATTATAGTGTGACATTACAGATGGCTTCCACTGAAACAAGATAGAGGTATAGAGGCGGGTAAGCAATAAAGTATCTCTCAAAAATAAACTTGGTTATTTGTACTCTGAATTGACTGGAAGCAAATGGATAACGAGTCTAAGTTTCTGAGGGAAACAGGGGTGCCTGGGTGGCTCAGTCGGTTGGGCGTCTGACTTCAGCTCAGGTCATCATCTCGCGCTCCGTGAGTTTTGAGCCCCACGTCAGGCTCTGTGCTGACAGCTCAGAGCCTGGAGCCTGCTTCCAATTCTGTGTCTCCCTCTCTCTGGCCCTCCCCCGCTCACACTCTGTCTCACTCTCTCTCTCTCTCAAAAATAAATAAATATTTTTTAAAAAATTTACGTTTCCGAGGGAAATACACTGGCAGAGAAACTACAAGCCCACATTTAGAAGGTCTCTGACTGCTCAAGACCTAAAAGCAATTTCTGGGAGTCTAACCTTCTATTAAAAGACCAACTTCACAATACCCAAGGAGACTGCACGCCAAACATCAATTCTGGATGTGTGATGAGGCCAAATAAGATCATGGAAAAAGAAGAACTTCCTAAAGGTTGATCCCTGGGGCCATGAAGAAAAAGGAAGGTGAAGAGTTTCTCCCATGGAACAAAATCAGAATCTAATAAGAAACATCCTTTCCTTCCAAGGATGGGAGCCTTCCTTTATTATATCTGCCCATAAAGATTAAAGAACTGTTACAGGAGCGCCTGGGTGGCTCAGTCCATTAAGTGTCTGACTTCGGCTCAGGTCATGATCTCACAGTTCATTCGTGACTTTGGGCCCCGCATCAGGCTCTGTGCTGACAACTCAAAGCCTGGAGCCCGCTTCCAATTCTTTGTCTCCCTCTCTCTCTCTGCCCTGCTCGCATGTGCGCTCTCCCTCTCTGCTCAGAAATAAACATTAAGAAGAAAAAACAAAACTGTTACAGAAGAGTGACTACTGTCCCACTATGCTTCACCTTCCAAATAGGACAGTTTACAAGTCATGTTGTGTTCTTACTGTAATACTTTTTGAGGGTTGAGGAGAAGGTGTGTCTTCTTAGTTCACTTGACTAAGAAAGGCTGATGTGGACCTGACAGCTGGCCAGGCATCACTTAGAGATCCTGTACTTTGAACTGAAGGCAATGGCTGCTTGGATAGGGGATTAGTGTGCTCTGGGTGTGGGAAAAAGAATGAAACAGTTTGGAGACCAGAATGACTAACTGAAACAGACTCAAGGCAATTTACCTACTACATCATTTGTTTCTGGGCAAATGGGAGACTACATTTTCCAGTCTCTTTTGCAATTATGAGAGGCCATGTGACTGATTCCTAATAAGAGGACAGTAATATTTTCCACTTCTAGGCCCTTAAAAACATTCATTAAGATCCTTCATCCAGTTCTCTCTTCAACCGCCATCTTTGTTGTTCCTACTGTAACTGTTACCACGGTATAGCACAGCCCAGGGGTTTCAAAATTTGGGGTGCATACAAATCATCTTATTCTGATGCTGTAGATCTGGGATGCAGCCTGAGATTCTACATTTCTAATAAGCTCTAAGATGATACCAACATTACTGGTTTATGAACTAAATTTTGAGGAGCAAGGGCTTAAATTACCAAGATCAATACACAATGAGAGAAAGATGATTCTCTGGAGAAACTGGCCTGGAAAAAGGTTTCCCACATAGTGACTGACCTAGAGAATTCCAGTCCACATTAAAGCAGGCTGATGGAAGGCTCTAGGAGGAAAGACCTCCAGAAAATTATAGAGACTGAAAAAATATGGATAATATGAGAGAACATGATAAACAGAATGTGTATATGAAAAGTTATGCCACTGAAAAATGAGGTAACTTTAAAAAGATACATAAGAAAGAAAAAGCAATCACAGACTACTACTTGGCTCTATAGAACAGAGTGGTCACTGACTACTGATTTCAATAAAAATAGGAATATAGCCATAGTTGGAATGCAGAAAAGATAAGTGAGGAGTTTAAGATGCCCAAATCCAAATAACAAGAAAGCAATGCATAATCTAAAACTGATAAATCAATAATGTGTATAAGCATTAAGTTTAGAACTATGAAGATAACTACCATAGAAATAAGAAAACAGAAGTTGCCGGGCCGCCTGGGTGGCTCAGTCAGTTAAGTGTCGGACTCTTGATCTCGGCTCAGGTCATGATCTCACAGTTTGTGAGTTTGAGCCCCGCATGGAACTGTGCACTGATGGCGCAGAGCCTGCTTGGGATTCTGTCTCTCCTTCTCTCTGCTCCTCCCCCGCATGTGCTTACTCTCAAAGCAAATAAACAAACTTATATGAAAAAAAAATTATAAAAAAGAAAACAGAAGTTACCTGTTTTTCATTATAAGCCCTCTGTGTTCACTATTTTTAAACAATATCTAAGTATTTTGATGAAAATTTAAACATCAATTTTAAAAATACAGAAAAATACAGGCGCACCTAGGCGGCTCAATCAGTTGAGGGTCCAACTTCAGCTCAGGTCATGATCTCACAGCTCATGAGTTAGAGCGCCGCATTAATCTCTGTGCTGACAGCTCAGAGCCTGGAGCATATTTCAGATTCTGTGTCTCCCTCTCTCTCTGTCCCTCCCCCACTCGCACTTTGTCTCTCTCAAAAATAAAAAAATAAAAAAAAACATTAAAAAAAATTTTTAAATAAAAATAAAATACAGAAAAATATAGAGAATTGGTAACAGACAATATACAGGCAAGGGAATGGAAAAAAGGGTACCTACACATTATTAGGGGAAGTGTAGGCTGAAATAAAAATTGGGGCAACAACCACCACTATACAATTTAAATCTCATTGACCAGACGATTCCACTTTTAGGACTCTATACCACACTATTACTTCCCATGAATGTTCAAAGACATACATATAAAAACAGTCACTTCAACACTGCTATAAAAGAGAAAAATCAGGGGCGTCTAGGTGGCTCAATCAGTTAGGCTTCTGACTCCTGATTTCAGCTCAGGCCATGGTCTCACGGTGTGTGAGACTGAGCTCCTTGTAGGGCTCTTCACTGACAGCACAGCCTGCTTGGGATTCTCTTTCCCTCTCTCTCTGCCCCTCCCCATTCATATGTGTGTGTGCACGCTCGCTCTCTCTCTCTCTCTCTCAAAATAAATACAAAACATTTTTAAACAATATTTTTTAAAAATTTTTAAAAAGAAAAATCAGAACACACTAAATATCCACTAATAGAGAAAGAGTTGAATGAATTACGAATATATGTGCCCAACTTGATTTCAGCCTTGTAAGATCCAGAGCAGGTAACCCAGGGAAGCCTACCACACTTCTCATCTACAGAACTACAAGATAATAAATTTGTGTTGTTTAAGATTCTACGTTTGTGGTAATTTCTTACACAGCAATAGAAAACAAGTACTTCTACAAAAGTTAAAGAAATGCATTAGTCCACTAATTAAAATCTATACCTCCAACTATACAGAGAAAGTCCTGCCTTTGTGCACCAAAAGACATGCACACAATGTTCACATAACCAGGGCACCTGGCTGGCTCAGTCCGAAGAGCATGTGACTCTTGATCTCGGGGTTGTGAGTTCGAGCCCCACATTGGGTGTAGAGATTATTAAAATAAATAAACTTAAAAAAACATTCGCATAAACACTGCTCATTACAGAAAAAAAATGACAACCCATTCACCAAGAGTACAAAGATCAAATTATGGAATATTCATATAATGTAATGCAATACATTAATGACATCAGTGAACTACAGCCACATACAGAAATATGGGTGAGTCTCAAGTCTCACTATGCAGGATGAAAAAGCAAGTGATGAAAGTGTACACACAGTCTGATTCTAGTTATTACATTCAACGGTACCAAGACAAAAACAACACAGCACAGAAATGCAAATGTGATAAAACTATTAAAAAAATGAAACAATAAAAACAAGTTCAGGGTAGCAGTTATGTCTGTGGGGAGGTAAAAAGATAGGATGAGAAGGGGACCAGGGGGCACCAAAGATAATGTAAGATTTTGTTCCTAACTGGTGGTGATTACAAACTAATAGTATTTAAGTTTTAAACATGTTTCATAATTATTATAATGCTTATTCAATATTTAAAAGATGAAAACATCTAAGAATAGAAATTCCAGATAACCAAAACACAATTTTTTTTGCTTTTGTCAAAACATGTTCATTGAAAAAAAAATTATTCAAATATAAGAAAGTCCAATCATATTTTCAATATCTCTTAAAATCCCACCATGTAGACATAATCAGTAACAATTTGCTGAACATCCTTCTAGACACTTCTTATGCATGTGTGTACACATACATTTAAAAATTATACATAAAATTACTGTATACAACACATAAATGCTTATTCTATAAATGCTCTTTACACCTTGCTTTTTTAAGTCAACTGTATTGAGCCACAACTTACCTAAAATACACCCGTTTTAAATGTAATGCTAGAAAAGTTTTGACGAATTTAGTGTAACCACAAACCACTTAAAATTCAGAGAGAATATTTCTATCATTGCAAAAAAATCCCCTTTCTCCTCTGCAGTCAGTTCTTCCCACTCTGACCCAAGGCAATTACTAATCTCCTTTATTATACATTAATTTTGCTGGCTCTAAGATGAATGAAATTCTCCAGTATGTACTCTTTCGTGCCTGGCTTCTTTTGCTCAGCAAAATGTTTTCCAATTTCATGCCGTGATATTATCAGTATTTCCATTCTTACTGTGGAATAGTGTTCCATTGTCTAATGGTTGACAGACATTTGGAATAATTTCCAGCTTTGATCTCTAAACATTGTCATTACACCATTTGTGACATAACCTTTTATTTTATAACCGGGGGTGGAATTCCAGGTTATCCCACAAGTGTATGTTTAAGTTAACAGGAAACTGTGACACTGTCTTCCAAAGTGCCTGTATCACGATACACTCCTAACAATTTAGGTAAGTTCCGGTTGCTCTACATCTTCACCAAGCCTTGATATCATCAATGTCTTCAATTTTAAGCATTATTGTAGGCAAAGAGTTGTTTATAATTTTGATTTGCACCTCCCTAAATATACTGAGAATTTTAAAACGTGCCTATTGTAAATTCAAATATCGGCCTTTGTGAAGTGTCTGTCCAAATCTTTTATCAATTTTATAATTTGAGTTGTCTGCCTTCTTATTAATGATTCGTAGAGGTTCTTTATACACACTGGATAATTTGTCGGACATATGAATTGCAAATATTTGCTCCCATTCTGTAGCAGATCTTGTATTTTTCCTAGCAGTGTCTTTTAAAGTGAAGAAGCTTTTAATTTTTCTTAAGTCTAATTTAACATTCAAAAATTTTTATCATGAATGCTTTTCGTATCATTCATATGACTGAAGGCTTTCTTCATCAGACTAGGACCACAACATGAATGTCCTTACCACTTCTATCATAATGTTGGATTTGAGATTCTAGACAATGTAATGGGCCAAACAAAGAAATTAAGGAAAAAAAGAAGGCAAGCAGGCAGGGAGAAAGAAATAGTTGTAGAAAGAAAAGTTGTAGAAAGAAAAGTTGTAGAAAATTCTTTAAAAAGTAACCAAAAGACTACTAGAAGTAGTAAGTGAATTTAGAAAGTCTACCAGGTATAAAGGTAATATACAAAACCAACTGTATTTCTACATATTGGCAATAAACAAGTGGAAAATAATTTTAATCTCATTTATAATATCAAAAACAAAATATTAAGATAAAAATTTGACAAAATATGTATAGAACATGTACACTACAAAACTAAAAATAATCCTTTGAAACAGATCTTTGAAAATAAAAAACAAAGGTAAAGGATTTATACTAACCAATTTCAAACCACACAGCCACAGTAAGAAAAGCAGTACAGTATTGACATAAGGACAGATCTACAAATCAACAGAAGAGTGAGTCCAAAAGTAGATTCACACATATACCATCAGTTGATTTCCAACAAAAAATGGCAAGATAATTCAATGGGCAAAGGCTGGAGAAAGGACAAGAAATTCAATAGGGAAAGGATAATCTTTTCAATAAATGATACTAAAACAGCTGTGAATTCATAAAGAAAAGTAATAAACCTAGACCCCTATCTCATAGCACATACCCTTTAACCCCTAAAAATAGATCATAGACCTACTATAAGAGCTAAAACTATAAAACTTTTGAGGGAAAAATTCTGTGGTCTGTTTTCTTCATATAGTATTTCAGATATACTTGTATATTAATAAATATACATCTTTTATATTTTTTTAAAAAGTAAGAAAAATAAAGAGCAGCGAATCCTTAAAATTTTTTTATACATGTAATTATTTTTAAAAATCAAATTTCAGGGGTGTCTGGGTGGATCAGTTGGTTAAGGGTCCAACTCTTGGTTTCAGCTCAGGTCATGATCTCACAGTTTGTGAGTTTGAGCCCCTTATCAGGCTTGGTGCTTACAGTGCAGAGACTGCTTGAGATTCTCTCTCTCTCTTTCTCCCTCTCTCTGCCCCTGCACTGCGCATGCTCTCTCTCAAAAAACAAATAAGCATAAATAAAATAGAATAGAATAGAATAGAATAGAATAGAATAGAATAGAATAGAATAGAATAGAATAAAAATAAAATAAAATAAAATAAAATAAAAATAAAATAAAATTTCAAAACCCACTGTGAATTCCTTACCCATACAGTCAAACAATCTTTCTTCAACTGAAATTCAGAAATATTCAAAGGAAAAGAAAAAAAGTCTTCTTCAACCTCCTTTCATATGGTTTCAGTAAACTGAGGCTGCTTCTAGGGAACTCAAGTTTGCCTCAATAACTATTTTTTTGAGTGCTTTTCTAAAGCCATAAATAATAAAAACAAATCTGCCTAAAATATATTAATACCACCCATAATTTTTATAAAATGGTTACCAGAAGATCATGACAATATGAGAAATACTCTGTACTGATATATGGTTTGGAAGTGCCCTGTCCTAGTTGATAAAGATTCTTAATTTATCACATAGGATTACAAAGTTTGGGAATTATAATAAAACAAGAAAACTGTAATAAAACAAATTTAAACTATTCTAAGCATAAATTCCTCCCCCCCCCCAATAATTTAGAGGATATCTCAAGAAATGTATTACCCTTGGGGCGCCTGGGTGGCTCAGTCGGTTAAGTGACTTCAGCTCAGGTCATGATTTTGCAGTCTGTGAGTTCAAGCCCTGCGTCGGGCTCTGTGCTGACAGCTCAGAACCTGGAGCCTGCTTCGGATTCTGTGTCTCCCTCTCTGTCTGCCCCTCCCCTGCTTGCTCTCCATCTCTCTCTGTCTCTCTCTCTCTCTCAAAAATAATAAACATTTGGGGCGCCTGGGTGGCGCAGTCGGTTAAGCGTCCGACTTCAGCCAGGTCACGATCTCGCGGTCCATGAGTTCGAGCCCCGCGTCGGGCTCTGGGCTGATGGCTCAGAGCCTGGAGCCTGTTTCCGATTCTGTGTCTCCCTCTCTCTCTGCCCCTCCCCCGTTCATGCTCTGTCTCTCTCTGTCCCAAAAATAAATAAATGTTAAAAAAATAAAATAAAATAAAAAAATAAAAAAAAATAAACATTAAAAAAAATTTTTTTAAAGAAATGTACTAATTACTCTTAGTCACAAGTTGTGGTTAACAAAATGATGATAAAAAAGAGTCCATTATGGTTTATTAATTTAACCATCACAGCTTTCCACAACACCAAAATGAAAGGCAACACATAATGCAAAATCACTGCCCACGTATTATTTACTGTGCACAAAACAAAGTACCCCAAAACTCATTTAAAACAATAAACATTTACTATCTAACAATTAGTATGGGTCAGGAATTTAGACAGCTTAGCTCATGGTTTGCGTGAGGCTGCAGTCAAAACTGCTGGGTAGTGGAGCAACTTCTTACTAGACATGTCTGGAGGCAAGGGAAACAAAAGCAAAAATGAACTATTGGGACTTCATCAAGATAAAAAGTTTCTGCACAGCGAAGGAAACAATCAACAAAACGAAAACAAAACAAAACAAAAGGGCAACCTACAGATGGGAGAAGATATTTGCAAATGCCATATCAGATAAAGGGTTAGTACCCAAAATCTATAAAGAACTTACCAAACTTAACACCCAAAAAATAGATAATCCAGTTAAGAAAGGGGCAGAAGACATAAACAGACATTTCTCCAAAGACATACACATGACTAACAGACACATGAAAAAATGTTTAACATCATCATCAGGAAAATACAAATCAAAACCACAATGAGATACCATCTCACACCTGTCAGAATGGCTAAAATTAACAACTCAGCAAACAACAGATGTTGGCAAAGATGCGGAGAAAGGGGAACCCTCTTGCACTGTTGGTGGGAATGCAAACTGATGTAGCTACTCTGGAAGTCTGGAGGTTCCTCAGAAAGTTACCACCTAGCAATTGCACTACCAGGTATTTATCCAAAGGATATAAACACACTGATTTGAAGAGGCATATGCACCCCAATGTTTATAGCAGCACTATCAACAATAGCCAAATTATGGAAAGAGCCCAAATGTCCATCAATTGATAATGGATAAAGAAGGTGCGGTATATATATATATATACAATATTACTCAGCCATCAAAAAGAATGAGATCTTGCCATTTGCAATGAGATGGGATGGAACTAGAGTGTATTATGCTAAATGAAAGAAGTCAGAGAAAGACAAATGCCATATTATTTCACTCATATGTAGAATTTAAGAAACAAAAGAGATGACCACAAGGAAAGGGAAGGAAAAACAAAATAAAACAAAAATAGAGAGGGAGGCAAACCATAAGAGACTCTTAACTATAGAGAACTGAGGGCTGCTTGAGGGGTTGTGGGTGGGAGTATGGGCTAAATGAGTGATGGACATTAAGGAGGGCACTTGTTGGGATGAGCACTGAGGATGATTCGTAGGGGATGAATCACTAAATTCTACTCCTGAAACCAATACTACACTATATGTTAACTTGAATTTAAAGAAAATCTTGGAAAGAAAAAAAAATGTTGGCCAGGCTATAGGATCATCTGAAGGCTTGGCTCTATATAAAAGGAAGGAAGGAGGAATTTGCTTCTAAGTTCATGTGGCTGTGGCCAAGCCTTGATCCTTTATTGCATGGGCCTCTCCTTAGGGCTGTTCACAACATGGCAACCTTTTTTGTGTTTTATTTCAATATCTTTCTTTCCACCAATGACTTTTTTAGGTGTACAATTCAATGGCTTTTAGCATACTCACAAAATTGTGCAACCACCACCACAATCAATTTTAGGACACTGATCATCATAAAAGAAATCCACTATGCAGCAAATCTTCCTTCTTCCCCCACCCCAAATGCCCAGATCTGGGCAATCACCAATCTATTTTCTGACTCTATAGATTTGTGTATTCTGGACATTTCATATAAACATAGCCATAAAATAACGTGGCCTTTTGTGACTAGCTTTTATTATTTAGCATAATGTCTTCAAAGTTTATGTATGTTGTAGCATGAATCTGTACTTCGTTCCTTTTAATGGTTGAGTAACATTCCACTGTATGTATAAACCACAATTTATTTATCCATTTATCAACTGGTATACATTTAAGTTACTTTTATTTTTGGCTACTATGCATACTGATACTGTAAACATTTGCATACAAGTTTTGGTGTGAATATATATTCTCATTTTTCTTTGAGTATAAACCTAGGAGTGGGGTTGCTATGTCATTTGCTCTCCCTGTGTTCAGCTGTTTAAGGAACTACTAGACTGTTTCCCAAGGGAGCTACATCCCTTTCCATTCCCAATAACAGAGTATGAAGATTCCAGTCTCTCCACAATCTCTACAACACCTGTTATTATCTGTCTTTTAGATTATAGTCATCCCAGTGGGTACAACACAGTAATTTACTGTGATATTGATTTGCATTTCCCTGGTGGCTAATGAGATCAAGCTATTTTTTGGGTGCTTATTGGTCATTTGTATGCCTTGTCGGAAGAAATGTCTATTCAAATCCTTTGTTTTTAAATTGAGTTCTTCTTTTATTGTTGAGGTGTAAGACTTCCTTACACACTCCCATTAGAAATTTATTATTAGATATATGATTTGCTCATAGTAAACACTAGAGAGCATGTGGATAGGGTATCAGTAGGAACTCTCATACAATGAGGGTAGGAAAGTAAAACAGCACAACTACAAGGGAAAGTAATTTGGCAATACTTGGAAAATTACAGAGGCCCATACCCTACAAGCAACAATCCCAATCACAGGTGTTTACCTCAGCAAAACGCTTACACTTGGTAAAAACTAGCATGGGTGGAAACTTGGGGGGGGGGGAGCGCCTGGGTGGCGCAGTCGGTTAAGCGTCCGACTTCAGCCAGGTCACGATCTCGCGGTCCGTGAGTTCGAGCCCCGCGTCAGGCTCTGGGCTGATGGCTCAGAGCCTGGAGCCTGTTTCCGATTCTGTGTCTCCCTCTCTCTCTGCCCCTCCCCCGTTCATGCTCTGTCTCTCTCTGTCCCAAAAATAAATAAACGTTGAAAAAAAATTTTTTTTAAAAAAGAAACTTGGGGGAAAAAACATGAATGAAACATAGAAACCTAAGTGGAAAAGACGCAGAAAAAAATCCACATACTACAATGCCATTTATATAAAGTTCAAAAACATTCAAAAGTAAACGTTCTGGGGGGTGTATACACATAAAATAAGTTTATGAAGAAAAGCAAAGAAATGGTAGAATTCAGTCTGGTGGTTACTTCCAAAGGGATGGAAGGGGAGGTGTCTAATCAGGAAAAGGCACACAGTTTCAATGGTATTGGTAATATTCCATTTTTTGAGCTTTGTATATGCAAATTACTTATTTCTGTATTGTGAAGTATTTCATAAACATTTTTTTCAGAGAGCCACACTAATATCTGAATATCTCTCTAATATAGACACACACTGAAGAAGTTTCATCCCAATATACTTCATGCAGATGAGGAGTATCGTAGTGAACCAAAAACTACATATAAACAAGATCATCAATTATTTTTAATCCAATGAAGTGTATGCTTTGTAGAACAGAAAAGATGGATTCTCTGCCTTTTCCTGCTTCTCCCTACCTTTCTGTCAGCCTGTCTTCCTGATCCCACCTTTACCACAGCAATCTGGATTAAATACCATCTCCTCTAGGAGGTTCTGCCATTCAATCCATCAGCCTTATGCGTGCACATCCTCCTCTCAATTTCCATAGTATTTGTATCACTTCAAGGCCCTCATCACATTATCCCTGGAATGCATGTGATTTAGCTCCTCTGTCAAAGATAAGTACCTGAAGATTCAAAACACTGATTACATCAGTCTGCTCATAGAAGGCACTCAGTTTTTTGTTGACTATTGAACGAATGAATGAATGAATCTGAAAATTCAGGAATTTCAGGATGAGGTGAGTAAAGATCTGGCCTAGTCTTCTTTAAAATTCTCAAAAACTGAGGAATTAAATAATTATACTCCTTGAAAAAGAATTTCAACATTGAAACTCTTCAAAATATAGCAAAGATAAGATTAACAATGGTCGGTTAAAATATAAAATGTTTATAGTGCATATACTGATTAACATTCCATAATCACAGGGGGCCAAATCAGAGGCGTAAGAACTTCCTGAACAGTCCACTGCCTTAGAACACGTCTTGAAGTCAATCATGTAACTGGAGAACAGGTAGAGTTCTATCTTTTATAGAAAAAAAAAATAGTGCATGCTATTTCATGACCTAAATTTGTTACTTTTAGAAATTTTGACAACTTTTATTTTTTTGCTTTCAGATATTTAAATTGTTTCCTACAAAAAGTATAAACCTAGACATTATGTGCTTACGGCAGAAAAGGGACGTACGGGGGGGGGGGGGGGGAGGGGGGGATGGAGCTTGGGGGGGGATGGAGACCACAAGTGAAACAGCTGTTTCTCAAAAACTAGGCGCTACTGCTGGATAACAAATAGGGAGTCTTAACTGGTTGAATCAATTCATTTCTGTCTATGCATCTATAATTCCTTCCTGGAGCTAAGTTAAAGGAGACAAAAAATGTTGGAAGGAGGGCTGCCGCCAGATTTAGCAAATAAAAATGCAGTAAGCCCAGTTAAACTTGAACTTCAAATAAACAATGCTTTTTTTTTTTAGTAACGCATGCCTTATGAAATATTTATACTAAAAACTTATTCATTGTTAATCTGAAATTAAAATTTAAACTAGGTTAGCTGTATTTCATCTGGCAACCCTAATTGAAGCCAAAAAAAATGGAGCAGTAATCAATCCAATTTCCTCACTTTGTGGTAGAAACTGAGCCCCGATGGAAAGAAGTAACCTACCTAGACCTACACCAAAGATCAAGGAAGTAGGTCTACTCTGAAAAGAGAAAACATATTCTGCTAGGTCACCTTGGGTTCCATTCATAGTCCATTCAACCTCCAATCTTGCTCACTTCACAGAAGCACCAAGTGGACAACTTGTAAAAGTTTATGGTTTTCCTCTTTCAATATAAAACTTCAAGTTTCAGTAAATCTCTCATCAATCCCAGTCCTTGAAAACAACAATCCAAAAAAGTAAGCATTTCTCTTAAACAAAATCATCCTTATAATTTTTGGTCTACCGACCACCCCTTCATATTCTATTTATATGTTCACGCACCATATGAAACATGACCTCCTTTTCTCCTAAACTCAGTTCTCTCAAAATCCAAAATTCTCTTGCTCCAGGGTTTCAAAATTTGTAATACATTCATATCATTCCATGACTCTACGATTTTAAGTCATGTACCCTCTCAACTTTTGTATTTTTCAGAGGTAATGTCCTAATCCATTCAGTTGGGTCTAAAAAAAAAAGTCTTGGCAAAAAAAAAAAAAAAAAAAAAGCCTTCCGCTCCCATTCTACACCTGAGCAACAACGAGCAATGCGCATAAGGTCTCACTATTATAAACACACACTTACTTGCCTTGGGCCTGGAATGCAAGAAAAGATGGAAAGGGAAACGTCCATTGGAAATCTGGGGGGGGCCTTTCCCAAATCTATATGAGGAATATACTAATTGTCTCTCTAACTGCATGACATACAGTCGAACAAAATCGAAGGAAAAATAATAGAAAACTCCACATAAGCCAAAGATCCATCCAGAGCCTACCAAATTAACACTCAAAACATTTCCCCAACAGTATACCAATACTTCTCAACCTGTGATCCCTGGGGGCCCTTAGAGGTGGTGCAGTGGAACAGGAAGACAGCGAAGCAGAAAAAAGGTTTCGTTTTTATCTTTTTTTTTTTTTTTTAACTAACTGGGCTTCCAGAAGAGGTTCAAAAAAGGGTTCGTTGCATCAAAAACACCTGAAAAAAAAAACGCAGTAACATAAACCATTACGACTTTGTCTAGTAAGTTTTCTATTAAAAACCACCCAGGTGAGTAAGAATCCAAATCACGTCAGGTGGAAAATTTAAAGACAAACAGGAACTTAGCAATTAAAAGACAAATATCTACCTAAGTGTTCCCTCTGGCAGCTTCCAAAGTATGCGGGTGTCTCGAGATCACACACGTCAGAAGTGGCAGGTCCTCACAGATCATCTAGTCCAGACATTCATTACAGATGTGGAAACTCAGGCCAGGGCGAGGGCTGAGGCTGACTTGGCCAAGGTCTCACAGCCCGCAAGGGCCAGGTCAGGCTTCAACTGGGACTCCACGCTGGCAGCCCGGGGTCCTCAGCGCCCCCCACGGATCCTGCGGCCCTCGGTTCGGCGCGGCCCGGAGAGTAGCCTCGGGCAGCCTCGGGCAGCCTCGAGCAGCCGGGGCGGAAGGGCCCACAGCCCGGGGTCGCTGCCACTTTTCGGCCGGCTCCGCGCCGAGGCCGCGACCCAGAGCCGTGCAGAGCTTGGGCCTCGGCGGCCGCCCCTGCCCAACCCACCTGTCGCGGACTGCACCGCCGGCAGCCACACCCCCTGCCGGGGTCCGGGACTCGGCCGGCCTCGTCGGCAGCGGGCAGCAGCGACTGCGCGCGGCGTAAGGTACGCCCGTCCCAAGGCCGCAAGGGTTACCTCAGGTGGGCGCTGAGCTCGCGGCTGGGCCGCCCCTCCTCGCCTGAAGCATGCCGGACACCAGGACACAGCAGGGCCGCAGCTCGGCCACCACCGGGCCTGTTTACACCCCTCTGCGGGAGGACGCCGCTGGCCCGTCACGTGACACGCGCGTCACGTGTCCGCCAAGGGGCGGAGTTGTGGAGGTGTTGCCCGGCAACGACGGCGCGCTAAGGGGTGGGCGGCAGCGGCGGTGGAGCGGATCTTCTGCGCTCTTCTGGTCTCACATCGGTGTGGGGGCCAGACCCGGCGCGTCCTCCCCAGTCCGGACGCGGAAGAGGGAAGCCCCCCCCACCACTCCGGCTTCGTCCCTTGTGACCCCTGGGCTTGACCGCGTATGTTATTAGTCCGTTGAAAGGAGAAGGGAATTCAGTCCGGTATTCTGATGTTGAAATTGGAGGGAAAAATGAAAATACTACCTTAGGTAACGGTAGCAAACGAATGCCCAGAAGAGCATAGGCAATAATAGTTTTGTTTACCCTAACGAGCTCTTTGGTTTGCTTTCGCTCCTTAATCTGGAGTGAATGGCTATTCCACAGCGTATTCCACAGGGTACTCCATCCTCACCCCCATCAAACAAAGGGTGTGAGGAAGGCTTGTGGGACTTTCAACTTTTATTTTAAATTCTATTGTACTATAATTTTCATGAGGCTCAGACTTGGTATGTGTAAATACAAACATCCAAATAAGCATTTTATTCAGCATTCAGCTTTGTCCACATCAGACTTTCCTGATTATAGCTTTTACTTTGTCTTTAGTAACTATTTCTACCAAGTCGTTTTCCTACATCAGACTTTACATAAATAAAGTTTCAGCCACTGGCAATTTCTCCCAGAGTATTCACTATTAATTGCCTAAGAGACTAATAATTTGTACAATTTCTTCGTAAATTCATGAGTGACTTATTCACAAATACCTTCAAATATTTCAGAATTGTTCTGTTGTCCAGGAGTGATCTATTGCATAATTAACTCCTCCATACAATCCTGATCACTTTGCATACCTGGCTAAGAGCAAATTGATAGGGTCAGAACAGTGGGCTCAAAATATCCTCCAGGTCAGTACAAGGTCAAGTATCCTCTTCTTTAACACACCTAGAATGCAATAATACAAATAGTAGAAAATACAGTGATGAGTTTTTCTCCATACTCATCTTTTACTATGGAAAACAGGTTACAAGTCCAGTTGCCACAGCCTGCTTGACTTTTTCTGCTGCTTCTGGCAGCAAATGTTCTGTGAAGGCAGGATAGTATCTTTCAGTGGTATACCTTATGCCTAGACCATGCTGGAGAAGCAAAAAAGTTGGTTAACCTATCAATGTGAATCTGTAGGAAGTGGCAAAGACCCTTCATAGACCCAGAGGGATCTGCAGTTAGGCAGAACTCATGGAAACAATGCTAGGATGAGTCCTGGCTCAGCCATACTATCTAGGCAATTTACTTAACCTTTCTGAACCTCTTCATCTACTTAAAAGATAGTATCTACTGAATCGTTATGAAGATGAAATGAAATAATGCTGGCACCTTTCTTTAAAGTGGCCAATACATACAGTGCTCAATAAATGTTAACCATATATGACCTTTGGCAACAGGGTAGTGATAGAGGAGGTCAGAGTCCTGAGGGAATGAGAAATGACAACTTGAACTTGTTCAGGTCCTGGGTCTGGATTCTCGCCACCTGGACTGGAGTTGATCATTGTCAGCAGGGAAACCAAGCACAACCAAAAAGAAATCTTTGCACTTAGAATGGATGGCTACCAATAAGGCAACTGTTCATGGGTACCAGGTACTCACCCCAAGGGGTGTACTGGCTTTATGACAGCAGGTTAATTCCACATCCTGTTTGTGGTGATGGGGATTCCTGGTATATACTACTGGGCTCTCTACTGCTCCAGCCCACATGGGGAAGGAAATTGCCTACCCTCTCTGAGAGTATGTGGGAAAGAACGAAGTCCCCACCAAATGGCTGAAAATATCTAACCATTTCTAGTTTTTCAGTTAGGGTCTCCTGGCAAACAAAATACATTGGTAAGTAGGATAAGATATACTTTAATTATATACGACTCTGTAACAGCATATCATGCAACACAGTGGGTGTACTAGTGTTCTCACTAGAATGATGAATGTAAGGAATAACAGGGGATTTGCAAACATAGAAAGAGGTGAATAATAACCTGCTAAGGTGTTACAGAGCTATGATGTGGTAGAGCCAGTCTTGAATTCTGTTTCCTGATTCCAAGTGTAAATGCCTTTCCTTTTTATTAATAACCATAACAATGTGGTTTCACTATATCTGTTTATTCTTTGATTTTGGCCTTCCTATGCTATGCTAAATGACAATTTTGCTTCACATAGTGTTTGGTATATTCCAAAGTAGGACCAATGAGATATTCAGATTGATTAGATGTATACTAAGAGAACAGAGTGAAGGAACTCCAAGGTTTTTGGCCTGTGCAACCAAAAAAATGGAACTGTCATTTACTTAGATGGAGAAAGGTGTGAAAATTAATAAAGGGAAACCTCACTAAAATGGAGTTGGGAGACCAGAAGGGGGAGCTCTTGTGCCATACGACTCCTCATCAATTACTGGAAGAATAATCAATTACCCCAATAGAAGAAGGGATAACAAGAGAATCATCAGTTACAGGTCCCAGTAGGAAAAGATGAACAGTGCATCTCCTATGAGAAATTGACTAAGCCAGAAATTCAGCCAATGAGAAACCCTTGTCACCCTGAATTCTTTTTCTCCAAAGGATTTTTGTTCAAAACAACCCCTCCTAGCTTCCTCCTTCATCTCCATAAAATAATGTTCCTCTCCTTCGCTAGACTACCCTAAGATTTCTGCTGTATCTTGTTTGTCCTGAATTTCAATTCTCTGCTATTCCCAAATAAATTGATTTTTGCTGGTAAAATAACTGGCTTTTATTTTTAAAATCAACAAAGGATATGTGCAGATTTGGGAGGGGGGGATCAAGAATTTTATTTTGGACATGCTAAATTTGGCATGCCCATTAGCCATCCAAATAGAGATGTACAGTTAGAAAATGCATAGAAGACACTGAAATTCTGGGGAGAGATACAGAGACATAAATTGATTGGTCAGTGGTATTTAAAGCCACAAAATTAAATGAGATCACACAGAGCAGTAACTTTATACCTTCTGACCTCAACCCAGGATACAGAATAGTTCCCATACTGACCAAATACATGTAGATAACTTAAAAAGTTTCAAGAAGCAAATTCACCTCCCAATGTATAATTCGCTATTCCTTTTCCACTTTATTCTGTTCCACTTTTTAAAAACTTCTCCCAACTCAATTTACTTTTTAACCAAGTAACAGTGTGGCCTTACAGTTTGAAAAATCACTGAAAGTTGCTGACCTAGGACATTGATTGCATAACTGGAGGAAAAAGAAAAGATCCAAAGGCTGCTTGTGTAGCACTTCAGAGAAGGGAAGAGTAAGCAAAGGAAACATAGTAGGAGCAGCCAGAGATAAAAGGAGAAACAAAACAGAGGAGTCCTAAAGTCTAAGCGAAGACAATTTTTTAGGGAGAAGGCAGTGCCTCAGCATGTCATTTCCTTTGCTGCTGAGAAGTTGAGTAAAATGAGAACTGACCTTTGGATTTGCCAGTGGAGAGATCTTTGAGAGCCTGAGAACGGAGCAATTAAGATAAAGTGGTTGGGATACAAGCCTTATTGCAGAGATAGTAACTGGTGACAGCAAGCAGATTTCTTTTTGCTGTAAAGACAAGCAGGGGAATGAGACATCAGCAAGCAAGAGATGTGGGGGTTAAAGTTTTGTTTAAATATTTATATGCTAATAGAAATGGTCCAGTGATGAGAAAATATCAATGCAGGAGACAGTGACCACTGTAGGAAGGAAGTCCTCGAGTTGGCTGGTGGGGTCACCCATAGACAGGTGAGCAAGGGAAATGGAAAGGCACAGTACATTTGCTGTTAGATGCATATAGAATTTATTTTCCAATTGTTGCTAGTTTAATAAAACAAGAAGCTGAGAGTGAGGACAGGGAGAGGAGTGCTGGTGGTTTGAGGAGAGAAGGGGTAAAAACCATCCAGGAGAGTGCTGTATCCCAGCATCAGCCCAAGCTCCAGCCCCATGATTTCCCACATGGATGATCACTGTCTCCTGACTTCCATCTTTGGAAGACTTCCATCCAGTCTTTTCTCTACACAATCGTGAGAGTGAGAGAGTCCAATTATGTAAACCCCCCCCCCAGTATTTTCCTAATTCAGAATAAAATCCAAAGTGCGTGCCTATCACATCCTCCATGATGTAGCCCCTTATTTCCTGTTGTCCCTCTCACTTGCTTTGCTCCAGCTGCCTAGCTTCCTTGCTATTTCTTGGTTTCCTCAGATACGGAACACTTTTCTCCCATTTCCTCACTTCCTTTGTGACTTTACTTAAGTGTAACTTTCTCACAGTGGATGTACAGAGGGTGCTTTTAGGCAACCAGCTTGAGCAATGGAAACCTGAGTAAGCCGAATACAAACAGGCCCATTAGGTGACCCACCTCAAAATATCCATAAGCCCTAGCTGACCAATGGGTTACTTACACCAGGACACATGTACCAAAAAAGGAAAATTCCATACATTTCGATACCTCCTCGCCTTCCCCTTAACAGCCCCCCAGCACTGCCTTGTGGCAGTCTCTCTCTTACTGTCCTGCCCACCTCCCTTGCCATGTATTCAAAAAACTTCTATCTCCGTCGTTCTGCCTCTACTCAATAGGGTCATCCCACAGGATGTTTCTGACTACCCTTTCTAAAAACAACAGTCCTATCTATGTCACCCTATTGTGCTTGGTTTTTGTTCTTAGCACTTATTACCATCTGTGGCAGAGCCTTTACAGCTCATTAAATATCCATTCCCCACCACTGTAACTCTGGCAAATGGGTAAAGCCATAAGACTAATTCTAACCAATGGGCTAGGGGCAGAATATAATACACTTCTAGATAAAATCATTTAAAAGTCAATGTGAAACCTCTAGCTTCCCCCCCTCCCCCCCAGCTGCAGCAATCTTAGAGAATCAGCCTGAATCTCCTCATCAGCTACCCTGGGAAGTTGTCTGACTCACAATTTTGCGTGGGTGAGGAATAAACTTTGTTGTGTTAAACCACAGAACTTTGGGGGTTAATTTGTTATCACAGCAATATATAGAATCTATTCTGGTCTGGATCAAGTTTCCATAAAATTTATACGTTGAACTTCTAACCCCCAGTACCTCATATTGGGACTGTACTGGAGACAGTGTTAGAATAGGCAGTTAGGTTCTAACAGGATACCTGGAGGCCAGCAACAGGAAGTCCTGACCAGCTATCAGGGAAAGTCAGAGGCCTGTCCTGGCAGCACGCCACAAGAAACCAGATCAAACCAGACAGACCCAAGATGGAGGATGCTGTGACAGGAAACCCATGACCAAATTAGAAAAAGTGAGAAACTCTGCTTCTCACCCAAAGTAACAACAATTCCGCCCCCTAGTTAAGAACTGTCAATAAAACAGAAACCCAACCCTCAGAGCACATAGCTCTCTACCTCGCCGGCTCTCATATCTCATCATACAGTTTCCGCTTTAACAAACTTTCCTGCTTCCATTACTCATCTGCTGTGCTGTGTGCCCGCAAGATAAGGTCATTAGGGTGGTCCTGATCCAGTAAGATTGGTGTCCACATAAGAAGAGACTAGAACACAGCTGTGCATAGAGGGAAGACCATGTGATGTCACAGGGAGAAGGTGGCTGGCTATCTGCAAACCAAAGACATTCTCAGAAGAAACCGACCCTGCCAACTCCTGGATCTCTGACTTCTAGCCTCCAGAATTCTGAGAAAATTGTGTAAGCCACCCAGTCTGTGGTACTTTGTTATGGTAGCACTAGTAAATGAATACAGCATCCTAACATACTGATACTCCATCTGGAATATTCTTATATTTATTTTTCCCCTAGAATGTAAGCATGCAATAAAAGCAGGGATGTTTAGTGGAGCACTGCATCTACAGCACTTAACAATTGTGCCTGACACCTAACAGATGCTCTAATGGACTTGCCATCTTGTGCAATTCAAAGTCAAAATGATACCGTGGCAGGTTCCATGAAGGAAAAGTATATGGTAGGATGAGGAAGGGTACTAGACAAGAATACATGAGGGAAGGCTTTCTTCCAAAAGTAGTGATGGAGTCAGCATCTAAAAAACCAGTAGTTATTAAGGAGAAACTGGCTGAGAAAACAAAAAGAAAGTCATTGTGGGCAAATTCCAGAAAGTTGGGAGAAAGAGTGCAATTTGAGGCTGGAGAAATTGATGGGGGCCAGATCACAGGGGCCTTACTAGGAAGAATGATTAAGAATTTGGGTCATTTTAATCTAATAAAAGAAGAAGTTACTGATATATTTCAAGCATTGATATGCTCAATTTTTTGGTTTTCAAGCTCACTACAATTGAAGTGTAGAATATGGGGTCATATAAAGGACCACAGAACTAATTCAAGAAGTCTAGTTAGGCAGCAGTTACAATAGGTCAGGTAAAGCCTATGGTAATATGGACTAGGGTAACTGCAGAGGAGTAGGTGAATTTGAGATAAGTGATATAACTAAAAACAGTGGACTGGTATGGGCTAAATGTATGTGTGTCCTCCAAATTCGTATGTTAAACCTTAACCCCCAGTATGGCTGTATCTGGATTAAGGAAGTAATTGAGATTAAGGGAAGTCATATGAGTGGGGCCCTGATCCCATAGGATTAGTGTCCTTAAAAGAAGAGACACCAGAGAGCTCCACGTGTCTGCACACCAAGGAGAGGCACACAATGAGAAGACACCCCTCCAAAAGCCAGGAAGAAGCAATCTTACCAGGAAACCACCCTGAGGAACCTTGATCTGGGACTTCCAGCCTCTAGAAACTGTGAGAAAATTAATTTCTGTTGTTAAAGCCACCCAGTCTAGCATACTTTGGTAGGGCAGTCTCAGCAGACTAGCATACTAATAAAAATTGGGAGTATGGAGGTAATGTCTAGTTCATTCAGCTTTGCATGGAGAAAGAAACCCTGTCGAGCACCCTAAATTAGCTTTCTAGAACCACTTCAGATCCCACTGGGGTTGGGCTAGAGTTGCAAAGTCTATCTGGGTTGCCTGCCAGCTGTTTACCAGGGTTCAGGATCAGATTCAACTAAGCTTCCATGAAGCAAGTGAACTCCCAAAAGCTTGAACAGTGTATTGGTTACATCTGGGGAGCAGGGCCCTTATACCTTAAATGAATACCTTTATTCTTAGAGTCACTTTTTCCAAGTAGAATAAATTATTGATTTATTTAATAGTTTTATTTTAAAAAGTCTTAGGGCACCTGGGTAGCTCAGTTGGTTGAGTGTCCAACTTCGGCTCGGGTCATGATCTCACTGCTCATGAGTTCAAGCCCCGGGTCGGGCTCTGTGCTGATAGCTCAGAGCTTGGAGCCTGCTTCAGATTCTCTGTCTGCCTTGCTCTCTACCCCTCCTCTGCTCGTGCTCTCTCTTTCTCTCAAAGATAAACATAAAAAAACATTTTTTAAGTCTTTATAAAAGAAAAATGTATTGTACATAATCAAATAATCAAACTCATAATGAAACTGAATATTTATTTGAATTTCTCCTGGTAATAGCACTCAACATATAAGAAAAACAAACCAAAATGTGAGATTTTGTTTTAAATATAGCCATTTTTCAAAAAGTGAAAAGGTGGATTCTATATTTAATGGCAACAAGTGAGACGCCTTCTATTGTAAAACTGCCATTCAAAAAAGTATATTTTAAGAAATATATAATATGTTTAACATGATGTGTTTTATGAATGGATACATATCTGAATGCCAATCTGAATATGGAAGAAATATGTGTGTTAAAACTACACTGGGAAATGAAATGTTCTTTTTTATAAAAAGTAGTTTGAAATAAAAGGAACTTGTTAGTAAATTCAATAAATTTTCACATGGGATTAAAAAAAAAAAATCACCACCACCCACCCACCCCCCTCAAAAAAGTGGTGGATTTGAGTAGAGCCATTACATGACGGCACATTTCTGTACACCGTGGAAGCTGGTTTACATAGTCAGTGATAACTTCCTAAAGTGCATCTTTTGAAGACTTGTCTAGTAAAATTGCAATGTCAAATATAAAATACTTAACACAAGACATGCAGTAACAAAGTTAAATCATTATAGTTTAAAGTTTTTAAAACTACTTTTAAAACATTTGATTGACCAAAGAATAAAGATGTCAAATATAGTAGCATTCTTTCTCCAACAGTGAGCACCGTATGCTTTTTTCATTTGGCAAATCCTTTGGAGTCGAACAGATATAATGCAGTCTGAACAGTATTTCTTCTGTCACTGTAATACAATTCCCAGGCGCAGAGCAAGAGCTAGATTTTTGGAAGTTTGGGTGCGTTAACCACAGGATTTGCCTCCTGTAAGTATCTCCTCCCTGCACTCTTGTAATCATAGGTGCAGCCGTGAGTTTCTGCATAACGATGAGATGCACAGAAGTTGTTTCCACATCTAAAGCACAAAAAAGTTCATGTGAATAGTCACATTTTAGAGAGGCTCATCTCCTTGGGAGATGACAGCTTGACTTCCAGTATCCAACAGGAGCCCTGTGGTTCTCTTTTGCAATTTTCAGCACTGACATTTTCCTTGCACTCATAAACCAGCACAAGTGCCCCCCAAAGAGAATTAACTGTCCATGAATATGAGAGTTTAAAATAAAGGATCTATTATGAAATGAAACAGGATATAGATTTTTATGAAATGGTAAAATTGCAAAAGCTGATAGATATGTCTACCATTTCTCTTGTATCTAGTAAACCTGGGAGAACTGAATTTCTAAGAAATTCGGTCTCAAAAGAAAATTACGTAAAACCTAACTATGTCATAAAAGGATTTTTACAATGTTTCTCGCAACAAGATGAACTGTTTCTATCTAAACAGAATGCACTCTAAAAAGCAGCAGTTGTTTTTAATGCCTGGACTCAAACTAAGGGCAGACACCATCCCCAGAGTGATTGATTGATATTAATCAATGCTAATGAAAGAAATAATTATGAGAAAATTCATTACTTTTTGTGAATAGATTATTCCTCTGTTTTGAAATAAAACTGTACCATATAATCATTAAAATTAATAGTACATTTACTTTAAATTCAGTCCTTTTTTTTGTTCAATTTGAAAAAGAACCTTGGAGGAAGGATTCTTCCAAGTTGCATTCAAACAAAAACCACGCATATCTATCATAAGACAAAGTACACTCTGCCACTGGTTTAAATCTCCCAACTTGGAGGGCAGGAGAGGATCTCATGATTTATAAACTCATGAGCTGTCTACTTCGTCCTTACTTCAGCCACTTAGGAGCTCAAATAAGGGCTACCATCTGAACATCATCTTAATGATGTTACGAATAGCCAATTTAAAGAAGGTTTTATATTGTATCCCCAGGCTGGGTCACCACAAAAAAAGCATCTCAGCTTTTCCAGTCAGCCAACCTGCCTGCACTCGTAGCTAGTAGCCAGTCCAGTTTTCTTTCCACAGAGAAAACAATGCTTTGCTGCTTTCTTCTTTGTTTGAATTGGGGCTTTCACGGGTGGGAGGTGATGAGTACATTCTCCTGATTAATGAAAGGACACCTTGATTACTACAGGCAGAAAATGTTAAATGTGAAATAGTATTAAGCAAAACACAAAACACAACCCCATCACAACAAATTTCTTGGCCATAAAAAATTAATTTGTGCTATATTTATATCCAAACTTATCTACAAAATCTACAAGTAAGGATACAGTAGAACTGTTATATTTTTAAAGATGAGGCGGGTTTCTACTGACTGAGACTTACATTTTTAGGGCTTCTGTACACACCAGTATTTTTCTGATTATTTGTAAGGGCAATCAGTAATTGTAAAGTACACCAAACCTTGACAGAGAATTAAGAAAAAGTCTGGTTCAAAATCATTCTTATGAGGCCTCTGAGAAACCATGTATATGTAATACAAACACCCTATTCTTTTACGCCAAGAAGGAGCACCAGAGTATCAAGAAACTGGTCTTTTAGTCCTGATTACATCATTGAAATTACAGTTGTCAAACCACAGGCAAGTTATTTATTCTTTCAAAACTTCAATTTGTTCATTAAAAAAAATTTTTTTAACATTTATTCATTTTTGAGAGACAGAGAGAGACAGAGCACAAGTGGGGAAGAGCAGAGAGACAGGGAGACACAGGATCCGAAGCAGGCTCCAGGCTCTAGAGTTGTCAGCGCAGAGCCCGACGCGGGACTCAAACCCACAAACCATGAGATCATGACCTGAGATGAAATCGGATGCTTAACCAACTGAGCTACCTAGGAACCCCCATTTTTAAGATAAGATAACGTGGTTTTCTCCCTTGTGTTTCTAAGTGTTTTAAGGTCAATTCAGTTCTCACATGTAAAAAGCATCCTGAAAATTTTAAATGTTGTAATTATATAAAATACCATGTTATCAATAGTGACTAACATGGTGCACTGCTCAATTTCACAGTACTACCTTTCCAAAAAATAGTTACTGAATTTTATGTTTTGTAATGATTTTATGTTTAAAAAACAGCATATCTGTTATTACATAAGAATAATTAATTTCTTTAACTACTAGGTGAAATTCTCTTACAACTGAGCAAAATTCCAACAAACCTGACTCAAGCAGAGAGGCTCAAAGTCACCATCCACAGTTGTTATAATAACAGTACCAGCACATGGTGCTTGGTGGCACTAAAAGGCCAAGAAGCAAAAGGCAAACAAAGAAAACAGAACAAGGGGAAGGAATGAGAAGAAAAATGCTGGGTCTAGGTGGTACTGGTGCCTATTCTCCACTATTTAAAAAAGGTTTGAGAGACCTCGGCTTAATGTTTATATGGCAGCTAAAAGTCTTTGAAGATCCTTCAAGGGTTCAAAAAATTGGAATTTGAAAAAAAGGATGCTGGATATACAAACCCAGTAACTAAGTCAGCTTTATTACCAGTCTGAAATACCTTCCCATTTCCTAGATCTTGCCCCAAATTGGAAACTAACTGAATGACTCCTAATGGTAGAAACAAAATTGAAAACAACTAAGTGAATGATTCCCAGTGGTGCCCTGGCACCAACTCAATTAGCACTTTCTTCTTCAAGTGCACTTAAGAGTTATCAAGACAAAGGTGATGGGGTACTTTCCACTTCTTAAAAAACGAAAATAAGCATTTGCACAGGTCACAGAGGAAAGGCATATAATACCAGATATCTTCTGGAAGCTCATCTGATTGTAATTATCTTCGAAATTCAGGTTTAGGATATTCTTCCTCAATGGAATAATCTAATGATAATTATTTAATTAGTTCAGTGTAGTCATATTTTCCTTTTTTCTTTCCTTGGAACTGCTTAACTCAATGTTTCCCAAACTTTTTTCATTCAAGAACTCTTTTTTGAATGTGCAGAAACACAAGACACAGTACGAGTTGGCACAGACACACAACTGCAGTCTTCTCCTACAAGAATAGTTTCTATACGTGCTTCTACCTACCGGAGAAAACCATTTATTAGTTACCTACTCCAAGTCAGGACCCATCACTAATATATAGGTTTGCTACTATTCTTCAGACTGGCACCTTTCCAACTTTCCAGAGTTGTTTTCTGTCACTTACCACATCATACCCACTCTGAATGAAGCACTAGACCCATTCACAGGTGCAATTACTTCTAAAAATGCTAAATGGGTGATGTGCATTAAGGAGGGCACTTGTTGGGATGAGGACTGGGTGTTATACATAAGTTTGAATCACTGGGTTCTACTCCAGAAACCAATACTACACTGTGTGTTAACTAACTTGAACTCAAATAAATAAATTTAAAAATAAATAAAATAAAATAAAATAAAATAAAATGCTCTATTCAACCTCTATTTCATTTCCAGGTGCAATCATATGTCTAAAATCATATGTCTAAAATTTGGTAATCATATGTCTAAAAATGATAACTGGAACTATGAGGATGGGTAAGATTTCCAAGGGAGACCCTATAGTAAAAAGCAAAGAAAACCAGTGGAAGAATTTAACAAATTAATTAAATAAAATGTATACCAAAACTCTCATGGACTCTTCAAGGACATTCAGAATGATACAGTTATTACTGAAAGGAAATGGCAGCAAGTTACATGGCCCTTGTTTGGGTAATCATTACTGCAGGCAGTAGTTGATGGCTTGACTTAAATGAAATTAACCAAAAAAATGTATACCTGGGGACAAGCAGAGGGCTGGTAAAACAAGTAAAGAAAAAGAAAATCAGGTTTAACAAAATGAAACAAAAACAAAACTCTACAGCAATATGATAGCCCAGAATAAAAGAAGAAGAAGAAGAAGAAGAAGAAGAAGAAGAAGAAGAAGAAGAAGAAGAAAGAAAGAAAGAAATGAAACAGAGAGAAACAAAGGAAAAGAAACTATTTCAAGAAGGAGGCCCACAAGAATCAAACAAGGTGAGGATACAGAAGCATCCACTGGATTGAAATTGTGGATATCTTTGGTGACCACAGCATCAACTATTTCAGAGGAAGAGTGAGAAGAGAAATGAAAAAGCACAGAAGCTCAAATTAGAGTTAAAAGTAGATAAATTATAGTGTGTGGTATTGGCATAAAGACAGGCAATAAAGAACCCAGAAATAAACCCTCACATACAGGATGAAATGATTTTTGACAAGGATACCCAAGACAATGGGGAAAGTCTTTTTAACGAATGGCACTGGGAAAACTGGATATATACATGAAAAAGAATAAAGTTGGACCCTTATATTACACCATATATACAAAAATATATACATTAAAAAATTAATTCAAAATGTATCAAAGACCTACCTGGAAGACATACATAAAACTCTTAGAGTAAAATATAGGAGGAAAACTTCATGAAATTGGACTTGGCAATGATTTATTGGACACAATACCATAGGCACAGGCAACAAAGGAAAACACCAACAACATGGACTGCATGAAAATTAAAAACTATTGTGCATTGGGGCGCCTGGGTGGCGCAGTCGGTTAAGCGTCCGACTTCAGCCAGGTCACGATCTCGTGGTCCGGGAGTTCGAGCCCCGCGTCAGGCTCTGGGCTGATGGCTCAGAGCCTGGAGCCTGTTTCCGATTCTGTGTCTCCCTCTTTCTCTGCCCCTCCCCCGTTCATGCTCTGTCTCTCTCTGTCCCAAGAATAAATAAAACGTTGGAAAAGAAAAAAAAAATTAAAAAAAAAAAAACTATTGTGCATCAAAAGACACTATCAGTAGAATAAAAAAGGGAGAAATATTTAGAAGAAAATATTTGCCAATCACATATCTGATAAAGAGACCAGTATCCAGAATGAGAACACCTAAAACTCAGCAACAAAACCCAACTTAAAAATGGGCAACATATTTGAACAGACATTTCTCCGAAGAAGATGTACAAATGGCTAAGCACATAAAAATATACTCAACATCACTAATCATCAGGGAAATGCAAACCAAAACCACAGTGAGATACTACCTCATACCTATTGGGATGTCAATTATCAAAAACAAACAAACAAGCAAAACAGAAGATAACAAGTGTTGGTAAGAATATGGAGAAACTGGAAACCTAATACACTGTTGGTGGTAATGTAAAATAGTGCAGCCACTATGGAAAACTGTATGGCAGTTACTCAAAAAATTAAAAATTGAATAAACATGTGAGCCAGCAATTCCACTTCTGAGTATATACTCAAAAAAATTAAAAGCAGGGTCTCAAAGAGATATTGGGACACCCATGTTCATAACAGCAGTATTCACAAGAGCTGAAATGTGGAAGCAACACAAGTCTCCATCCACAGATACATGGATAAGCAAAATGCTGTATATACATACAATGAAATATTATTCAGTCTTAAAAAGTATGGAAACTCTGACACATGCTACAATATGGATGCACCTTGGGGACACAATGCTAAGTGAAGTAAGGTACACACAAAAAAACAAATGCTGTATGATTCTACTTATATGAGGTACTTCAAGGAATTAGAATTAGACAGAAAATAGAATCATGGCTGCTAGAGGCTGGGGTGAGTGGGCGGGGGGATGAGGACTTAGTGATTAATGGGTACAAGTTTTCAAGATAAAAAGAATTCTGGAGATGGATGGTGGTGATGGTTGCCCAACAATGTGAATGTTTTATATAATGGCATTGAGTTATACACTTAAAAATGGTTAAGACGGTAAATTTTATGTTATGTATATTTTACCACAATTAAAAAATTGAAAAAACATGGATATAATAACACTTTAAAATTGAAAAAACATGGATATATTAAGACTTTAAAACTCTGGGCCTTATGTAGAAGTGAAAAATAAACCCTAAGTACTCTTTAAAGGCATAAAACTCATGTGACAACCATAATATGTATTACATTCGTTGTGACATCAGTTTTATATACTTTCATATAAAGTATCCTTTAGAACCCTGAGGCTAGAAAGGTGGTACATCTTTGGTAATGAGCTCCCACCCCTAGTCTGAGTCTAAAATCTCAAAAGATGATGATCATAATGGGTTCCTTGGAGATTAGGACTGGCCAGTGCACCTTTAAGGTGTTATTGGCAGAAAGGAGTGCCAATGTTGTAGCTACTTCTGCTACTGTGCTTTGGAAAGGGCTGATTCAAGGACCGTCTTTTTCTTTTATCCAGAAATAATCAGTTCATCAAAAGGAGCTCTTCCTACTCTCCTTCATATTGGATTATGATGTCAAGAAACACCTCTCTAGGATACTTTTTTGATACCCAACCAGCAGCCCATCATGGCTCTAGAGTGGCCAGTGACAGAGGGTTGTGGAATTACACATTTATTCTTCATCCTTCCTGTCTTTTCACTTAGACTATATCTTTCCCCAGGCAACAGAGACCTCAATTTCAATTTTTGTTTTATTCTTCAAGTATGTTCTACAGTCAGTTCTAATAGCCATTTTCCTCAGTGGAACAAAGTTTAGGGAGAGTTTACTCCATACATACCACAAAGAACCTTCCTCTTATTTCTCTCTGAAAAAAACAGTATGCATAATGAAGTGATTGTTAGGCTTATATTTTCACAATTATCTGTAGCTTACCTACTCTTTTCCCTGCTGCTGTGTTATTTCCATTCATTCCAATGCCACGGGCAGACTATAATCAAAACACAAAACATCTACAGAGGTAAGTTAATGGAGAACAGAAGAAAAGATCACTAAACATGAAATACTTGTATTTTATTATGGAAATGCTGTTGGGCTTTCATTTAATTAAATTAATTTGGCATCTGATTCTCACATGCAGCAATACTGTATGTATTTTTCTTTAAGAGAAGAAAATTTGATGGTGTAAATAAAAGTTCTTGTATGGAAACAATTAAAAATATTTAGCGTTAGGGGCACCTGGGTGGCTCAGTCAGTTAACTGTCCAACTTCGGCTCAGGTTATGATCTCACAGTTTGTGAGTCCAAGCCCCACGTCGGGCTCTGTGCTGACAGCTCAGAGCATGAAGCCTGTTTTAGATTCTGTGTCTCTCTCCCTCTGCCTCTCCCCCACTTATGCTTAGTCTCTCTCTCTCTCTCTCTCTCTCTCAAAATAAATAAACATTAAAATTTTTAAAAAATATTTAGTGTTAAAAATAGCTAATAAATTGTTGCACAAAATTATTTTTCAAATTACAATTCTCAATTTAGGGCCAACACCTTATTTAAAATTCAACTATCAAAAAGATTTTCTACCAACTAGATTAACATTTTAAGAGAAACTTATAAAAAGAATTCAACCTTCGGTCTCCTCCCTTAAGTAAACAAAAAACAAACATGTAATATGATGAATAACTACAAGGTTAACTAGTAGAACATATTGCAAACAAATACTTACTAGAAAAAAATCTGTAGGTTCTAACAGGGGAGAATTTTTCCTAAAGCTTTCTTCCTGAGAATGCTGGAGACTTGTAGACAGCCCCATTCCAGAGGTCCGAATCCTGCCTGCCCCACGCATGCTCTGTAAGCTATCTCTGCTTGCACTCCGGGCCAGCGAAGCAAGAAAACCTATATTATTTACACAACCAACAGGCTCTTTGGAAGCCTTGTTTGCCATTTCTGTGATATCCCGCGCCTCAACTTTAGAAATAATATCAGCTCTTTTCCCAGGTGAATCAACTTTAACAGCACGAAAGCGAGTAGTCCTAGAGAAAGAAGAATCAGTTATATTTCGAACATCTAGCGACCGAAGCACATTTTGTGAAGAAGACTGGAGGTTCCCAGACTCAAAACATTTGGACTGTCTCTGTGGTTTCACCAGAGAATTATGGAGTGACATTGGTGTAGAACAGCGAAGAGGTGACAAGAGTCTATTCTTGTGAGGACTTAATTCATGGTGGTCGAGAACTGTAGTTTCTACTGATTCACTGCTCAATATTCTTGCAACATGTTTAAGATGCTGTTCTGCAGCTTTCAACCCTTTATCATCATTACAGAGTAAGAACTCTGGATTTACCTTCTGTGTACCTTCTAAGCCAATGCTCTGTTCATCGGTGTTTCCTTCCGTAAATAAAGCAAATGAACCCACCTCAGGTGGAAGTGATTCTTCAGTTACACATTCTTCTGAAGTTGGAAATAAGGTAGTGTCATCCTCTTTATTGGATGACAAATTTCCTGAAAAGTGTTTCGTCCGCCGAGGCAGGAATGATCCAAGATGGAGAACAGAATCAGCAAGCTCCTTGTCATTTTCCAACTCGGTATGGGGTATCTGAGGTGGTAGTTTGATGCTACCATTGGAATGAGACAGTGCGTTCATCTCCCAGTTATCCTCTTCCTTAAGAAAATCGCTAGCAATAGATGATATGGGTCTATCAGTGGGGGGCACAGTTGCCAAACTTGAAACGGCATTGCTGGAAGTTTCAGGTAGACATGCATTCCCAGCAGAAGGTAAACAAGACTGCCCAATGTGGGGGAGAACCCTTAACAATCTGTGGCGAGCAGCTGCCGTGGAACTACCAGAAGGTCGAGGAGCTATAGGTGGACGAGGTTTTACCTTGACAGCTTTCTTAGGCTAAAAAAAAGAGTGAATATATAATTCCTTACAGTCATTTTTGTCTACCCATTAACAAAAATTAATGAAGGAGGAAAATGTTATTTACTGCAGCACTGGCATTTTGATTACCTCAATCTAAAACATCTTAAAAGATTAAAATCTGAAGTTTAAAACTGAGATGAATTTTGCTCTCTTCCTCCACGGAGTATAATCTTCTGAAAATAGTAAAAATAATTTTATTTATCTTCCTCACTACTGATTATTTTCCAGAGTTTTGCTGAGAAGAAAATTCACTGAGTATACTAGATATGATATTACTCACCTATTTTAGGCCCCCAACAATTTTTCCTAGTAAGATGAGTAAGTGTCAGCTACATAGGTACTACAGAAAAGAGTTAACAGGCTTACACTGCTATCCTTGAAAAGGCCTGCCTTCCAGGATGACCCTTGGCTAGTTTCTGGGAACTTGTATTTCAAGAGGGTTCCCACCACCCTAACAGAAAAGGTGCCTAACTTGTTTGTGCAAGCACTATGGTTTATGCTAAACACTGGCTTTCCTTCTGGGTGTCTGGCCTTTTGGTACATGCTAGACAGAGGGTGCCTACATGAACTGCCCCAAATAAAACCCCTGGGCACAGACTCTGTAATAACCTTCCCTGGCAGACAATAATATTCCATATGTACTGACACAGCTCATTGACAGAGGGATAAAGCATGTCCTATGAGACTCCACTGGGAACAGGATTCTGGGAAGCTTGTGCTTGATTTTCTCTGGACTTGAGCCATACGCCTTTCCCCTTTGATGATTTTACTTTGTACCCTCTTGCCGTAATAAATCTTATCCATGAATCCAACTATATGCTGGTCCTGTGAGTCTTCCTACCAAATCATCAAACTGTAGAGTGGTCTAGGGGTCCTCAATATAGTAAGTTTTAATAAAAGTATCACAACAATTTATGATGTTATGGATAAACTTAAAAATGGAAGGATAAAGAAGCAACCTAAATGCCCATCAATAGATAAATGGATAAAGAAGATGTGCGATGTATGTATAATGGAATATTACTCGGGCATAAAAAGAATGAAATTTTGTCATTTGTGACAATACACAGACTTTGAGGTGTCATGCTAAGTAAACTAAGTCAGAAAAAGTGAAATACAACATGATTTACTTACATGTGGAATTTAAAAAATAAAACTAACAGAAAAAGCAGAAACAGATCCATAAATTTAGAGACCAAACTAGCATTTGCCAGAGGGAGAGAGGTAGGGGGATAGGCAAAAGGGGATGAAGAGGAGTGGGAGATATAGGTTTCCAGAATGACTAAGTCATGAGGATAAAAGGTACAGCACAGGGAATACAGTCAATAGCGTTCTGGGGTGACAGATGGTAGCTGCACTTGTGGTGAGCATAACAGCAGAATATACAGAGCTGTGCAATCACTATGCCATACACCCGAAACTAATGTAACATTGTGTGTCAACTGTATTTCAATTTTAAAAAAAAGTTAATGGAGAGATAAAGAAAGCAAAATAAGGGGCGCCTGGGTGGCTCAGTCGGTTAAGCGGCTGACTTCGGCTCAGGTCATGATCTCACGGTCCGTGAGTTCGAGCCCTGCGTCGGGCTCTGTGCTGACAGCTCACAGCCTGGAGCCTGTTTCAGATTCTGTGTCTCCCTCTCTCTCTCTCTCTCTCTCTCTCTCTCTCTCTCTCTCTCTGACCCTCCCCCGTTCATGCTCTGTCTCTGTCTCAAAAAAAATAAATAAACGTTAAAAAAAAATTTTTTTAAATAAAAGTTAACTTTATTTGATTTTAAAAATTTTTAAAGATTTTATTTTTATGTAATCTCTTCATCTAACAAGGGTAAACTCTTAATCTTGAGGTTGTGAGTCTGAATCCCACAATGAGGGTAGAGATTACTTGGAGAAAAAAAAAAGTGTGCCTAAAAGTGAATTCTAAAAGACATGGGAGAAGGTATACCAAGTAAATGAAGACAGTAAGTTATCAAGGGTTATGGGCCTGATATCTGGCAAGGAAAATTTAAGCTGAAAGGGATGGAACACTTTATAACAGCTGCAGTAAGCAGTATAATTAAAATGTAACCGTGTAGGGGCGCCTGGGTGGCTCAGTCGGTTAAGCGTCCAAATTCTGCTCAGGTCATGATCTCGAGGTCGTTGAGTTCAAGCTCTGCACTGGGCTCTGTGCTGACGGGTTGGAGCCTGGAGCCTGCTTCGATTCTGTCTTTCTGTTCGTCTGTCTGTCTGTCTGTCTCTCTCTTGCTCTCTGCCCCTCCGCCACTTGTACTCGGTCTCTTTTTCTCTCTCACTCAAAAATAAACATTAAAAAACCTTTTTTTAATAAATAAAATAAAAGTTTATGAAACAGTAACACAAGTACCTTCTTTAAAGCAAAAAACTATGGAAGATGAAAAAGGAAATACACCAATGTCCACCAATAATGGACTTTCAGGTATCATTAAGCTAACCAAAACATTAAGCTAACCAAAACAAAGGAAATGGGGAATCCAAACAACTGACCAATAAGGTCAATCTTATAGTTATCTATCAAACTTTTACCCTGATGATAGAGAATGAATCATCTTCTGAAGTATACATGGAATATTCATGCAGAGTGATATTAGATCACAAATAATCAGGCTTTATTAAGTAGAAATATAAGCAACATTATCTGATTTCCATAAAATCATTGTTTTTAATTTCAATAAAACTAGAAATCAAAAACAATGACAAAGCAAAAAGCTTCTCTCACCAGGAATTTTTCTAAATGCTATTAAACAACTCTTGGATAAAAGGGGAATATCAACTAAAATTGCAAATTTTCTTTAAAAAAAGTAAAATTACTGCAAACTGACACGTGCCTCCTGATGTTTTGCACTGAGAGGAATGCATCATATAAGTAATATTCCTGCCAACAATGTTTAACCTGCATCCAATCATGATGAAACAATCAGACAAATTCAAACTGAGGATATTCCACTGGGACAAAGAGAAATTAGAATATAGATGACAGAATGTGTATCAATGATAAATCATGTGTATGGTAACTGTATTGTGGTTATGTAGGAGAAGACCCTTGTTCTGCAGAGATATATGCAGAATGAAGTATTTAGGGGGAAATGATATCTGCAACTAATTCCCAAATGGAATGGTGAAAAAATAGGGAGAAAGCAAATGTGAAAAAATGTTAATTGATGGGTCGAGCTAAAGTGCCTATGCAGGTCTGCTGTGCTACTCTTACCACATTTCTGAAAGACTGAACATTTTTCAAAACACAAAAGGTAAAATAAGTATTCAGACAAACGCTGAGAGAATCCGCTGTTAGAAACCTTTACTAAATGAAAAGAAGTACTAAAAGAAATGATTCAGAAGGAAAATAATCCTTGAAGGAAGCATGTAATTGCAGGAAAGAATAAAGAGCAACTGAAAAGGTAAATATTCAGCAATGTTGCAGGATATAAAATCAACATGCAGAAATCTGTTGCATTTCTATACACCAATAACAAAGAAGCAGAAAAAGAAATCAAGAAATCAATCCCATTTACAACTGTACCAAAACCAAGAAGATACCTAAGAATAAACCTAACTACACATGAAAAGATGCTCAACATCACTCATCATCAGGGAACTACAAATCAAACCACAATGAGGTACCACCTCACACCTTTCAGAATGGCTAAAAGTTAACTCAGGCAACAGATGTTGGCGAGGATGTGAAGAAAGAGGAACTCTTTTGCACTGCTGATGGGAATGCAAACTGGTGCAGCCACTCTGGAAAATAATATGAAGATTCCTCAAAAAATTAAAAATAGAACTACCCTACAACCTAGCAACTGGACTACTAGGTATTTATCCAAAGGATACAAAAATGCTGATTTGAAGGGGCACATGCACCCCAATGTTTATAGCCACACTACCGACAATAGTCAAAGTATGGAAAGAGCCCAAATGTCCATCAACAGATAAATGGATAAAGAAGATATGGTAGGTATATATATACAACGGAGTATTACTTGGCAATCAAAAGGAATGAAATCTTGACATTTGCAACAAGATGGATGGAACTAGAGGGTATTATCCTAAGCATAAAAAGTCAGAGAAAGACAAATATATGATTTCACTCATTTAAGAGTGAATTTAACAAAACAGATGAACATAGGGGAAGGGAAGCAAAACTAAGATAAAAATGGAGAGGGAGACAAACCATAAGAGACTCTGTTTAAATACAGAGAACAAACTGAGGGTTGCTGGCAGGGGTGTTGGGTGTGGAGGATGGGCATTACAGAGGGCACTTGTTGGGATGAGCACAGGGTTTTATATGTAAGTGAGGAATCACTAAATTCTATTCCTGAAATTATTACTATACTATACATTAACTAACTTGGATTCAAATAAAAATATAAAAAATAAAAATAAAGAATAAACCCAACTAAAGAGGTAAAAGATCTGTACTCTGAAAACTATAGAAGACTTACAAAAGAAATTGAAGAGGACACATGGGGCACCTGGATGGCTCAGTCGGTTAAGCACCCAACTGTTGATTTTCATTCCTGTCATGATCTCATGGTTCATAGGATCAAGTTGGGCTCTGTGCTGACTGCAAAGACCCTGCTTAGGATTCTCTCCCCATCTCTCTGTCCCTCCCACACATGCTTTCTCTCTTAAAATAAATAAACATTAAAAGAAAAAAGAGGACACAAAGAAATGGAAAACCATTCTCTACTCACAGGTTGGAAGAACAAACATCATTAAAATGTCTATACTACCCAAAGCAATCTACACGTTTAATGCAATCATCAAAATACCACCAGAATCTTTTGCAGAGCTAAAAGAAACAATCCTAAAATTTGGATGGGACCACAAAAGACCCTGAATAGCCAAAGCAATCCTGAAAAACAAAAAACTGGAGGTGTCACAGTTCTGAACCTCAAGCTATATTACAAAGCTGTAGTAATCAAGACAGCATGGTACTGGCACAAAAACAGGCATACAAATCAATGGAACAGAACAGAAAATCCCAGAAATGGACCCACAACTGCATGGTCAACTAATCTTTGACAAAGTTGGAAAGGATATCTGATGAAAAAAAAAGACAGTCTCTTCAACAAATGGTGTTGGGAAAACTGGATAACAACTTACAGAAGAATAAAACTAGGCCACGTTCTTACACCAAATACAAAAATAAATTCAAAATGGATGAAAGACCTAAATGTGTGACAGGAAACCATCAAAATCCTAGAGGAGCAAATGGCAAGATTTCATTGACCTCTTTGAACTTGGCTGTAGCAACTTCTTACTGGGCACATCTCCAGAGGCAAGCAAAAACTATTAGGACTTCATCAAGATAAAAAGCTTCTTTACAGGGAAGGAAACAATCAACAAAACAAAAAGGCAACCTACAGAATGGGAGAAGATACTTGCAAATGAGATATCAGATAATGGGGTAGTATCCAAAATCTATAAAGAACTTAACCAAACTCAACACTCAAAAAACAAACAACCCAGTTAAGAAATGGGCAGAAGACATGAACAGACATTTCTCCAAAGACATACAAATGGCTAACAGACACATGAAAAGATGCTCAACATCACTCATCATCAGGTTAATACAAATTAAAACCATGATGAGATACCACCATACATTTGTCAGATGGCTAAAATTAACAACACAAGAAACAACAGGTATTGGTGAGGATGCTGAGAAAGAGGAACCCACTTGCATTGTTGGTGGGAATGCAAACTGGTGCAGCCACTCTGGAAAACAGTATGGAGGTTCCTCAGAAAGTTAAAGATAGAACTACCCTGTGACCCAGCAATTGCACTATTAGGTATTTATCCAAAGGATACAAAAATACTGATTCAAAGGGGCATATGCACCCCCATCTTTATAGCAGCACTATCAACAATAGCTAAAGTATGGAAAGAGACCAAATGTCCATTGACTGATGGATAAAGAAGATGTGATATATGTATACAATGGAATACTACTCAGCCATCAAAAATAATGAAATCCTGCCATTTACAATGATGTGGGATGGAACTAGAGTGTATTATGCTAAATGAAATAAGTCAGGTAGAGAAAGAAAAATACCATATGATTTCATTCATATGTGGAATTTAAGAAAGCAGATGACCATAGGGGAAGGGAAGGAAAATAAAATAAGATAAAAACAGAGATGGAGGTAAACCATAAGAGACCCTCAACTATAGAGAACAAACTGAGGGTTGCTGGAGAGGAGGGGAGTGGGACACGAGCCAGATGGGTGATGGACATTAAGAAGAGTGCTTGTGATAAGCACTGAGTGTTATATGTGTTATATGTAAGTAGAATCACTAAATTCTACTCCTGAAACCAATCCTACACTGTATGTTAACTTAAATTTAATAAAATCTTAGAAGAAAAATAAAACTTCAAAAAATAAAAAATAAAACTTGGTTGTAAAATAATACGAATATACATAACACTAGTGAACTGTATTAAACTTAAAAATGTACATTTTTACCACAATTAAAAACAATTAAAAATTTTTAATTATAAAATCTATGTGTGGATAAATGGGTGTTCACTGTAAAATTCTTCCAACTTTGCTGCATGTTAGAAAAAAATTACAGACCAATTCCCCGGATAAACAAGACTCCTAAATACAACATTAGCAAATTAAAGATAAAGATATAAAAAGAAAAATTCATCACAACCAAGAGTAGTTCATTCTAAGAATGTAAGAATGATTTCACATTAAAAAAACAAATTCACCATATTATCAGAAGATTTTTATTTAGTGCAAAATGATTTTCAATGTCTCTTTGACTCATCAATTACTTAGAAGTGTGTTATTTCCAAAATATTCTACTTTCCAGATATGTTATTGATTCTTTACTTTATTCCATTAGAGTAAGAACTTTTTGTATAATTTGAATATTTTAAAATTCATTGGGACTTATGTGACAGCACACAATATGGTTCTGAGTGCACTGAACAAGAATGTGTACCCTGCTGTTCTTTGATGCAGCATTCTATAAATGTCAATTGGGGCAGGTAGGCTGATAGTGTTGTTCAAGTCTTACATCCTCTCTGATTTTTCCATCTTTTCCACCAGTTTTTTGAGTGTGTGGAATTCTTCTAAAATAACTATGGATTTGTCTATTTCTCTTTGTAGCTTTTGCTTTATGTATTTGAAGTTCTGTTATTAGGTGTGTAAAAATTTAAGATTGTGAGGAAAGATTTTTTTCAATACAGCTAGATCAACTGTTCTCCATCTAGAAAAAATTATCTTTTCCCTACTTCACATTATGTTTTTTATTTTTTTTAATGTTCATTTATTTTTTGAGAGAGAGAAAGAGTGTGAGCAGGGGAGAGGCAGAGAGACAGGGAGACACAGAATCCAACGTAGGCTCCAGATTCTGAGCTATCAGGACACAGCCTGAAGAGGGGCTCGAACTCATAAACTATGAGATCATGACCTGAGCTGAAGTCGGTCACTTAACTGACTGAGCCACCCAGGTGCCCCCACATTATACTTTTTTTTAAAAAGGATGGACCGTATACCTAAATGAGAAAGGAACAATTACAGAACTTTTCCAAAACTGTTTGGCATTGTGACTAAAGCTACACATATACTCTGCAAGTCCATTCCTAGGTTTATAACCCAAATAAAAGAATGCATATGTCCACCAAAAACATGTATAAGAATGTCCACAGCATCTCTACTGTTGAAAGGCAAACACTAGAAAAAACCCAACGTGTCAAAAAGAGGAGAGAGGGGCGCCTGGGTGGCGCAGTCGGTTAAGCGTCCGACTTCAGCCAGGTCACGATCTCGCGGTCCGTGAGTTCGAGCCCCGCGTCAGGAATGGGCTGATGGCTCAGAGCCTGGAGGCTGTTTCCGATTCTGTGTCTCCCTCTCTCTCTGCCTCTCCCCCGTTCATGCTCTGTCTCTCTCTGTCCCAAAAATAAATAAACGTTGAAAAAAAAAAAAAAAAGAGGAGAGAAACAAACTGAAGTAGTCATACAATGGAATAGTACAAAGCAGTAAAAAAAGAAAGAACTGATACTCACAACACGGATGAATTGCAAAAGTGTTATGCTGAGCACAAGAAACCAGATCAAAAATAAAAAAGAGGGGCACCTAGGTGGCTTAGTCGGTTAAGCATTCAACTACTGATTTTGGCTCAGGTCATAATCTCACAGGCATGAGATCAAGCCCCATGTCAGGCTCCAGGCAGAGTGTGGATCCTGCTAAAAATTTTCTCTCTCTTTCTCCCTCTCTCTGCCCCTCCCCCGCTCCTGCTCTCTCCCAAAATAAACATTAAAAGTCTATTCTATATGATTTCGTTTATACAAAGTTCAACAACTAGAAAACTAATTTATGGTGACACGTATAAGAACAGTAGTTATTTCTGGAAGTAGGGAAAGGTTATGAGAAAATCTGGAGAGAAAGATAGGTCTTATTTTAATCTAGGTTGTACCTACCTGAGTATATATAAATGTAAAAATTCATCAAGCTATACATTAAAGATTTGTAAACCTTATTATATGTATATATTTCAAGAAAGAAAAAGGGATGGGCTATTAATACAGTGAAAAGCAAAGTAATAGAGTAGTGAGATATATATATATATGTGTGTGTGTGTGTGTGTGTATGTGTGTGTGTGTGTGTGTGTATGTGTGTGTGTGTGTGTGTGTGTGTGTATAGCAAAGGACTTATATCTAGAATATATAAACATCTAAAAAAAAGTCAGTAAGTAAAAACATAACACTCAATAGAAAAATACCCAAGAAATCTGAATGGGCATTTTATAAAAAGGGATATCCAAATGCCCATAAACCTGTGAAAAGTGCTCAACTTCATTAGTCAAAGAAATGTAAATTAAAACCACAATGTGAGGCCACTACACATCAACCAGAATGACAAAAATAAAAAAAGAAGGATCATGCCAAATGTTGGTAAGAATATGTGCAACTCTCATTCACTACCAGGAAGAATGCTAATTGGTTCAATTACTTTGGAATCACTTTGGAAAACTGACAGTATCCAGTGAAGCTGAACATAGGTATATTCTTTATCAAAACCAAAATAGGAGAGATATCCATAATAAGCAAATATTAACAGAGCATTTCAAAAAGTAACTATGGGAAGATTGAGATTAGGCTATTTTCTATTATCCTTCTTAGCACCAGACCTCTGAAATTTAAAAAAAAAACATGAATTAGTTTAAGTGCAGCATATCATAGTAAATGTATTGGTGGCCTAAAAAAACAATTCATTGCTTTTAATATCTCAATAAATAACTGAGGCCAGAAACTTGAAATGAGTAGTATTTTATCAATAATTTGTTTTCACAATTACCCACAGACCTCAACGCTGTGAGCCCCGCGGGGATAAACTAGAGAAAAGCCTGGCCAAATGCCGACAGCTTCACCTTTTTGCTGAGATTCATGTTCTCCATCTTAGCCTTCAACAGCTTCATCTTATTCATAGTTATTGAATTTTCAATGATCTGTTGCCCAGAAGGAGAAGGCTCAGTTTCTTCATCCTCATCAGTATACAGATTATACACAGAACCACCACTGCAAAGAAAACAATAATTACTATTGAGATGTGTCTGATGCCTGCCCAATGACTAAAAATGCTTTATGTGCAGTAGAAACTACAGATGCTGCTAATGACAGATGAGTAAATCTTGTCAATGTAAATTCAAGGCAAATGTATTTCAAACAATGTACTTCTTCGAAAAAAAATTAAATAGGGTGAAATATCATGATCCAGCATTACTGAAAATCTAGCACAGCTAAGCTTTTCTGAAGTCAGTATACAACAAATGAAGGTCTTCTGGCACCTGTATCTACTCCCACAAGAGCAAACTCCATTTCCACAAAACTGCACTGATTTCATTTTATCAGCCAAAGCTGATCATCTTGAAACCTAGACCAAAGGATGATCCGAATTCCATTAACCATAATGAAAAACAAATTAATACACCAAAGTCCAGATTTTTAAATTCATCCCGAGAGGATTTTCACTAAAAAAGGAACACACATTGTTGTCTTCAGAAAATATCTGTTTTAAAGAACAATGAAAAAATAAGAATGACTTAATATTTTTCTCAGTATTTGGAAATATAACCACCTAGAACAGCATATATTTTAAAATGAAAAAAAGAAACTCCGGTCAAGTCATAACACAAATTATTAAACATGTAAAACATCTGAACTACTGACCAGTCACCATGACATTTATTCATAACGTAATTATTATTTGGAGCCCCATCTCTTTGACTGCATAATATAATGGCACTTGTCACACTATCCTCATAGTTATACTTATCTTTCCCTCTCACTCCCCACTATGTAAGCAAGGTGAAAGCAGATATTAGGCCTTGTTCATCTTCCTAGTCTCAGTGCCTAGCACAGTGCTTGACACATAGCCAATAAATGTTTGTTGAACTGAACACAAACATTAGTGAAATTTCATTCAGCTTTTTCAATAAAGCAAAATTACAATGATAAGGGTTTGGGAAAAACACAAGCTCAGCATATTTGTGGAATGACTAAGATTTTAAATAGAGAAGATTAAGAATGTGTATTGGTCAGGGTGTCTGGGTAGCTCAGTCAGTTAAGCGTCCGACTTCGGCTCAGGTCATGATCTGACAGTTTGTGAGTTCGAGCCCCACGTCAGGCTCTGTGCTGACAGCTCAGAGCCTGGAACCTGCTTCGCATTCTGTGTCTCCTTCTCTCTCTGCCCCTCCCCCACTTGTGCTCTGTCTCTGTCTCTCAAAAATAAATTTAAAAAAATGTAAAAAAAAAAATTAAAAAAAAAAGAATGTGTATTGATCACCATGCCTGATTTACCTATAGGAAAACTAAAGTATTTATCTTAGCTAAAAAAGTATGAGGGTTAACAAAATTTCCTGTTCTATATGGTTTTAAGAAATGGAAACAATTTAGGATGGCCTTAAAAATAAGGGCATATTCCCTAACACTTCACAAACACATACTCCACCACATAAAGGCAAAGTCGAGAATGGAAAGCCCCTTTCTTAAAACTTTACATAGTGACAATGACGACATTTTGAAAACATGGATTAATTACATGCACAGCAGGTATGGGTAGCAGAAGGAAGGATGGTGGGAATAGGTCTCCATAAGCAATTTAGTCCCTAGTGTTTGACCTGTGACCATCACTTCTCCCTACTGCAGATGCCACAGTATGAAAACTGCCACAATGGGAACAACACTAAATTAACACTGCTATCATTTACTGAATGCTACTCCACCAGACTCTTTCTCCATGTCATTTCTAATCCTCACAAAACTATATATGGTGATATCATATCTCATTTTATAAATGAAGAAGCTGCAGTTCAGAGAGGTTTTACTAAATGGTAGACTTAACATTCAAATCCCCTGGTTCCAAAACGTATTCTTTATACTATTTCCTGTTGCTTCTTCAGGCACCAAACAACAGACCTTACTGCATCATGCTGTGAACCCCCAAAAGTGAACAGAACTTACAACATGTGAGGGCTCTTGTCTCGAAGTTAACTATACCTGAAAAGGCGGAAGGAGTGAAGATTTTTGCCAGTGCACCCTTGGAGACGGAAGAAATGACTCAAGTATATTCTATCCTTGGTCATCTTGCAGTATTTTAAGTGCTCTGTCATACATTCTATGGTTATTTTAACTTTAAGTACCCATACTGAATACTGAAAGAGGTTTCTGACTCAACTTTCCTGTCATAAAAAATTGGTCCTTTACTGTTTTCCACAGAGAACACTGTGTCTGTGTTTGCCTGCACACTGTGTACATATATGTATTCTAAAAAGTAGAGTCATGATAACTATTTCATTGGATCCATTTTCAAGTAAAAATACACTTTTAAATTCACCTAATTTTTTTCAAAGAACCACATTACTGTGTTTTCTCTCACAAAGCATAGACTCAGGAGAGCAATGAAAAGCCAATCACAATTTCTTTCAAAATGGAAAAAGGTGACTAGACTAGGATAACAGTCATTTATAAATTCAATCTACAAATATCTTTCTTTGTACTTAAAAACTGTAAGTATTTTCTTAAATTTCTAGATATTTTCTTGAATGCTATATTTAACTTTTTCTAAACATTTTAATCTAATATTGTGATTAAAGAATAAAATATTGAACAAATGAATATCTTTCCCAACGTGAATATTGTTCACCCCAAAGCCAAGTCCTCACATGACTTTCACAGACAAGTTACCATTTAATTAAGTCTCGCCTTGCCTCCTTTGATTTCTTCCCACTTAAAAAAGAAGGTGGCATGATTAACTATAAAGATTTAAGACTCAACACGATTGATACTAGGTTTTCTATCAGAATGAATTCAATTAGCAGGCAATTCTCATTGTTTCTTCTTAGAGTAAGAGTTGGCAAACTATGGGCACAGGCCAAATTCAGTCTACCACTTATTCTTGTGCGGTCCACAGAAAAATGGTTTTGACACTTTTAAATAGTTGAAAAAAATCAAAATAACATTTCATAATGTTAAATTATATGAAATTCACATTTGTGTCCACAAATAAAGTTTTACTGGAACACTGCCACACCACTGATCACATATTACAGAAGGCTGCTTTTGTACTACAACGGTAGAGTTGAGTAGCCACAACAGAATTGTATGTGGCTCTCTCACGGCTTGGCACTGTGGCTTGGCACACTACAAATCACAGTGGCACAGTCATAATTCAACAGCATTTTGAGTGCCATGTGTATCACTGTACCATGACATTTATACACACACACACACACACACACACACACACACACAGGCACAGGCACATACACATACCTAACTTGTCAAAACAAGAGTGGACTTTGAATGCTACAGTTTTTAGGCAGAGTAGAGAATGGATTATTTCACTCAATTAAATGGCAAAGCCCCATGTTTATTATGCAGTGACATTTGGCCATGTTAAAGAAAAACAACTTATTTGGGCATTACCACACTAAGGACTCATCACACTATTCCCAACGTACTGGAAAAGAGTCAGAAAAATCAGAAAATTAAAAATGAAATATTTCATCAAAGTAGAATTTCTTCACAAAAATAAAAATGAAAATGAGACTGCACCCAAAGTAAGTTTCTGAGTGGCTTATTTATGAGCTAAGCAAGAAAATCTGTTTGTCAAAAGTGAATTAATTAAATTGGGTTTGATCACAGCAATTGAAGGAATGTGTCCAGAGAAAATAAACTTCTTTAAAGATTACTGCTTTGGCAAGAACAATTTCTTGAGGAACTGACAACAGTCAACTAAAAAATAAAGCAAATGATTTAGATTTCTTTCCCTTGGCTTTTGATGAGTTGACATAAGTTATGAGTACCATTCAGTTGTTTTTGTTTATCAGGGCATCAATACCAACTTTGAAGTTAGTGAAGAACCAGCCTCTATGAATAGTCTGCATGCAACAACTACAGGTAAGAAGAGGTTCAAACAAATGGCTAAAACAACTTGAAGTGAAGTCTCCTACAATTAATGAAGTAAAAATACGTGTGGAACAGGGAAAAAAAATTTACAAAGTTAATGAAAATGTAAGGTGTTTAGAGACGATGGTTACTCTATTCTTCACCAGCAGGTATTCAGGAGTAAATATTTGAATCTATCATGTGTTACTGAACCAGTACGGTCCACGGTAGTAACCATTTCTGGCTCATGGACTTAACCATAAGTTCAATGTCTTGACAGTAGTTTTATTATGATTCTATTAGCTCAGGACTAACACTGAATTCTTCTGAAGAAGAACCGCCTTTAACTGCTAACATAAAACAAGGAATGCCTTTGAAAATGAGTTTTTGCTGTGGACTTGATAATGTTTCTTATTGAATTCTACCTAAAATCACAAGGTAAAACGTGTTCCTATAAGAAACTCATGCTGCAGTACTGTCATTGTGACAACATCAACATTACTTTGAACCACACATAATGGCATGCTTTCAAAAGTTAAAACAAAGCAAGAACATTCCCACACGAATTTATAGTGGGCATACTTTCTAAATTCCCAGCAGTGCTTTCGTATCTCATTGCAAGTTAAAGGAAATTTCCCTATTTCAAAATCTATTTAAATGAGCGATTGAGGAGCTCCACATATCTTGAAGTGATTAATATGCAATGTACTGCCATGCTAAAGGCAAACAGCCAGTGAGCACTGTAATAGAATTCTACAAATGCCTTCAAACAATGAAACATGCTCAATTAAAATCATACATGATATCACTAGTTGGCGATGCCTATCTGTATGAAAAAATTTTTCAAAGATAAAATACATAAAATCTCATTACAGATCCATATTAACAGATGAACTTTTGCAACTAATTTTGCAAATTTGATAGATAACACTAGCTTGCAACCTCAAGTAAGATATTACTCCCACAAAAAAAGCATTCAATTCTCTTTAGTGGACCCGAATTACACACACAGACACACACACCCATACACACACACACACACACACACACACACACACACACACACACGTACTCAATTATTCTTATATTTTGAATTTTGTCAGTAAGAATTTTGTGGAAATTTGTTTTCTCTCTTGTTATGTGTCTACATAGCATCCTTGATTTTATCTCTTGACCTTAAAATCCTAAAACAGTTACTATTTGGTCCTTTACAAAAAATTTTTGCTGCCCCCTATTGTACAATAAGAAAGGGTCCCCTACAATAGTCAAGATAAATGCCATTCAAGGTATAACCGGAAAAAGATTTCTACTCCTCTTTCTCTGTACCCTATTCCTTGTCCAGTTCTGGTAGGTGAGTAGAAAGGAAGAGAAAAATTAAAAAATATCTTGAGAGGAACAATAATACAATTTTAATCGAAATCCTCAGCAACATTTGGGCTATGTCCTTTATAAACAGAAGCTGGCTGAGGAGAAATTGGGATAAAGGAGAAAATGGCATTTCTAGCAAATGGTAAAAGATGTACAAAAACATGGCACAAAGGAGACCTGAGAAACTGATGATGACTGGTTGTAAAGAGCCTTACATACTAAGTTAAGGGGCTTAGATTTTCTCCTTTAGGGAAGAGTCAAAAGAGGATGTTCTAAGGAAGGAAACCAAAATAACAGTAAGCTAGCACACGGAGAGACTGGTATGAAAAAATTCTATTCAGGAGCGCCTGGGTGGCTCAGTCGGTTAAGCATCTGACTTCAGCTCAGGTCATGATCTTGCGGTTTGTGAGGTTGAGCCCCATGTCGGGCTCTGTGTTGACAGCTCAGAACCTAGAGCCTACTTTGGATTCTGTGTCTCCCTGTCTCTCTGCCCCTCCCCTGCTTGCGCTCTCTCTCAAAAATAAATAAACGTTTTGAAAAAAATTCTATTCATGGTCCAAGTAAGAGATACTGGATTAAGGCTGTAGGCTTCATCTCTCCCTCTTCTATACTTCTGGCCTGTATGGTTCTGGCTACTACATGGTTACTACTGTGCTTCGTAGTGCTAACCAGATCCTAACAAATTAGAGTCAACAGTCAATACCCACTTGTCACAGTCCACTTTCAAATAAATGATAAGTCTAATCCTTCTTCCACATAACTTGTGGTGGGCAGAATCTAAAGAAATTGCCATGATTCCCAATCCCTGGTGCTCATACCTAGGACACTCCCCTACGCTTGAGGGTGAACTTGACCTAGGACTTGCTTCTAGTCAATAGAATATGTGGCAAAAGGGATTTTTCGGAAGTATTTTAGGCCCCAAATCAGTTGATTCTGAGTTAATCAGAAGGAAGCTGAGGGCAACCTCTAACCAAAAGCCAGGGGGAAAAAAGCAAAAAAAAAAACACAAAAAAAAACCAAAAAACCCAACACAACAACAACAGGGCCTTCAGTCATACAACTGCCAGGAAATGAATTACGCCAACAACATGAATAAACTGAAAGCAGATTTGCTTCCCTAAATCAAGCCTCTGGATAAAAGCCCATCTTTGCCAACACCCTGATTGCAGCTTTGGGAGACCCAGAGCAGAGCAACCAGCTAAACTGTGCCTAGACTCCTGAGCCACAAAAACTGTACTCCAGATCCAGACTACCAGTTATTTTTTCTATGCATGGTTTTGTCACTAGCTTTTTATACTGTGGTATTAAATTTAGGTACTTGTGCCACAAACCTCCCAAAAGCCAAAGCAATCTTAAGAAAGAAGAACAAAGCTGGAAGTATCACAATGTCAGAATTCAAGATATACTACAAAGCTATAATAATCAAAACATTATGGTGCTCACAAAAATAGACACATCGATCAATGGAATAGAATAGAGAGCCCAGAAATAAACCCATGCTTAAACGGTCAATTAATCTACAACAAAGGAGGCAAATATATACAATGGGGAAAAGGCAGTCTCTTCAATAATGGTGCTGGAAAAACTGGATAGCTACATGCAAAAGAATGAAACTAGACCACTTTCTTATACCATTTCTCAAAATGGGTTAAAGACCTAATTGTGAGACCTGAAACCATAAAACTTCTAGAAGAAAACATTGGCAGTAATTTCTCTGACATCAGCCTTAGCAAAATTTTTCTAGATACGTCTCCTGTGGCAAGGAAACAAAGCAAAAATAAACTATTGGGATTACATTAAAATAGAAAACTTTTGAATAGCAAAAGAAACCTTCTACAAAATGAAAAGGCAACCTACTGAATGGGGGAAGACATTTGCAAATGACATATCCGATAAGGGGTGAGTATCCAAAATATATTAAAGAAGTTATATAATTCAACACCCAAAAAACACAACTAATCTAATTAAATTTAATGACCTGTAATACTTTTCCTTCCTTTGTCTGGTTAGTAAACTCCTATTCCTCTTTTAAGGTGCTTGTTCTCAGAGATTGTCCCTAACTCCCTACCTTTCAGGCAAACTGAAGGTCCTCTCATCTGGCTTTCCAAAGATGTTGATATCTTTTGATAACAACTGGAAAGATTATATTATTGACACTAGTTACAGCAGACTGCATGCTCTATGAAGGGAGGGACAATTATCTCTGTAAGCCAGGGCTAGTCTACAGACTGGCTATAAAAGTTCATTAAATGTTTAGTGACTTAAAGTGAGAGGCAATAAAGAATCAAAGTAAGAATACACAGAAACTCACAGGTTACCTTGTAAGATTTCCTAACTGTTCTATTGCCTAGCTAAGTACCTTTAAGTTGTTTCCTTCTGAGTTTAGAATGTAACAACTCCTGGGGCGCCTGGGTGGCTCAGTCGGTTGAGCGTCAGACTTCAGCTCAGGTCATGATCTCGCAGTTTGTGAGTTTGAGCCCCGCGTCGGACTCTGTGCTGACAGCTCGGAGCCTGGAGCCTGCTTCCGATTCTGTGTCTCCCTCTCTCTCTGCCCCTCCCCCACTCACACTCTGTCTCTCTCTCTCCTTCAAAAATAAATAAACATTAAAAAAATTAAAAAAAAAAAAAAAGAATGTAACAACTCCTCCTTCTTTTACAGAATAGGAAAATAAGACCAGAGAAGTAAAGACATTTAACTACCTTTAAGCAGTAGAGTTAAATTTTGAAAAAACAAAACAAAACAAAACCAGCAACTCTAGGTCAACCCTTTCTATTATGCCAAGGTTGTACAATAACACACAATTATAACAAAACTCTGTCATCTAGGTAGGTAGGCATCTTACAGTTTCATAAAGTGACAGAAATCAATTTTTATATGAAAAAATCCTACTCCATAAACAAATTTCAGTTTTATAAGTGACTCTCTAAATATGAATCATAATGAAGAACAATTTCGGTATTACATACCTGGGGCGGGGGGGGGGTAGCAAGAATGCATGAAATTTAGTCAATCTTGTGGATATAAGACTATTTTGACAACACAAATACTGAGGTTTATGAGCATATCATACAATGTTTTCCTTTTCTAAGTGAGACATGCAAATGAAAACCTATTTACCTTAAAGATTCAGATAATGGTGTTAAAGTGCCATCTCCCCTATCTACTACACGAAAGAAATTCAACTGATCTCCTTCTCGGTATACCAAAAATGTAACTTGTTTGTTGCAGGAGGTCTTCTCCCAGACCTCATCTCGACTGGAATCCATGTACTCAGCCATCTCCCTAAGTGGATCTTCCATAGGAACTACAAATGGAAAAATCGATAAACAAGCTTTCAATTTATATCAAGTTTAATGCATGTTAGTACAGTGACAGGATATAATGTGCTGAATTGGAACAATCGTGTGCATACAACATAGAGTACGTGATATTCTTTAAGTAAGTTTCTGGTCTTTTTGTAGTTAATACAACATTCCCTATGTTGAACTAATATGAAATAAATAAAATGCATTATTAGGATGTTACATACAGGGCTTAACCAAATACATCAGTACTTTCCAGTACCACGAGAGTCTGTATATTTGCTGATTCTAGGACATAATTACTTATGACTATTTTCATTTCACACGTCTGCTTCCCATATTTTCCAATATTGGTTATATCAGTAATTTAAAAGCAATATAAATTCCATTTACTTTACATTAAAAAATAAACACACACACATAACTGGGAGACATATGTTAGAAATCAGAAGCAAATAAATCCCTCTTTTTCTTTCTGGTTTTAGATTCTTCTTTGATTCTGGTTTTAGATTCTTCTTAGAGCTGTTTCTTGACATGAAGTTAGCTAAATGCAACAACAATTTAGAACACAAGGGGGCCACTGAGTATACTAAAACTGCAGTGTGTGTTATGGTCAGTATGTTGCTTCTTGAAAGCATCCTCCCAGGACCCCACTGTCTTGGTAGGTATCCATGTGTCCAGAGCATAAGGATTACAGGGGAGCCCCACTAATATAGGCTCTCATGGCCTGTAGTGGTCCTCAGGTTTGATACTGCAGCCATCATTACAACTTGCTCTTGTCCACAGCAGCCACAGATGCTGCTCCTGTGGTGGGAAGGGCCTCAAGAGATTTCTATTTCTAGTTCATGGAGTAAATGTTCTAAAAGATTCTGTCTTAAGTAATGATTACAGGGAAAAAAGTTTGCTCCCAAAAACTCTCATTTCAAGCTGCAGAAACATTTTCTCTTTCCTAAAAGGGCAACAATTTCTTAAATTCCCTGACTTTAATAAAAACAGCTTATTTATTAACAGAATCACAGTGTTGTGCTACCCTCTACAAAAGTTATAGCAATGAGTTATAGCAATAAGAAACTTTAAGTTGTGAAAGTAAGGTAAAAATATTAAAGACGTTCTCATACCCTAAATCCAAAAATGACCACTGCTTAAACACAAAAACCAGAAATAATAAAGTTTAGCTTATTTCATAAAAACATTTGGATGTTTTGATCAACTCTTGCATAGGCACAAAATATGCAATATTAAAAGACATGTTTATAACAAGTTCTTGCCATTTTTAAGTTAATGCTACACTTTCCACATTACATGAATAAGAAATAAAAACAATGCTACTGCCATTACTAAAGCCATGAGAAAGCCTTACTTAAATCAATATGGTGTGCCTTATTTAAGGAGCCACTGAGATTGAATATGTGTGTGCATCTATGTGTGTGTATGCATACACCTTTCATAACAGGAAAACCACTTTGATTTCACCAGGTATAAGACATTGTTATATATAGGATACAATTTAGTTTTAGAAAGGATTTTCTATGTTGTTTTGATAATGATTAATTCAAACATAATTTTAAAAGCTAACCACTACTGAAACTCATACAATAAAGGTATTTTCTAAACCATAATTTTTAAGTAAGACTAAATAATTATAAATATGGTTTCTCAAATACAATATGGAAAAATTCTAGACCTGGGTATATATAGTTTTTCTTTTTAACAAAGTTCTCAAGGATGTAGGGAGACAACAGCAAGCTTTTAATTTTAAAGAGGTCGATTCAACAAAGGCAAAATTATTAAACATGTAATTTAAAATATGAAAAAAGACAAGTTCTAGGTGCTGATTTTTCAGATTTATAAAGAAGGCAAAGAAAGTTGTGGGGAAAAAAGTATTACACAGCTTCCACTACCTACGGGTAGTGATGCTTTTTATTTTCATTTTCTCAAAAGGTAAATAAAACAAAATAAAACCCACATACATATATTCTTAACTCAAAATCTATAGCACCTACACTTCTCATAAACATAAACTAATTCTGGTCCTAATAAAAATAGATGTTCTGATAAAAACACCCTGGCTTGAAGACAATGCTATACAAAATAACCAACTTTCCAAATTTTAATACAGAGGAATTCACATGGCACTAAACACTGTATAATTCTATCTTACCATAATGGCTCCATAAACACTTTAGGGTTCTTACACTACCGTCAGAGTTGGTACTGTAAACATTGCCTTATGTCACATAGGATAATTTTACAAGCCCAATTTATAGAAAGTCCCTGGTATTAGGAGTGCTAGTTAACCAACTCTAACATTGCTACCTTTGCTTTTTTTCTAACATATCCAAAATAGTTGAACAACTAAAGTAACATATCTCAGAAAGTCCTCCTGAAGCAGCTAGGAAAAAGATGATAATATCCCTAATCTAACCCAAATTATGACACACAGATAAAAATTGACTCATGGAAAATGTAAACCAGCAGTGGAATCAATACTTAATCTCGGTCTTCAGGATTAGTAAAGGATCAAACAAATATGAAGGCCTTCCCCAAATGAGGCCCACAGAGCAGGAGTACTCTGAGCAGTCTAAGGATCCCGCTTCTTCGTGGGAATTCATGTGACAAACCTGAATCAGAAGCCAATGTGAATACTCCCAGTTCTTCCCATGCTTAGAACTCTCTTGTTAATCACATCTCTGCTCATGTCATCTTTTCCACAATCATCCTCCTACTAACCTATTTCCACAGACACTGTCACACTTCCCTATTTCCTCCACAGCACTTGTAACTGCCTGGAATGACATCAAGTCTTTACATTTTTATTGTGAGCACTGTCAGGAAGCAGAAACTTTTTCTTCCATGGAACACTGTACTGAACACCTAGTAGATGCATAAAATATACTTGTTAAAGGAATGAATGACTTCCAGAGACCGCCCACATTCTGAAAAAGGATTCAATAGGGCCACAATAATATCCATGAAACCCAAGCGCAGCACAAACCAGGCTAACAGGCAACTTTAGAATTTTCTATAACAACCATTACATCCAGAGCTGAAGACTCAGTGGGTAAAAAGCACAAACTGGTATCCACCTAAACACAATGATAACAACATATTTACACTATGCTATTCCATTTCCTTTCCCTATACTGGTGAGATTTTTTTTTAATATCCCTGGTTCCTGTGTCTGGGCATTTAGGCTTTAAAGAACAATAGTTAGAAAAACAAATGTCATTCTTCTAAGACCTGATAGCAGAAAGAGAACCTGATAAAACTTGGGACTACAAAAATACCAACTGGCTTAAAAATTATTATTGTCAACTTGCTTTAATATACATAATTAACAAATGCCTACCTCTTCTAGTATTTATAGGTCCACCACGCATAGCCAATACCAGCTTCAAGGTACAACCTTCTGAAATGCTGTGGATAGTTAACACAAAAACAAACCATAATCATCGAAGTGTATTCGGTGTTACATATACACATAATTATGTGCTAGGTTATCAGGCATAGTACTTACCCTCTGTAATAAAAAAAAATATATATAGCAATATGCATAAATGCAAAATGTTAATTACTTGCATAAATAATGAAAAAGTAAAGAAGTTCTCATAATCTTTAAATATGACACGACAACTCAGAATAAAAATACTGTAAAGGACCTCTGTGATCATGTAGTTTAATCCCTTCGTTTCACATGTAAAGAAATCGAGGCCCTAAGTAAAAAAGAAGTTTGTCCAAGACCCAAAGTGTTAGAAAACAGATCTATTCAATAAGATAGAAAATTGAAAAATAGCAAATCTACAAGAGCTCCAGAATCCCAGTGTTATTCTAGATATTCTACATGGCCTCTGACCCTTTTGTTCTTAAGAATGAAGAATTATGTAAGAGAAGAGAGCAAGAGAGACCAAAGCGAATGGTGTATCTGTAATCACTGGTGCACACAGTGTCACTTAGCAGCAGCAGGAGGGCTTAATGAAAAATTAAAGATTTGGTGAAGAACAAAACTCTCTTCCCCAATACTCTTTATCTTTATCAAGTGTTTTTCTCTTTAATTTCTCATTATTTTTTAATTAAATAAAATTAATTAAATAAAAAAAATAAAAAAATTTTTTAATGTTTTCTTATTTATTTTTGAAGGAGAGAGAGAGAGACAGAGCATGAGCAGAGGAGGAGCAGACAGAGAGGGAGACACAGAATCCCAAGCAGGCTCCAGGCTCTGTGCTGACACACAAGCTTGAACCCATGAAATGTGAGATCATGACCTGAGCCAAAGTCAGACACCCAACTGACTGAGCCACCCAGGTGCCCCTTAATTAACATTTTTAATTCCAGTACAATATATAGTATTATATTAGTTTCAGGTGTCCAATATAGTGAATTCACCAATTCTATATGTTACTTGGCGCTCATTATGATAAGTATACTCTTAATTCCCCTCACCATTTCACCCATTCCCCTACCCACCTCCCCTCTGGTAACCATCAATTTGTTCTCTATAGTTAAGAACCTATTTATTTTGTCTCTTTTTTCTTTTGCTCACTGGTTTTGTTCTTAAATTCCACATATGACTGAGATCTTATGGTATTTGTCGTTTTCTTATGTCACTTAGCATTATACTCTCTAGCTCCATCTATGTTGTTGCAAATGGCAAGATTTTGTTCTTTTAATGGCTGAATACTATTCCTGTGTGTGTGTGTGTGTGTGTGTGTGTGTGTATCCATTCATCTACTGATGGACACTTAGGCTGCTTCCATAATTTGGCTATTGTAAATAATACTGCTATAAACACAGGGGTACACATATTCCTTTGAATATGTGTTTTTTTTTATTCCTTGACCAAATTCCCAGTAACGTAATTACTGGATTATAGGATAGTTCTATTTTTAATTTTTTGAGGAATCTCCATACTGTCTTCCACAGTGGCTGCACCAGTTCGTATTCCCACCAACAGTGCAAGAGGGTTCCTTTCTCTCCACATCCTCACCAACACCTATTATTTCTTGTGCCAATTTTAGCCATTCTAACAAGTGTAAGGTGATATTTCACTGTAGTTTTGATTTGTATTTCCCTGATGATGAGGGATGTTAAGCATCTTTTCATGTATCTGTTGGCCATCTGGATGTCTTCTTTGGAGAAATGCCTGTTCATATCTTCTGCCGATTTTTTAATTGGATCATTTGGTTTTGGGGTGTTGAGTTGTAGAAGTATTTTTAAAAATTTTTTTAATGTTTATTTTTGAGAGAGACAGAGAGAGGCAGAGTGTGAGCAGGGAGGGGCAGAAAGAGAGGGAGACACAGAATCTGAAGCGGGCTCCAGGCTGTCAGCACAGAGCCCAATGTGGGGTTCGAGCTCATGAACCACGAAATCTTGATCTGAGCTGAAGTCGGAGCTTAACCGACTGAGCCATCCAGGCACCCCTGTTTTTTTTTTAAATTCATTTATTCATTTATTTTGAGAGAGACAGAGAGAGAGCAGGGGAAGGGCAGACAAAAAGGAGAGAGAGAGTGTCAAGCAGGCTCTGCTCTATCAGCATGGAGCCCAAAGCAGGGCTCAAACTCACAAACCATGAGATCATGACCTGAACCGAAACCAAGAGTTGGATGCTTAACCAACTGAGCCACCCAGGTGCCCCTATAAGTTTTTATATATTTTGGATATATATACATCCTTTATTGGATATTATTGCAAACATCTTCTCCCATTCAGTAGGTTCCCTTTTAGTTTTGTTGACTGTTTTCTTCTCTGTACAGAAGCTTTTTATTTTGGGACATTTGGGTGGCTTAGTCTGTTTAGCATCAACTTCAGCTCAGGTCAGGATCTCATAGTTCGTGAGTTTGAGCCCCACATCGGGCTCACTGCTGTCAGCACAGAGCCTGCTTCAGATCTTCTCTCCCCCTCTTTCTCCGCCGCTCACACTCTCTCTCTCTCAAAAATAAATAAACATTTTTTTAAAAAGCTTTTTATTTTGATGTAGTCCCAACAGTTTATTTTTGATTTTATTCCCCTTGCCTCAGGAGACATACCTAGAAATGCTGCTACAGCCAATGTCAGAGAAATTACTGCCTGTGCTATCTTCTAGGATTTTTATTCTCACCCAATACTCTTGTAAAAATGGGGAAAAAAAGAAAGTAGTTAGGTGGGAATGGGCCAATATTAAAAGAAAGGAGAACAGAAGACAAGATCAAAAGAGAGAGATCTAAAAAGACAGAGGATATAGAACTTGGTGTAAATAATGAAAAAGTAAAACAGAATCAAAGGATAAAGATCAGGCAGTATGGAGTAATGAGCTAACACATCTTAAGGTTCAGGATTTACACTTAAATCTAGAGGTCAGGGGGCGCCTGGGTGGTTCAGTTGGTTGGGCGTCTGACTTCGGCTCAGGTCATGATCTCATGGTTTGTGAGTTTGAGCCCCAACATCAGGCTCTTGCTGACAGCTTGAAGCCTGGAGCCCGCTTCAGAGCCTGTGTCTCCCTCTCTCTCTCTGCCCCTCCCCCACTTGTGCTTTGTCTCTCTCTTCCTCCCAAAAATTAACATTAAAAAAAATTTTTTTTTATTTTTTTTTATTTTTTTTTTTAATTTTTTTTCAACGTTTATTTATTTTTGGGACAGAGAGAGACAGAGCATGAACGGGGGAGGGGCAGAGAGAGAGGGAGACACAGAATCGGAAACAGGCTCCAGGCTCCGAGCCATCAGCCCAAAGCCCGACGCGGGGCTCGAACTCACGGACCGCGAGATCGTGACCTGGCTGAAGTCGGACGCTTAACCGACTGCGCCACCCAGGCGCCCCAAAAAAATTTTTTTTAAAATCTAGGGGTCAGAACTATTCAGAAGAGACAGGATCCAAGGATTCAGAAGGAAAACACTAATATACGGAGTTGTAATACTGAGCATCTATAAAACAGCTAATATGTAATTACACTCACTTGTAATCACTCAAGCAATAATCATCTTCAAGTTCCATGTTATTCCAAATTAAGTGCTGCTGACAGATGGGTATACCTTAGGGGAAGGTTATAAAAATATGGTTAAAAATTCAATAGAATCTTCAAAAAAGTATGATTCAAATCTATTTTATTAAAGAACTACTACTAATAATAAATCAAACACACTTCTAGATTGAATGCTAGGTGCTTAGCTAAAATCAACAGAATGACTGAAAGTAGATGGGAGTCCACTCCACTCACTTTAGAATGGTATGTTTTAATAACTGTCTACCCTGAGTCAAAGTATAACATTAGGGAGCCCATTAAAAAACAAATATCACGAAATCAGCCCTGAAGAGTTTAAGACTTAAGGCTTAGGGGCACCTGGGTGGCTCAGTCGGCTCAGCATCCAACTCTTGATTTCGGCCCAGGTCATGACATCATGGTTGTGAGACTGAGCCCTGCATCGGGCTCCACAAAGGGTGTGGAGTCTGCTTAAGATTCTCTTTCTCCCTCTCCTTCTGCCCTTTCCCTGCTCACATTCTCTCTCTCTCAAGAAAAAAAAAAAAATTGAAGACAGTTGTTAATGTTGCAAAGTACAGTCTTCATTCATTTATGTGCAGTTTGTTCAAAGTATATTATGGGGGCGTGAAAGGGGTGAAAGGGGTTAAAATGTACAAACTCTCATTTATAAAATGATTAGGTCATAAAATATATAAAATAATATATAACATAGGGACTATAATTAATAATATTGTATTGTATTGTATACCTGAAAGTTGCTAAGAGAGTAGACCTTAAAGTTTTCATCACAAGATAAAACTTTTGTAACTAGGTATGGTGATGGATGTTAACAAGACTCATTACAGTGATCACTTTGCAATAAATACAAACATTGAATCACTATGTTGTGTACCTGAAACTAGTACATCAATTGTATCTAAGTTTAAAAGTATAGAACATTTAATTTAGCTTACAAAATTAAACTAATTTAGTTTATGTTTGTTAATGCTGTGAAGTACAATCTTCATGTAGTTATGGGGGAAGGTGGGTCATATCCCTAAAATGTGTTCCCAGAGTAATATTATTTAGTGACTAACATGGCATCTTTCACATGTCTCCTAAATGGAAAAGTCAATAATATTAAAAAAAAAAAAGACAGAAAATATAATTTCCAATAAACCTTAATGTATTAGAAAATTCCTTCCACCTCGGTGTTTATATGTGATTGCATATTAACATGTTCTTTTGTAGAGCCTGAACACTAATTACAGAATAATTCAACATTGAAAAAAAAAAAGTATGCTGTAGACCATTTTCAATGCTAAAAATTATAGTCTACAAGAGAGTTTATTTGCATTTCTGTGATGTTAAAGAAATATTAATAAGGAGTATTATACTTTTGCAAAGTACAAATTTAAACACCCAAAGAATATCTGTACCATTCTAGCCAAAGAGTATTATCTATTCAATAGGACATTTAATGGACACTGATGTTGATGAAAAACTTTCTTCAATACCTCCTACACGGTCTTCTCAAGTTACTTTTTCTTATGATACTAAAACTTGACTAGAATAATAACAGTGGTATGTATACTAGCATTTATTATAAGCTAAGCATTGTTAAAAGTGCTTGACCTGTATTATCATAAATTAACTGCAACCACAATTATCATAATTTAACTGCGACCACAATCTTGTGAAGTAGGCATCAATATTATGTTCATTTCACAGTTTATAAAACTGAAGTATTGAGAGATTGACACAGAGTAGATAGAGATGTGAAGCCCCCCAAAGGCCAACTCCAGAAACTGCATGCTTAACCTTTATGCTAATCAGTCTCTACAAAATCAGTTTTCATAAAGCAAAAGTCGCTGTCTGGTGATGTTTCAGTAGTACTGCCTGTTAGAAGACCTGGTATCTACTAAATGTTTACCAAATGTTCCAAAAGATCATCATGGAATACAGTCACAGAAGGAGGAGGCCCTAAGCGGGAAGGACACAATTATATCTCTCAAATGAAACAGTTTAGTTCTTTTTCTTCCAGCTAAAAATTAGTGTCAGGTAAAGAAAGGCTTTAAAACTAGAAATTATTTCACAAATTATTTTAACAAACTGGAAATTTTCCTAGGTCAACTTTTCAATCAAAACTATAGGATTTCTCTAGCATAATTAGATAAAGCAATTTGGCCAGGTACTAACTACCCTGTTTACATTCAACCCACATCATACAGGTATTATTTTCTAATGGAAACTTTAGAACTGGATTAAAGACACAGTAATAACACTACTGAGGTACAACTCCTGCAAACACTTTAAATGAACTGAGCCAACATTTATCAGGCTAAAATAAATATTATAAGGATGGCAGGCAGGCAAGACAGTGTGAAAGAAACATCCAAAACTGAGCTGTGATCCTAATGGCTACTTGAGTTGCTGAATGACTTTGAGAAGAATATCAACCTCTGTGAGGCTCAGTGTCCTCTCTCACACATTAAAAAACACTAGGATTCTTGGAACACCTGGGTGGCTCTTTTGGTTAAGGGGCTGGCTCTTGGTTTTGGCTCAGGTCATGATGACCTCATGGTTCGTGAGTTTGAGCCCTGCATCAGGCTCCACACTGACAGTGCAGAGCCTGCTTGGGATCCTCTCTCTCTCTCCCTCTCTCTGCCCCTCCCCTGAGCACGTGTTCTCTCTCTCCCTCTCAAAATAAATAAACTTAAAAAAATAAAAACAAAAATTTAAAAAACCACTAGGGTTCTTTCTAACAAACACACTTTAAAAATCTCAAATACACAGAGCTAACCAACTTTCCTTTAAGACAGCGTTGCCAGATTTAATAAATAAAAATAAATAAAATAAATAAATAAATAAAATAATTAAAAATAAATAAAATAAATAAAAATCTGGCAACCCCATTTAAGGTTTGCTTTTAAACCTCAACTGTTTAAACTTCAACTCTTATTTCTCATACAACTAAATCCAGAAAAATTCCTATAAAACACGTATTCCTAAAAAATAAAGATTACATATATAAAAACGTTTTATTAAGTGTTCTAAAACATTTTACAAGTTAAAATATTATAAAAATAACAGTCATTTGTGAAAAGTAGACAACTTGGAGATATATAAAAGAAAATAAAAACTACATGTCATCCTAAACCCAGTAGAATCTATTCTTAACATTTTGGGTATATTTCCTTTTAAAACTTTTTTTTTCTTTTACCAGAAATGGGAACAAATTTTGTGAGCTGTATCATAAACTACTTTTTTCAATTAATATATTATGTGCATTTTTCACATCAATAAAAAAAACCCATACATTGTGTTTAATGACTGAATGGTACTCTAATATTTTTCTGTCGTAACTTATTTACACAGTCCCCTAATAAGAGATATTTTTACCTATCCAATTGTTCACTATTCTAAATAAATCTGTGAGAAGTGATATACGAGTATGAGTGTTTTTGTAAATGTGTGTATGTGTGTTAATCTGCTTGGGTTGCCCTAACAAATACCACAGACTGGTGGCTTAAACAATAGAAATTTACTTCTCAAGGCTCTGGAGGCTGGGAAGTCAAGATCAAGGTTCTGGCAAAGTAGGTTTCATTTTAAGGCCACTTCTCTTGGCTTCCTGTGTACTCATATGACTTCCTTGTGAGTGTGCACAAGAAAGGGATCTCAGCTCGCTGGTGTCTCTTCTTACAAGGGCACTAATCCCATCAGAGGGTACCTCATCTAACCCTAATGAGTCACATGTTTCTTTAGTCTTTTTTTTAGAGTTTTCACACAGATACTATGTAGTTGAGAACACAGTCATATCTGCATGTAGGAAATAAACTAGAATCAATAGGACCTATGGATAATTAAAGACACTGGTGGACCCCTGCTCCCATCTCCCAATATTTCCTCCCAAAACAATACAGAACAACAAGAAACCAAATGATTCTACACAAAAGCCATTCCCTTCACTCTCCTATTGTGAAGACAGAAAATGTCCAAACTTCAAAATAAATGGGAATAAGAGGGGACAATCACCCAATCCTCATGAGTGAAGTATCATGCTCCTGCCCCTGCAGGGCTGACTGAGAAAAATTTCAGAGAAGACACAGATGGAAACTAGTGACATTATATTAAGCCCAATATAAAATCATAATGAGGAAGAAGAAACCATTCTAAGACTGAAAAGTCTACAAAAAGGACTCAGGTAGATCAGAACACTGACTATAAGGAAGGGACTTTAAAGCCAAGCAATTTGAAGAAGCTTCTGTGAGAGGCAAGAAAAACAAAAGAGGAGGAGCGTCTCTGAGTAATTCAGTGCGGGGTGGGGAAGGAGCAAGTGGTGAAAAGAGTCTTGCAAGACAAAAAAAGAACCACAAAACTGGAAAACTCTTAACTCCCTCCAACTCACATTAGCACAAAACAAACATAAAACATCTACTAAAATATCTGGACATGGCCGTAACAACATAAGAGAGCACCATTAAACAGTATCTATGAAACACTCCATACCACAAAATCCAACAGGAGAAAAATTTATAAATCCATACAGAGTTAATGATAATAATAATTAAGTTATATAATAATTTAAAAAATTATATCACTTTACGTTGTATAACATATATAGTATACAGTATGTAAATATATACTTCTATATTAAATATATAATTTTAATTTCTAATTTTATTCCAAACCTATCAACTAAAGTAAATTTTACTCAGAAAAATAACTATAAAGCAGAAGAAAACTGTAAGACCACACCTGCAACAGAGTTAAACATAGTCAAGCATTTGAAGATATGAAAGAGCACTTTGAATCAGAACTTCAAAAATTAAGAACAGAAAATGTCTAACACAAAAAACAAAAACAAAAAAGGAAGAAATTGCAAAAAAAAAAAAAAAAGCAGACTAGACTCAGAAAAGAAATGGAGGAAAAAGACAAAATTACCTCAAAATGAAGAACAAATTACAAGATACCAAGAGATAACAGACTTAAATACACATTTAGTAAAGGACAAGGCAAGAAAACAACCAAGAGGATGAGAAGGACATAAAGAAGGAAGAAGGGTCAGAGAGAAAGTAGTGAAAATGGAAGACAGGCCAAGAAGGAATAATATTCACATTATCAAAATCCAAAAAAAAGAAAATAATGGAACAGAACTAATATTGAGAATAATAATCCTAAAAAGCTTCCAGAAACAGAAAAAATCTGAATCTACAAATGGAAAGGACCCAATAGGTACCTGGGAAAATTAACCTAGAATTATTAAACCCAAGACTTAGTCTCTAGTAATAAAACTATTCAATTTCAATAATAAAGATAAAATCCTCAAGAGTTACATGGAAAAAAAACCAAAGAACTTATAAGGCAAAGGACTTAGACTGGACTGAACAACAACAAAAATAATCTGACTTTAAAATGAGCAAAGGATTTGAGTAGACATTTCTCTAAAAAAAGACATAGGGATATGGACAATAAGCACATGGAAAGATGGTCAACATCACTAATCATCAGGGAAGTACAAATCAAAACCACAGTAAGACATCATCACACCCATTAAGATGTCCATAAAAAAACATAAAACAGAAAACAGAGTGTTGGCAAGGATGTGGAAAAATCTGCACTGGTGCCTTGTGCACTACTGGTGAGAATACCAAATTGTGCAGCTGCAACAGAAAACAGTATGGAAGATCCTTGAAACATTAAGAATAGAATTACCATATGATCTATTAATTCCACTTCTGGGTATATATTCAAAAGAAATCAGGATCTGGAACAGATTATGCATGCCCATGTTCACTGCAGCATTATTCATAATAGCCAAGAGATGGAAGCAACCTAAATGTTTATCAACAGTTAAATAGGTAAAGAAAATGTGGTATAAACTTACAATGGAATGTTATTCAGCCTTAAAAAAGAAGGAAATCCTGTAGACTTGTGTAAAGATGGCTGGTAAGGAAAATCCTAAATTCACCTTGCTCCACAGACACACCTAGATAACAATCACATCAGTGCAACCAACCCAGAGAACAATCTCAAGACTGGCAGAACAGACTTTTCAGTTAATTGTAGAGAGGAAGCCACATCAAAAAGCAGGAAGCAGGAAGCCACATCAAAAAGTAGGAAGAGCAAAGACGTAGTGGAGAACCAAACTCCTGAGGAGAAAACAACTGGGAGGGACACCACAAGCACAGACAAGGAAGAGAAGCAGACTCCACGCCAGGTATCCCAGGCACAGGGACCCTCACTGGGAAGACAAGTCTCTATAACATTTGGCTTTGAAAAACAGTGGGGCTTAACTTCGTTTTTTTACTACCAGTGGGGCTTAACAGCCAGGTACTTTAAAATTCAACAGGCTCAGCTCCGGGAAAGCTGGAGGGCAATAAAAAACTGAATCTCCACCCATAAAGAGACAGTATAACAAGCAATCTCATGGAGATACAGCATAAAAGAAGCAGTTTGAAAAGTGCCTGGGGTGGGGCGCCTGGGTGGCTCAGTGGGTTCCAACTTCAGCTCAGGTCATGATCCCGAGGTTCATGGGTGCATGACACTGGGTGCTGACAGCTCAGAGCCTGGAGCCTGCTTTGGATTCTATGTCTCCCTCTCCCTCTGCCCCTTCTCTCTCTCTCTCTCTCTCTCTCTCTGTGTCTCTCTCTCTCTCAAAAATAAACAAATATTAAAAACAATGTTTTTATCCTGAAGGAGAAAGCAGGCAAAAACCTCTCTGATCTTGCCCGCAGCAATTTCTTACTCAACACAGTCTCCGGAGGCAAGGAAAACAAAAGCAACAATGAACTATTGGGACCTCATCAAAATAAAAAGCTTCTGCACAGCGAAGGAAACAATCAGCAAAACTAAAAGGCAACCGACAGAATGGGAGAAGATATTTGCAAACGATATATCAGATAAAGGGTTAGTATCCAAAATCTACAAAGAACTTATCAAACTCAACACCCAAAAAACAAATAATCCAGTGAAGAAATGGGCAAAAGACATGAATAGACACTTTTCCAAAGACATCCAGATGGCCAACTGACACATGAAAAAATGCTCAACATCACTCATCATCAGGGAAATACAAATCAAAACCACAATGAGATACCACCTCACACCTGTCAGAATGGCTAACATTAACAACTCAGGAAATAACAGATGTTGGCAAGGATGCAGAGAAAGAGGATCTCTTTTGCACTGCCAGTGGGAATGCAAGCTGGTGCAGCCACTCTGGAAAACACTATGGAGGTTTCTCAAAAAACTAAAAATAGAACTACCCTACAGCCCAGCAATTGCACGACTAGGCATTTATCCACAGGATATAGGTGTGCTGTTTCGAAGGGACACACGCACCCCCATGTTTATAGCAGCACTATCCACAATAGCCAAAGTATGGAAAGAGCCCAAATGTCCATTGATGGATGAACGGATAAAGAAAATATATATATGTATGTATATATATGTACATACATATATATATACACACATATATACATATATATATATACATATATATGTACATACACACACACACACACACACACACACACAATGGAGTATTACTCAGCAATCAAAAAGAATGAAATCTTGCCATTTGCAACTACGTGGGTGGAACTGGAGGGTATTATGCTAAGTGAAATTAGTCAGAGAAAGACAAAAATCATATGACTTCACTCAAAAATAATATAAAAACAGGGAGGGGGACAAAAGAGACTCATAAATATGGAGAACAAACTGAGGGTTGCTGGAGGGGTTGTGGGAGGGGGGATGGGCTAAATGGGTAAGGGGCATTAAGGAATCTACTGAAATCATTGCTTCACTATATACTAACCAATTTGGATGTAAATTTTAAAAAATAAAAAATAAAGTTAAATCAAAAAAAAATTTATTTTAGGGGCGCCTGGGTGGCTCAGTCAGTTGGTCATCTGACTTTGGCTCAGGTCATGATCTCACAGTCTGAGTTCGAGCCCTGTGTCAGCCTCTGCACTGACAGCTCAGAGCACGGAGCCTGCTTCAGTTTCTGTCTCCCTCTCTCTCTACCCCTCCCCCCCCTCTCAAAAATAAAATAAAAACATTAAAAAAATGTTAAAAATGAAGAAATAAATAATTTTTTTAAGTGCCTGCGATATACACGGAGGAGATTCATTTATTAATCCCAGACCACATGCTGAAGGAGTATCTTTAGGATCCTTCTTCAAGGACAAAAGAATTGGCTAGCACCATTTCTCTTCCCCTTCCTTGGCCTACATAGCCAGAGATGTGCAGGAACCAGCGTGAACACTATCCATTTAACTTCCTAACATTATGCAAGTTCTCCTGTGGATCCACCCATCCAACCTACCCCACTAGGCAAGAGTCCTTCCAAAGGCACTCTTGCTGTGTCTCATCCTGCAAGCAGCCCTGCGAGGGACCGACATCAATCCAAAGTGACTCTTGCCCTGGGGAGAAGGAAAGATAGCCAAACATACCAGAAGCCCCAGCAGCTGAACCTTATGACTGCCAGTGCAGAGTGCCCCGATGATCAGTGCATTTACAGCCCCAGGAGATAATCCGGAGACAGGTATCTGACCTGACCAGCAGTGCTGCCTATCAACAAAAAGCCTCTCAGGGGGCAGCACAGGGAGAAAGCACTGCAGTTTGGGGTTACTGCAGCCCCAACAGATAGAGGGAAGACATCAAGTTTGTCTACAGGCCCCATTCACCAACAAAAGCTTCTCAGGACAACACAGGGAGAGCACCCAGCAGTTCAGTGCTACCACAGCCACAGCAAAGGGGCAGGCATCTGGTCTGACTGCTGACACTACCCAATTATAAGCTAACGGCGGCCCCATTCTGGTCCCTGAATAGCAAAGGGACCAAACCCTGCCCACAAAGGGCAAATGGGTCATTGTAGCTAACTGGACTGAAGCCAAGCAAGGCTCAGCTACAACAGCAGGGCACATGCAACCCATACAGGAGTTACTCCAACAGCACCTGTTCCGGTGATCATGGGACACTGTACTATAGGTCACTATAGGACCTCTTCTTCATAGGACTACTACTTTCAAGGTCAGGAGATGTAACCGACTTTCCTAATATCTACAAACAAACACAGAGAATTGGACAAATGAGGAGACAGGAGAATATATGCTGAATGAAAGAACAGGACAACCTCACTGCAAAAAAATCTAAATGAAATGGAAATAAGCAAAATGCCTGATAGAGAATTCAATTTAATTGCCATAAAGATACTTACTGGACTTGAGAAAAAAGTGGAGGATCTTAGTGAGAGCTTCAATAATGAGATAAAAAATATAAAAAAGAACCAATCAGAGATGAAGAACTCAATAACTGATATTAAAAATACAATAGAGGAATCAATAGTAGATTAGAGGAGGCAGAGGAACAGATCAGCAAGCTGAAAGTCAGTATAATAGAAAGCAACCAAGCTGAATAGTAGGGGGAAAAAAAGAATAATAAAAAATGAGAATAGGTTAAGAAAACTCAGTGACATCATCAAGTGTAATAATAACGTTCATGCTATAGAAGAGAGAGAAAAGAGGGCAGAAAATTTGTCTGAAAAAATAATATGTGAAAACTTCCCTAATCTGGAGATGGAAACAGACATCCAAATCAAGGAGGCACAGAGAGCCCCCAAAAAATCAACCCAAGGAAGTTCATACCAAGATGCATAATAATTAAAATGGCAATTACTGATAAAGGAAGGAATTTAAAAGCAGAAAGAGAAAGCAGTTACATACATGGGAACCCCCATAAAACCATCAGTTGATTTTTCAGCAGAAACTGCAAGCCATGACATATTCAAAGTGCTGAAAGGAGAAAACCTACAACCAAAAACATTCTACCTAGCAAGGCTATCACTCAGAATAGGAGAGATAGTTTTCTAAACAAAGTTAAAGGAGCTTATCACCATTAAATCAGCCCTACAAAAAACATGAAAGAGATTCTTCGAGTGGAAAGAAAAGGCCATAATCAGGAATGAGAAAATTACGAAAGGAAAAACTTTCACAGGTAAATACAAACATAATAAAAGTAGTAGATTAATCAGTTATAAAACCAGTAAGGAGGTTAAAGCACAAAACCAGTAGAATCAATTATATGTGAAAGTCAAGGGATTCACAAAATAAAAGGATGTAAAGTATGACATCACATACATAAACACGGAGAGGGAGTAGAAGTTTAGTGTCTTTAGAATTGGTTCAAACTTAAATGACCATCAACTTAATACAGACGACTATATGTGTAAGATGTTACATATGGGCCTAATGGTAACCATAATCAAAAACCTGCAATAGAAATGCAAACAATAAAGAGAAAGAAATCTAAGCACATCACTATAGAAAGCCATGAAACCATAAAGAGAGCAAGAAAGGAAAGATATGGGGGCACGTGGGTGACTCCGTCCATTAAGCGTCTGACTCTGGGTTTTCGGTCAGGTCATGATCTCAGTTTGTGAGTTTGGGCACTGCATCAGGCTCTTCGCTGACAGTGCGAGGACTGCTTAGGATTCTCTCTCTCCCTCTCTGCCCCACCCCAACTTGTGCTGTCTCAAAATAAATAAATAAATAAATACATACATACATACATACATACATAAATAAATAAATAAGACATAAGCTGATTAAATGAATAAAAAGGCAAGACCTATCTATATGCTGCTTGCTAGAGGCTAAAGACACATGCAGATTGAAAGTGAAGAGATGGAAAAATATTTATCATGGAAATAGAAGCGAAAAGAAAGACAGGTAGCAATGCTTATATCAAACAAAATAGACTTTAAAATAAAGACTGTAACGATAGACAAATAACAGTACTACATAATGAGAAAAGGAACAAACTAATAAGAGAATATAACAATTGTAAATAATTATGCACCCAACACGAAAGAACCTAAATACATACAGCAATTATTAACAGACATAAAGGAAGAAATTGACAATACAGTAACACCCCTCTCACATCGATGGATAGATCAACCAGACAGAAAGACAGTAAGGAAACAGTGGCTTTGAATGACACATTAGACGAGACAGACTTAATAAATATATTCGGAACATTCCATCCAAAAATAGCAGAATATACATTCCTTTAAGCACACATGGAACATTCTCCAGATCACATTATAGGCCACAAAACAAGTCTCAATAAATTCAAAAAATCTGAAATCATATCATGCATCTTTTCCAAGCATAACAGTATAAAATTAGGAAATCAACCACAAGAAAAAAATCTGGAGGGACATCTGGATGGCTCAATCAGTTAAGTGTCCGACTTTGCCTTAGGTCATGATCTCATGTTTCACAGGTTCAAGCCCCGCACTGGGCTATGTGCTGACAGCTCAGACAGAGACTGGGGCCTGCTTCGGATTCTGTGTCTCTCTCTTTCTCTGCCACTCCCCTGCTCACGCTATCTCTCTCCCTCCCTCCCCTCCCTCTCTCCCTCCCTCTCTCTCTCTCTCTCTCAAAATTAAATAAACATTAAAAAAAATTTTTTAAGGGCTGTGTGGCTCAGTTGGTTAAGTGTCCAACTTCAGCTCAGGTCATGATCTCACAGTTTGTGAGTTCGAGCCCCATATCAGGCTCTGTGCTGACAGCTCAGAGCCTGGAGCCTGCGTTGGATTCTGTGTCTCTCCCTCTCTCTACCCCTCCCCAGCTCACACTCTGCCTCTCTCTCAAAAATAAATAAACATTAAAAAAAATTTTTTTTAATCTAAAAAGACCACAAATACATGAGGGCTAAGTAAAATGCTACTAAACATGAATGGGTCAACCAAGAAATCAAAGAGGAAATAAAAAAATATATGGACGCAAAAGAAAATAAAAACACAATAGTCCAAAATCTCTGGGATGAAGCAAAAGCTGTTCTAAGAGGGAAGATTGTAGTAATAGAGGCCTACCTCAGGACACAAGAAAAATCTAAAATAAACAACCTAACTTTATGCCTAGAGGTGTAGATAAAGAAGAACAAACCCCAAAGCCAGTAGAATGAAGGAAATAATAAAACTAGAGCAGAAATAAATGAGAAAGAGACTAAAAAAACGATAGATCAATGAAATCAAGAGCTGTTTCTTTGAAAAGATCAACAAAAGGTGGGGGGGGGGAATTCAAATAAGTAAAACCAGAAAAGGAGGAAAATTAACAACCCATACCAAAGAAATATAAAAGATTATAAGAGATTATGAAAAATTATATGCCAACAAATTGGACAACCTACATTAAATGGATAAATTCCTAGAAATATATAACCTTCCAAAACTAAATCAGAGAGAAACAGAAAATGTGAACAAATTACAATGAAACTGAATCAGTAATTTAAAAATTCCTAACAGGGGCACCTGGGTGGCTCAGTCAGTTAAGTGTCCAACTTTGGCTCAGGTCATGATCTCACAGTTTGTGAGTTTGAATACCACATGGGGCTCACTGCTATCTGCACAGAGCCCACTTCGGATCCTCTGTCCCCCTCTCTCTGCCCCTCCCCCACTGGTTTGTTTTCTCTCTCTCTCAAAATAAATAAACTTTAAATTTTTTTTAATTAAAAAAATGATAATAAATTAAAAAAAAAAAACTCCCAAAAAACAAAGTCCAGGACCAGATCGCTTCACAGGTGAATTCTGCCAAACGTTTAAAGAAAAGTTAATACCTATTCTTCTCAAACTATTCCCCAAAAAACAGAAAAGGAAGGACAGCTTCCATATACATTCTACAAGGTCAGCATTACATTGTTACCAACACCAGATGTGCTCACTTCAGCATCACATATATTGATACCAACACCAGATAAAGATTCTACAAAAAAAGAAAACTATAGGTTAGTATCTCTGTTGATTATAGATGCAAAAATCCTCACCAAACAGCAAACCAAATCCAACAATACATTAAAAAAATCATTCACCACAATCCAGGGGGATTTATTGCCAAGATGTAAGTGTTGTTCAATATTCACAAATCAATCAAAATGATACACCACAATAACAAGAGAAAGGATAAAAACCACATGATCATCTCGATAGATTCAGTAAAAGCATACGAATAAATACAACATCCATTCATGATAAAAACTCTCAACAAAGTAAGTTTAAACAGTTTTTTTTATTAAGTTTATTAATTTTGAGAGAGAGAGAGAAAGAGCACCAGCAGGGAAGGGGGAGAGAGAGAGGGAGAGAGAATCCCAAGCAGGCTCCATGCTGCCAGTGCAGAGCCCAATGTAGGGCTCGAACCCATGAACTGCGACACCATAACCCAAGACGAAGTCAAGAGTCAGATGCTCAACCAACTGAGCCACCCAGGCAGCCCTCAAGAAGGAACATACCTTAACATAATAGGCCATATATGAAAAACTCACAGCAAAGGTCATATTCAATGGTGAAAAACTGAGTTTTTCCTCTAAGATCAGGAACAAGACAAGATGTTCACTCTTACCACTTTACTTCAACATAGTACTGGAAGTCCTAGGTACCATAATCACGAAAAAAGGCACCCAAATTGGTAAAGAAAAAGTTAAACTTTCACTATTTGCAGATGACATGATACTATACAAAGAAACCCTAAAGACGACACCAAAAAACTATTAGAACTAATAAATTAATTCAGTCACAGGATACAAAGTATCCAGAAATCTGTTGCATTTTTATATACTAATAATGAAGGAGCAGGAACAGAAATCAAGAAAACAATCTCATTTACAATTGTACCAAAAAGAAAATATTTAAAAAATTTTTTTTCAACGTTTTTTTATTTATTTTTGGGACAGAGAGAGACAGAGCATGAACGGGGGAGGGGCAGAGAAAGAGGGAGACACAGAATCGGAAACAGGCTCCAGGCTCCGAGCCATCAGCCCAGAGCCTGACGCGGGGCTCGAACTCACGGACCGCGAGATCGTGACCTGGCTGAAGTCGGACGCTTAACTGACTGCGCCACCCAGGCGCCCCAAAAACAAAATATTTAATAAACTTAACCACAAAGGTGATAGACTTGTACTCCAAAACCTACAAACAATGATGAAAAAAATTAAAAATGATGAAAAAACATTCAAAATGATCACACAAATGGAAAGATACTCCATGGTCATGAACTGGGAGAACCACCATTGTTAAAATGTCCACATCACCCAAAGTAATCTACAAAATTTAATGCAATCCCTATCAAAATACTAACAGGATCTGTCACAGACTGGAACAAATAATCCTAAAATTTGTATGGAACCACAAATGACCTGATAGACAAAGTAATCTTGAAAAAGAACAAAGCTGGAGGTATCACAATCCCAGATTTCAACATATACAACAATCAAAACAGTATGGTACTGGCACAAAAATAAACACACAGATCAATGGAACAGAACAGAATACAGAGTCCAGAAATAAACTCATGTTTTTATGGTCAATTAATTTATGACAAAAGAATGAACAATGGGAAAAAGACAGTCTCTTCAATAAATAGTGTGGGGAAAACTAGACAGTTATATGCAAAAGAATAAAAGTGGACCACTTTCTTACAGCATACATGGAAATAAACTCAAAATAGATTAAAGACCTAAATGTGAGACCTGAAACCATAAAATTCCTAGAATAAAACAGGTAGAAATTTCATTGACACTGGTTATAGAAATATTTTTCTAGATAGGTCTCCTCCAACAAAGATAAACAAAAGCAAAATTAAACTACTGGATAAAGAAGATGTGGTATATATATACAATGGAATATTACTCAGCGATCAAAAAGAATGAAATCTTATCATTTGCAACAATGTGGATGGAACTAGAGTGTATTATGCTAACAGAAATAAGTCAGAGAAAGACAAATATTATACGATTTTACTCATATGTGGAATTTAAGAAACACAAGAGATGAACATAGGGGAAGGGAAAGAAAAATAAGATAAAAATAGAGAGGGAGGCAAACCGTAAGAGACTCATAAATACGGACAACCAACCGAGGGCTGCTGGAGAGGAGGTAGGTGAAGGGCTGGGCTGAATGGTGATGGACATCAAGGAGAGCACTTGTTGGGATGAGCACTGGGTGTTATACGTTATATGTAAGTGATGAATCACTGGGTTCTATTCCTCAAACCAATGCTACACGGTATGTTGACTAACTTGAATTTCAATAAATTAAAAAAAAACTATGGGGATGACACCAAAATAAAAAGCTTTTCTACAGCAAAGGAAACCAGCAACACAACAAAACAGCTACCTACTGAATGGGAAAAGACATTTGCAAATGATATATCCAATAAGGGGTTAATATCTGAATTATATAAAGAGCTTATACAATTCAACACCATAAAATCTATATAATCCAATTTAAAAATGGGCAGAAGACACGAAGAGACATTTTCCCAAAGACATACAGATGGCCAAAATCACATAAAAAGATTCTCAACATCATTAATCATAAGGGAAATGCAAATTAAATCCACAATAAGGTATCATTTTACAACTGTCAGATTGCTAAAATCAAAAATACAAGAAATAACCACTGTTGGCAAGAATGTCAAGAAAAAAGAACCCTAATGCACTGTTGGTAAGAATGTGAACTGGTCCAACCACTGTGGAAACCAATATGGAGGTTCCCCTCAAAATTAGAAATAGAATTGTTATGTGATCCAGTAATTCTGCTACTGGGTATTTACCTAAAGAGAGTGAAAATGCTAATTCAAAAAAATACATGCACCCCTATGTTTATTACAGCATTATTTACAATAGCCAAGATATGGAAGCAACCCAAGTGTCCACTGATGGATAAATAAAGAAGATCTGTTGTGTATGTGTATATGTGTGTATGTATGTATAGGATGGAACATTATTGAGACATAAAAAAAAAGAGAGCTTGCCATTTGCAACACCAGAGATGGACCTAGAGGGTATAATGCTAAGTGAAATAAGTCAAAGAAAGACAAATACCATAGGGTTTCAGTTATATGAGGAATTTAAGAAATAAAGCAAACAAAGAAAATAAACAAACAAATAAACAAAAAACCCTGACTCTTAAATATAAAGAACATACTGGTGGCTGCTAGCGGGGGTTAAGAGTACACTTACCTCGAGGCGCCTGGGTGACTCAGTCTGTTAAGCAGCCAACTTGATTTCAACTCAGCTCATGATCTCACAGTCACGAAATTGAGCCCCAAATTGGGCTCCACTGCTGGGGATTCTCTCTCCCTGTCCCTCTGCCCCTCCCCTGCTCTGTCTGTCTCTGTCTCTCTTTATCTGTCTCTCTCAAAAAAAATAAATACATAAACATTAAAAGGTATGCTTATCTCAATGAGCAGTGAGAAACATGTAGAATTGTTGAATCATTATATTGTACACCTGAAACTAATATAACACTGTATGTTTACTATACTTGAATAATAAGTAAATTAAATAAGTAAATAAATAAGTAAATAAATAAATAAATAAATAAATAAATAAATAGAGGGAAATCCTGTCACATGCTATGACATGGATGAACCTTGAAGGCACTATGGTAAATGAAATAAGCAAATCACAAAAAGACAAATATTGCACGATTCCATTTATATGCGGTATCTAAAGTAGTCAAACTCTTAGAAAGTAGAATGATGCTTGCCAGGGGCTGGAAGAAGTTGAGGGAAGTGAACTCGTTTGATGGGTCTGGTATAGAGGCTGCCTAACAAAGTTACAGAAAAAATTCTCAACTTACAAGAACTTACCAGAGAATTATGCATTCGTGAGATGCATCCATTGCTGCACCATGCACCAATTGAGGAATGCGATAAGAGCATGAACTTCATCCAATCAAGATAGGGTCAGAAAATCTTCAGTCAAAAGATTACCAACCGGCATTTTAAAATACATAAATGGTGGAATATTGAAAGATTAAGGCTAATATAGAAATGTTATATATTGTGACAAAGTAGAAAAGATTTTCAATTTGTCACAAAAAAATAACACCAAACTATAGGCTGTAGATAAGATATACACCTTAAAATAAAGGGATTCGGAAAGGCTAAACTGAAGGGATGAACAGAAGTAAACAAGCTAAGAGAATCCAAAAGTGAGTTGGGGTGGTGATCCTGATTACTGGACAAAGTAGAATTCACACCCCAAAGAATAAATGTAACAATGAGTCATATTTTTTTTTATTTTTTTCGAAGTTTTTATTTCTTTATTTTGAGAGATAGAGAGAGCATAAACAGGGGAGGGGCAGAAAAAGAGGAAGAATCCCAAACAGGACCCGCGCTATCAGCATGCAGAGCCTGATGCAGGGCTTGAACTCAGGAAAGGTGAAATCATGATCTGAGCTGAAATCAAGTCTGATGACTAACTGACTGAGCCAGCCAGGAGACCAAGTGATATTTTTTAATGCTAAAATTCATAATGAAGACGTTAACACTTAACAGATTTTTTTATGTATCAAATGACAGACATAACCACCTTTATGAAACAAAAACTAGAAGATGCAGAGAGACAGAGAGAAACACAGTAAGAGACTTTTATATACCTTTCAGTACAATATACAGATCAAGTGTGACAAAATATATATAGAGATAGAATTACCTAAACAACATAATCAATGAGATAGATCTTTATTATCCCTAAATAATAAGAATACACCTACTCAAGAGAGTTCATGGCACTTATAAAAAAAAAACTGGTCATATATTAGGTAAAGAAAAATATTACTTTTCATAAATGGAAATATTGCAAACAACATTTTCTGCTTGCAATGCAATAAACCTAAAAATTACTAACAAAAACAGAAAGATCCTTCCATCTGGAAATTAAAACACCTTCTGGTAAAGAACTCTTGGGTGAAGGGGAAAATACAAAAATTACAGAATTTTTAAAAAGCAACGACAATAATAATCTAAGGAATACAGTTAAATCACTTATTAGATGAAGATTCATAGCACCATACACATAAAAATCAATACAAGGATAAAAATAAATTCTCATCTCAAAAAAAGAAAAAGAACATAGTAAATCAAAGGAAATTATAAGAGTAAATAAAAATAGAGGGGGGAAGATGGCGGCGTAGGAGGACACTGGGCTCACCGCGTCCTGCTGATCACTTAGATTCCACCTACACCTGCCTAAATAACCCAGAAAACCACCAGAAGACTAGAAGAACGGAGTCTCCGGAGCCAAGCACAGACGAGAGGCCCATGGAAGAGGGTAGGAAGGGCGGCGAGGCGGTGCGCGCTCCACGGACTGGTGGGAGGGAGCTGGGGCAGAGGGGTGGCCCGCCGGCCAAGCAGAGCCCCCGAGTCTGGCTTGCAAAAGCAGAGGGGCCGGACGGAATGTGTTCTGACAGCGAGCGGGACTTAACATCTGGAAGGTTATAAGTTAACAGCTCTGCTTGGAGAGCTGGAAGGCTGGAGGACAACGGGAGGGAGAGTTGTTGAGCCCCAGACGACAGAGCTCAGTTTGGCGGGGAACGAAGGCGCTCGCCAGCGCCATCTCCCTCTCTCATTCCCCAGCCAAAATCCCAAAGGGAACCAGTTCCTGCTGGGAACTTGCTTACACGCTCAAACACCCAAACGCTGTGCTTTTGCGGATCCACACCTCCGGCAGCGGGTCTGACTCCCTCCCGCTGCTGGAGGGCCCCTCCGGAAGTGGATCACCAAAGGAGAAGTGAGCTAAGCCTGCCCCTCCCGCCCCTGTGCACCTTGCCTACCCACCCCAGCTAATATGCCAGATCCCCAGCACCACAAGCCTGGCAGTGTGCAAGTAGCCCAGATGGGCCACGCCACCCCACAGTGAATCCCGCCCCTAGGAGAGGGAAAGAGAAGGCACACACCAGTCTGACTGTGGCCCCAGCGGTGGGCTGGGGGCAGACATCGGGTCTGACTGCGGCCCCACCCACCAACATGAGTTATTCAAGACAGCACAGGGGAAGTGCCCTGCAGTTCCGCACCACTCCAGGAACTATCCAAAATGACCAAACGGAAGAATTCCCCTCAAAAGAATCTCCAGGAAATAACAACAGCTAACGAACTGATCAAAAAGGATTTAAACAATATAACAGAAAGTAAATTTAGAATAATAGTCATAAAATTAATCGCTGGGCTTGAAAACAGTACAAAGGACAGCAGAGAATCTATTTCTACAGAGATCAAGGGACTAAGGAATAGTCAGGAGGAGCTAAAAATGCAATAAACGAGCTGCAAAATAAAATGGAAACGACCACAGCTCGGATTGAAGAGGCAGAGGAGAGAATAGGTGAACTAGAAGATAAAATTATGGAAAAAGAAGCTGAGAAAAAGACAAAAAAAATCCAGGAGTATGAGGGGAAAATTAGAGAACTAAGTGATGCACTAAAGAGAAATAATCTACGCATAATTGGTTTTCCAGAGGAGGAAGAGAGAGGGAAAGGTGCTGAAGGTGTACTTGAAGAAATAATAGCTGAGAACTTCCCTGATCTGGAGAAGGAAAAAGGCATTGAAATCCAAGACGCACAGAGAACTCCCTTCAGACGTAACTTGAATCGATCTTCTGCATGACATATCATAGGGAAACTGGCAAAATACAAGGATAAAGAGAAAATTCTGAAAGCAGCGAGGGATAAACATGCTCTAACGTATAAAGGGAGATCTATAAGACTCGTGACCGATCTCTCTTCTGAAACTTGGCAGGCCAGAAAGGAATGGCAGGAGATCTTCAATGGGATGAACAGGAAAAATATGCAGCAGAGAATCCTTTATCCAGCAAGTCTGTCATTTAGAATAGAAGGAGAGATAAAGGTCTTCCCAAACAAACAAAAACTGAAGGAATTCGTCACCACTAAACCAGCCCTACAAGAGATCCTAAGGGGGATCCTGTGAGACAAAGTACCAGTGACATTGCTACAAGCATAAAACATATAGACATCACAATGACTCTATAATAACACTGAATGTAAATGGACTAAATGTGCCAACCAAAAGACATAGGGTATCAGAATGGATAAAAAGACAAGACCCATCTATTTGCTGTCTACAAGAGACTCATTTTAGACCTGAGGACACCTTCAGATTGAGAGTGAGGGGATGGAAAACTATTTATCATGCTACTGGAAGTCAAAAGAAAGCTGGAGTAGCCATACTTATATCAGACAAACTAGACTTTAAACTAAAGGCTGTAATAAGAGATGAAGAAGGGCATTATATAATAATTACAGTGTCTATCCATCAGGAAGAACTAACAATTATAAATGTCTATGCGCCGAATACAGGAGCCCCCAAATATATAAAACAATTACTCACAAACATAAGCAACCTTATTGATAAGAATGTGGTAATTGCAGGGGACTTTAACACTCCACTTACAGAAATGGATAGATCATCTAGACACACGGTCAACAAAGAAACAAGGGCACTGAATGATACATTGGATCAGATGGACTTGACAGATATATTTAGAACTCTGCATCCCAAAGCAACGGAATATACTTTCTTCTTGAGTGCATATGGAACATTCTCCAAGATAGATCACATACTGGGTCACAAAACAGCCCTTCATAAGTATACAATAATTTAAATCATACCATGCATACTTTCAGACCACAATGCTATGAAGCTTGAAATCAACCACAGGAGAAAGTCTGGAAAACCTCCAAAAGCATGGAGGTTAAAGAACACCCTACTAAAGAATGAGTGGGTCAACCAGGCAATTAGAGAAGAAATTAAAAAATATATGGAAACAAACAAAAATGAAAATACAACAATCCAAACGCTTTGGGATGCAGCTAAGGCAGTCCTGAGAGGAAAATACATTGCAATCCAGGCCTATCTCAAGAAACAAGAAAAATCCCAAATACAAAATCTAACAGCACACCTAAAGGAAATAGAAGCAGAACAGCAAAGACAGCCTAAACCCAGCAGAAGAAGAGAAATAATAAAGATCAGAGCAGAAATAAACAATATAGAATCTAAAAAAACTATAGAGCAGATCAACGAAACCAAGAGTTGGTTTTTTGAAAAAAATAAACAAAATTAATAAACCTCTAGCCAGGCTTCTCAAAAAGAAAAGGGAGATGACCCAAATAGATAAAATCATGAATGAAAATGGAATTACTACAACCAATCCCTCAGAGATAAAACCAATTATCAGGGAATACTATGAAAAATTATATGCCAATAAACTGGACAACCTGGAAGAAATGAACAAATTCCTAAACACCCACACACTTCCAAAACTCAATCAGGAGGAAATAGAAAGCTTGAACAGACCCATAACCAGCGAAGAAATTGAATCAGTTATCAAAAATCTCCCAACAAATAAGAGTCCAGGACCAGATGGCTTCCCAGGGAAGTTCTACCAGACGTTTAAAGCAGAGATAATACCTATCCTTCTCAAGCTATTCCAAGAAATAGAAAGGGAAGGAAAACTTCCAGACTCATTCTATGAAGCCAGTATTACTTTGATTCCTAAACCAGACAGAGACCCAGTAAAAAAAGAGAACTACAGGCCAATATCCCTGATGAATATGGATGCAAAAATTCTCAATAAAATACTAGCAAATCGAATTCAACAGCATATAAAAAGAATTATTCACCATGACCAAGTGAGATTCATTCCTGGGATGCAGGGCTGGTTCAACATTTGCAAATCAATCAACGTGATACACCACATTAATAAAAGAAAAGATAAGAACCATATGATCCTGTCAATCGATGCAGAAAAGGCATTTGACAAAATTCAGCAACCTTTCTTAATAAAAACCCTCAAGAAAGTCGGGATAGAAGGAACATACTTAAAGATCATAAAAGCCATTTATGAAAAGCTCACAGCTAACATCATCCTCAATGAGGAAAAACTGAGAGCTTTTTCCCTGAGATCAGGAACACGACAGGATGTCCACTCTCACCGCTGCTGTTTAACATAGTGTTGGAAGTTCTAGCATCAGCAATCAGACAACAAAAGGAAATCAAAGGCATCAAAATTGGCAAAGATGAAGTCAAGCTTTCACTTTTTGCAGATGACATGATATTATACATGGAAAATCCGATAGACTCCACCAAAAGTCTGCTAGAACTGATACATGAATTCAGCAAAGTTGCAGGATACAAAATCAATGTACAGAAATCAGTTGCATTCTTATATACTAACAATGAAGCAACAGAAAGACAAATAAAGAAACTGATCCCATTCACAATTGCACCAAGAAGCATAAAATACCTAGGAATAAATCTAACCAAAGATGTAAAAGATCTATATGCTGAAAACTATAGAAAGCTTATGAAGGAAATTGAAGAAGATATAAAGAAATGGAAAAACATTCCGTGCTCATGGATTAGAAGAATAAATATTGTCAAAATGTCAATACTACCCAAAGCTATCTACACATTCAATGCAGTCCCAATCAAAATTGCACCAGCATTCTTCTCGAAACTGGAACAAGCAATCCTAAAATTCATATGGAACCACAAAAGGCCCCGAATAGCCAAAGTAATTTTGAAGAAGACCAAAGCAGGAGGCATCACAATCCCAGACTTTAGCCTCTACTACAAAGCTGTCATCATCAAGACAGCATGGTATTGGCACAAAAGCAGACACATAGATCAATGGAATAGAATAGAAACCCCAGAACTAGACCCACAAACGTATGGCCAACTAATCTTTGACAAAGCAGGAAAGAACATCCAATGGAATCTTTAACAAATGGTGCTGGGAGAACTGGACAGCAACATGCAGAAGATTGAAACTAGACCACTTTCTCACACCATTCGCAAAAATAAACTCAAAATGGATAAAGGACCTGAATGTGAGACAGGAAACCATCAAAACCCTCGAAGAGAAAACAGGAAAAGACCTCTCTGACCTCAGTCGTAGCAATTTCTTACTTGACAGATCCCCAAAGGCAAGGGAATTAAAAGCAAAAATGAACTACTGGGACCTTATAAAGATAAAAAGCTTCTGCACAGCAAAGGAAACAACCAACAAAACTAAAAGGCAACCAACGGAATGGGAAAAGATATTTGCAAATGACATATCGGATAAAGGGCTAGTATCCAAAATCTATAAAGAGCTCACCAAACTCCACACCCAAAAAACAACCCAGTGAAGAAATGGGAAGAAAACATGAATAGACACTTCTCTAAAGAAGACATCCAGATGGCCAACAGGCACATGAAAAGATGTTCAACGTCGCTCCTTATCAGGGAAATACAAATCAAAACCACACTCAGATATCACCTCACGCCAGTCAGAGTGGCCAAAATGAACAAATCAGGAGACTATAGATGCTGGAGAGGATGTGGAGAAACGGGAACCCTCTTGCACTGTTGGTGGGAATGCAAATTGGTGCAGCCACTCTGGAAAACAGTGTGGAGGTTCCTCAAAAAATTAAAAATAGATCTACCCTATGACCCAGCAATAGCACTGCTAGGAATTTACCCAAGGGATACAGGAGTACTGATGCATAGGGGCACTTGTACCCCAATGTTTATAGCAGCACTCTCACCAATAGCCAAATTATGGAAACAGTCTAAATGTTCATCAACTGATGAATGGATAAAGAAATTGTGGTTTATATACACAATGGAGTACTATGTGGCAATGAGAAAGAATGAAATATGGCCCTTTGTAGCAACGTGGATGGAACTGGAGAGTGTGATGCTAAGTGAAATAAGCCATACAGAGAAAGATACCGTATGTTTTCACTCTTATGTGGATCCTGAGAAACTTAACAGAAACCCATGGGGGAGGGGAAGGAAAAAAAAAAAAAGAGGTTAGAGTGGGAGAGAGCCAAAGCATAAGAGACTCTTAAAAACTGAGAACAAACTGAGGGGGGGGGGGGTGGGAGGGAGGGGAGGGTGGGTGATGGGTATTGAGGAGGGCACCTTTTGGGATGAGCACTGGGTGATGTATGGAAACCAATTTGACAATAAATTTCATATATTGGAAAAAAAAAAGAGTAAATAAAAATAACAGCAGAAAAGGAGCACCTGGGTGGCTCAGTCAGTTAAGCGTTCGACTTCGGCTTGGGTCATGATCTCGCAGTTTGTGGGTTCGAGCCCCACATTGGCTCTGTGCTGACGGCTCGGAGACTCGAGCCTGCTTCGGAATCTGTGTCTCCCTCTCTATCTGCCCTCTCCCCCTCACGCTTTGCTCTCTCTCTCTCAAAAATAAATTAATATCATAAATAAATAAATAAATAAATAAATAAATAAATAAATAAATGAAAAAATGAGGCAGAAAAATAGAATAGTAATAAATAAAAACAACAGTAACAAACATTAACAAAGGCATAAACTGCTAATTAACTTTACCAAGAAAAAAAGAAGGAAATCACAAATATGCAAAAATAAATGGCAAGGATAATTTCCTAGGGAACAACGGATTAACAAAATGATGTCATTAAAATTAGAAAGCTTAAGCAGAGAAATTTCCAAAAAACTAGGGAATGTTACTCAAAAACTATTACACAATAAGAAGCACCAGTCCAGATGTATTCACAGAAATTAACCAAATCTTTAAAGACAAAATAAATCCTATGATCTACAAATTTTTCCAGAGCACTGAAAATGAATGAAAATGTCTTAATTTTTTAAATAAAAATTTCCTAATTTCTTTAAAAAAGCAAGTATAGCATCAACTCCTAAATCTAATAGTTTACCAAAAAACAAACAAAATAAAAACAAATAAAAAAAACCCTACAGACCAGTATCACTCATTCATACTGATATAAAAATCTAAACATTAGCAAACAGAATCCAATAACACAATTGAAGAATTTACTGTGAACAAGTAGGATATATTTCAGGACTGCAGGTTGGTTCAATACTAAGAAATCTATTTTTGAGAGACAGATCATGAGCGGGAGAGGGGCAGAGAGAGAAGAGACACAGAATCTGAGGCAGGCTCCAGGCTGTGAGCTGTCAGCACCGAGCCCAACACGGGGCTCAAACCCACTAACCATGAGATCATGACCTAAGCCGAAGTCGGACGTCTAACCAACTGAGCCACCCAGACACCCCAGAAATCTATTAATATCATCACATTAACATTTCTGAGAGGGGAAAAAAAACTGTGAAGATCAGAAAACATTTGACAAAATTCAATATCCCTTCATAATATTTTTTAAAAAACACGGAAACAGGAATTGAGAGATATCCTCTTAACATGTTAAAATACTACCAAATAGACCTAAAGAGAGTATCTAATTGAATGAATAAATACCAGAAGTATTTCCACTCAGATCAGGAGCAAGGCAAGGATGTTCAATATATCTGTTGAACACAGCATTAGAGTTATTATTAGACAAGAGTAATCGATGACAGGCCAAAGAATAGTTAAAAAAGTAATGGAACTATTTATAGTGCAGATGATATGGTAGATAATATACCTGAAACACCAGTGAATTTATGAGAAAATTACAAAAAAAGATAATTCAATAAATTAACAGTATATACAATTAACATACAAAATCAATAGACTTCAAATAAATAAACAATAGGAGCACCTGGGTGGCTCAGTCAGTTAGGCGTCCAATTTCGGCTCAGGTCATGATCTCGTGGTTCGTGAGTTCGAGCCCTGCATCACGCTCTGTTGCTGACAGCTCAGAGTCTAGAGCCTGCTTTAGATTCTGCGTCTCCCTCTCTCTCTGCCCCTCCCCTGCTCGCACTCTCTCTCTCTCTCAAAAATAAATAAACATTAAAAAAAAAAAAGAAAGAAAGAAAACCTTAACTATTCTTGGTGAATTACTGGAGGCTCAGTGTGGATAAATATGAGAGTTAAAAACTCCAGGAAACCCAGGCATGGTGGGCCCCCACACTTTGTGAGTATTACTTCCAGGAGCTTGACCAGGTTTTTACAGTGACTATCAGAGAAAAATATCTTACTGCTTCCAGTAGGGGAGAGAAAAAGTAACTAGTCTGAAATATGCCAGAGCATTATATTCTTCCCCTCAGGAGAAACTATTTTACCACAGCCTAATCTGCTGGGGTTTTATAAGACCCTAACTGACCTGAGGGAAAGGAAGTAACTAACTTCAATCCATTCTAGCCTTGCATGAGAGGGTAAGGGAAACACCTAACTCCAGCCTGCTCTAGCATTCCTTGTAGAGGAACGGAAATATTCAACTTCAGCTCAGTCTAGCCCTCCTGTGCCACCTAAAGCAGGGGAGAAGGACAGGGTGGAAGGTAATAATAGGCCTGCATCAAGTTCTCAGTCCAGGAGCACAGGTTCAATAGAAGACTGAGACCTAATCATAGGACTGTAGAAAGTTTCCCTATGCCCCATCTTACTCCACACCTTACCACATATTACTAAAGGCCTATTAACAGCAGTCTTTTTACCAAGCATATCAGGTCTGGCTATCAAGAAAGAATAACAAAGCCTACTAAAAGGCAAAAAACAGTTTGAAGAGATCGAGCAAGCATCAGAACGAAGCTCACATAGAGCAAGGAACTACTATCAGACAGGAAATACAAAACAACTATGATTATTAAACTAAAAGCTCTAACAAATAAAGGAGACAGCATGTAAGAGTAGATGGGCAATGTAAGCAGTAAAATGAAAATTCTAAGAAAGAAAAGGAAATGCTAGAGAGATCAATAACACTGTAACAGAAAGGAAGAATGCCTTTGATAAGCTCATCAGTAGAATGGACACAGCTAAGGAAAGAATATCTGAGCTCGAGAATAATAAAGGAATGCTATGAACAACTCCATGCCCACAAATTTGATGGTCTAGATGAAAGGACCAATTCTGTCCACACAACATACTCAAGAAACAAACAGTCTCAATGTGCCTTTATCTATTAAAGAAATAGAGTCAATAATTAATAACCTTCCAAAACAAAAAGCACTGAGGACAGATTGTTTCACTGGTGAATTCTGCCAGATATTTAAGAAAGAAATTATCCAATTCTCTACAAGTGATTGCAGAAGATAGAAGCAGATAGAATACTTCCTAATTCATTCTATGAGGCCAACATTACCCTAATACCAAAACTAGACAAAGAAAACTACAGACCAATATCTCTCATGAACACAGATGAAAAAATGCCTCAACAAAATATTAGCAGATCAATTCAACAGGTATAAAAAAGAATTATGCACTATTACCAAGTGGATATATCCCAAGTATGCAAGGCTTGTGGATCATTGAAAAATCAATGTAGTCTACCACCTCACCAAGCTAAAGAAGAAAAATCCCATGATCGTATCAACAGATGCAGAAAAAGCATTTGACAAAATCCAAACTTCATTCATGACAAAAATTCACAACAAACTACAAACAGAGGGGAGCTTCTTCAACTTGACAAAAACCCTATAAACTTAATGATTTGAAATTTAAAGCTTTCCCACTAAGATCATGGACAAGGCAAGGATGTCCCCTTCCTACTACTGCTTTTGAATATCATACTGGAAGTCCTTAGCTAATGCAAGGACTAGCTAGAGTCCTACCTAAAACAATAAAAGTAAATACAAGACATACAGATTGGAAAGGAAGAAATAAAACTGTCTTTGTTTGTATATGACATGATTGCGCAGAAAATCTAAAAGAATCAACAACAACAACAACAAACCACTGGAACTAATAAGCAATTAGAGCAAAATTGCAGGATACAAGGTTAATATACTAAAGTCAATCATTTATTTATATTCCAGTGATGACTAAGTAGAATTTGAAATTAAAAATATATTACTATTTGATAAAAACACCTGTATCTTAAAAAATATATATATTTATCAACATTTACATTAGCATCTACTGAAAAATAGGTATAAATCTAACAAAATATGTATATGGCACATATGTGGAAAACTATAAAAATCTGAGGGAAGATTTCAAAGAAGAACTAAATAAATGGAGAGAGATTCCGTGTTCATGGATAGGAGGATTCATATCAGTTCTTCACAACTTGATCTGTAGATTCAACACAATCCCATCAAAATCCAAAAAAGTTATGTTATGGATATCAACAAACTGAGGCAAAAAGCTCCAGAGCCAACTAAATATGGAAGAACAGAGCTGGAGGATTGACACTACCTGACTTCAAGACTTACTATAAAGCTACAGTAATCAGTACAGTGGGGTAATTATGAAAGAATAAACAGACCAACAGAGTAATAAACAGAAATAAACCCACATAAATATAGTCAACTGATCTTTGACAAAGGAGCAAAGGCAATATAATGGAGCCCACAGTCTTTTCCCCAAATGGTGCTATAACAACTGAACATCCACACGCAAAAAAAAATTAATCTAGACACGAATCTTACATCCTTCACAAAAATTAATTCAAAATACATTTGAGGGGCACCTGGGTGGCTCAGTCAGTTAAGCGTCCGACTTCGGCTCAGGTCATGATCTCGCGGTTTGTGAGTTCAAGCCCTGCGTTGGGCTCTGTGCTGACAGCTCAAAGCCTGGAGCCTGCTTTGGATTCTGTGTCTCGCTGTCTCTCTGCCCCTCCCCTGCTCACACTCTGTCTCTCTCTGTCTCAAAAATAAATAAAACAAAATACACCGGAGACCTACATGTAAAATGCCAACTATAAATGATAACATGCTAAAAAACCTAGCTGACCTTAAGTATGATGATGACTTTTTAAATACAATACCAAAAGCATGATCCACGAAAGAAACAAATGATAAGCTAGATTTCATTAAAATGAAAAACTTCTGGGGCACTTAACTGGCTCACTCAGAAGAGCATGCAACTCTTGATCCTGAGGTTGTGAGTTCAAGCCTTGCTTGAGATTCTTGCTTGCTGCTCGAGATTCTCTCTTCCTCTCTCTGCCCCTCCCCCACTTGCACAGGCACATGTGCGCACACGCTCTCTCTCTCTCAAAATAAATAAACTTACAAAAAAGAGTTAAAAGACCTGAACAGACATTTCATTAAAGAAGATATAGACAGCAAGCAAGCATTTATAAAACGTTCGACATCATATGTCATTAGAGAAATGCAAATTAAAACAGGTTACTACCATACACCTATTAGAATGGCCAAAATCCAAAACACTGACATCATTAAATGCTGGCAAAGGATGTGCAACAACAGGAACCTTCATTCATTACTGGTGGGAATACAAAATAGTACAGCCACTTTGGCAGTTTCTCACAAAACTAAACATACACTTAACCATATGATCCAGCAATTACACTCCTTGGTGTCCATCCAAAAAAGTTAAAAACTTATGCTTACATAAAAGCCTTCACATAAATATTTACAGGATCTTTATTCATAATGATCCAAACCTGGAAGCAAACAAAATGTCTTTCACTAGGTGAATGGATAAACTCTGGTACACGCAGATAATGGAATATTACTCAGTACTATAAAGAAATGAACTATCAAGCCATGAAAAGACATGGAAGAAACTTAAATGCCTATTTTTAAGGTAAAGAATCCAATCTCAAAAGCCTACATACTGTAGGATTCCAACCATATGACATTCTGGAAAATGCAAAACTATGGAATAGACAATAAAAAGACTGTGGTTGCCAGTGGTTATAAGGAAGAAAGAATGAAAAAGGCAGAGCACTAAGGATTTTTTAGGGCAATGAAATTATTCTATATAATAATATAGTGGTGAACACATGTTATTACACATTTGTGAAAACCCAAAGAATGTAAAACATCCAAGAGTGAACCTAATACAAACTACATATTTTAGGTGAAAACGATGTATCAGTGTAGGTTCATCAACTGTAACAAATGCCCTACACTGGTGTGGAATGTTCACAATGGGAGAGGTTGGGGGGTGGGCATGGTTGTATTTGGAAACTCTCTCTGTTTTGCCCAATTTTTGATGAACTTAAAATTGCTCTAACAAAATTTATTAATTTTTAAAAAGCTTGTTTTTTAAAAATGAGAAAATCAATGGGTGCCTGGGTGGCTCAGTCGAGTTAAGTGTCTGACTTCACCTCAGGTCACAATCTTGTGGCTCATGAGTTCGAGCCCCACATCAGCCCCACATCTGTGCTGACAGCTCAGAGCCTGGAGCCCGCTTCAGATTCTGTGTCTCCCTCTCTCTCTGCCCCTCCCCTGCTCATGCCTTGTCTCTGTCTCAAAAATAAATAAAAACATTTAAAAAGTTTTTAAATAAAAAAAACAATAACAGAAATTAAAAATGCCTTTGATGGGCCTGCTTATCAGACGACTGTATGGCAAGGAAAGAATCATTGAGCTTAAAGAAATGTAGATAGAGGGGATCCTGGGTGGCTCAGTCAATAGAGCATCTAATTCTTGATCTCAGGGTTGTGAGTTCAAGCTCCACATTGGGCATGAAGCCTACTTTAAAAAAAAAAAAAAAGTTCTTTTTATAAACTTCCCAAATTGAAATATAAAGAGAAAATAAAGAATGAAAACAACCAGAACATCCAAGAACTGTGAAAAAATTTCAAAAGGCATATAACTGGAATACTAAAAGAAAATAGAACAGAAGAAAAATAATAATGCCCCAGAAATTTCCAAAATTAACGAGATATACCAAATCATAGATCAGTAAGCTCAAAGAACATCAAACAGGATAAAAAACTTTAAATCTACACCTAGGCATATCATATCAAACTTCAGAAAAGCAAAAACAAAAAGAAAAATCTTTTTTAAAGGTTTTTTTTTTACATTTTTTTTAATGTTTATTTTTGAGAGAGAGAGAGAGTCGGAGCGCCAAGTGGCAGGGGCAGAGAGAGAGGGAAGCACAGAATACAAAGCAGGCTCCAGGCTCCCAGCTGTCAGCAGAGAGCCCAATGTGGGGCTATAACCCATAAGCCATGAGATCATGACCTGAGCCAAAGTCAGATGCTCAACCGACTGAGCCACCCAGGTGCCCCAAGAGAAAACTCTTTAATGAAGGCAGAGGAAAAACCTAAATAATAATTATAGGGAACTTTTCATGAGAAATCCTATAAACAAGGAGAGAGTAGAGGAACTATTTAAAATGTTGAAAGAAAAATGGGGCACCTGGGTGGCTCAGTGGAGCATAAGGCTCTTGATCTCAGGGCCATGAGTTCAAGCCCCACCGTTGGGTATAGACATTACTTATATAAACTAAAAAAAAAAATTTTTTAATAATAAAATGTTGAAAGAAAAAGACAACCAACCTGGAATTCTGGACCCTATAAAATTATCCTTCAAAAGTAAAGGAGGAGGGGCGCCTGGGTGGCGCAGTCGGTTAAGCGTCCGACTTCAGCCAGGTCATGATCTCGCGGTCCGTGAGTTCGAGCCCCGCGTCGGGCTCTGGGCTGATGGCTCAGAGCCTGGAGCCTGTTTCAGATTCTGTGTCTCCCTCTCTCTCTGCCCCTCCCCCGTTCATGCTCTGTCTCTCTCTGTCCCAAAAATAAATAAACGTTGAAAAAAAAAAATTTAAAAAAAAAAAAAAAAAACAAAAGTAAAGGAGGGAAAAAAAATGAAGGAGAAATGGACTTTCTCAGATAAATAAAAACTGGGCACAATACACCTGCCTTACATGAAATATTAAAAGAAGTTCTTCAGAAAGAAATGATACAGTTAGAAACTTGGATCTACATAAAGGAAAAGCATCAAAGAAAGACTAAAGTAAAATAAAAACTATTCATTTTCTTACTCTTAATTGATCTAACAGATAATAGTTTGTTCAGAATAATAACACTGTAACAATTATGGCTTATGCATAAATGAAATGAATGATAACAATGAGATAAGGGACAAAAGAGAAGAATTAGGAATACTTAGGTTTGGGGGGGTTGTTCTAAGATTTTCTTTTAATGTTGATTTATTTATTTTGAGAGAGAGACAGAGGGTATGAGTGGAGGAGGAACAGAGAGAGAGAGAGAGAGACAGACACACACACACACACACACACACACACACACACACATACACACACACACACACACAATCTGAAGCAGGCTCCAGGCTCTGAGCTGTCAGCACAGAGCCCAACACAGGGCTCAAACCCATGAACCGTGAGATCATGACCTGAGCCAAAGTCGGAGGCACCCCAAGATTTTGTTTTTAAGTAATCTCTACACCCAATGTGGGGCTCAGACTCACAACCCTGAGATCAAGAGTCCCATGCTGTACCTACTGAGCCGGCCAGGTGCCTTAGGAATAGTTTTTATTAGGTAGTTGCAATACTCATGAAAAAGTATAGCATGATTTGAAAGTTGACTTGGCTTTTCTATAAATATATATTGTAAACTTTATTGCAACCACTAAAATAAGTTAAAAAAGAAGTACTACTGATGTTAAGAAGAGAGAAAACAGAGCCATATAAAAGGATTAACTAAAACCACAAAAGGCAGAAAAGAGTGTAAATAAAGGAATAAAGAACCAGGAGGATGAATACAAAACAGTAACAAATATGGTAGCTATTAATCCAACCATATAAATAATCATTTTAAACATCAACTGCCTAAATAAACCAATTAAAAAAGAGATCATCAGACTGGATGAAAAACCAAGACCCAACTACATAATGTCTATAAGAAATCCACTTTAAATACAAAGTTTAAATACATAGGTTAAAAGTATAGAGATAGATACAATTTTATTTGTTAATTGTACCTCAATAAACCTGGGGGGAAAAGTAAAGGGATGGAGAAAGGTACATTATGCTAACACTCACCAGAAGAAAGCTGGAATAATTATATTAATTGCAGACAGAGCAAACTTCAGAGCAAGTAAAGTTATCAGGGATAAAGAGAGGCATTACATAGTGATAAAGGGGTCAATTCTCTAAAGACATATAATGATCCTTAATGTGAATGGATATCATCAGCTATCAAAACCTGTTAAGTTATAATAAATAAGACAGTGTGATATTGGCATATGAAGAGATAGACATAGATTAGATGATCCAAAGAGTTGAGTGTGCACATAAAAATGTCATACGTGACAGGTATGAAGTTACTTTGGTGAGAAAAGATTAGAGTAATTCAATAAATGGTATTTAGAAGACCAGTTATCTATGTAGTGAAAAAAAAAAAAAAGATCCCTATTTGATACTGTATCAGTCAGAATAAAGTAAGTTATGCTGAACCCTCCCCAAACCACCCCAAAGACATCAGTGCCTTAAAGCAAAAATTGATTTCTTAGACATGTCTGCTGCAGGTCAGCAGGGTGCTTCTGCTCCCTACAGTTACTCAGGGGCTCAGGCTAATGGAGACTTCTATTCATAGTTCATTGGTCAGAACTAATAACACAGACAATGAACATAGTTCATTGGTCAGAACTAATAACACTCATAAGAAGGCCAGGAAGATCATCCTATCCCATGCATAGAAGAGAAATCTTTACTAGGCAGCAGTAATGCCAAGGACTGGATGGTAAATCTAGGAAATCCACTGCCCACGGCAATAAAGAACCAAATGACAATAATCTCTTACATTTCTTGGCACATTTTTCCTTTCCAAATTCCACTGGATTATTTTTCATATCCTCTAAGTATGTACTATTCTTTGCATACCAATGCTCTAGGTAATGAAAAGCTCCAAAAATTTCGCTTCCTCTGAAAAACTCAGAGACCTAAATTACATCTTCTCCCAACGGCATAGTTCTTATATCCTTGGGTACATACTGCACTATCTCCACAGACTGACCATTTTCCCCTGATAAAGAACATGTTAAATGCTTTACATTTATTAACTAATAATCCTAAGAACAACTCTTTGAGATTGGTACTATCAGTATTCCTGTTTTAAATTAGCACAACTGAGATAAATAGGGGTTAAGTCATCTGCTCAACTTGAAATATGAAATCAGGCAGTCTGGCTTCAGTGCTCCTGTCCCTTCAAGGCCCATTTAAAGTTCTATTGCTGGTTCTGCTCCTTTCTTGCTACAGCCTCATCGTTCCTAACCCAGAATATTCCTTGAGCTCTGCCTGCAGACCCCTCCCATCTACCCTCTTTTCTCTTACTAAGCTCTAGTTCTGAACTTACCAAAACCTACCCAAAAGGAAAAGCAGTCAGACAGAGGAGCCACTTCCCTCAAGGATGAACTGAGTGGTGTCACCTCTGCCTTCCTATCCTCCCTACTCCATATCCTTCTATCTTGGGGAGTCTTACCTGATATTTTAGCCCCAATGTCTTCCTGGGTAGAAAAAGAAAGACAACCCAGAAAAAAAATCAAAATTCACTGTTTATGAAAGATGCCTACTTGAAGCCTCCTTAAGAAGAGAATGACTGTCAGTGCCCATGGGCTGCAGGAAGTTACAAAAAAGTATGGCGACTAGGACAAAAGAAAAGGGGTGCGGGATAGGAGGGTCAGGAATGGGAACAGGAATTGATATCTATTGACAACTTGTTGTAGGTGCTATGGACTGAACTGTGTCCCCACACCCAATGTGTTATCTTAAAGCCCAAACTCGAATGTGCTGGTATTTGGAGATATGACCTTTGAGAGGTAATTAGGTTTAAATAAGGTCATAATGGTGAGACCCTCCTGGTGGGATCGGTGCCCTTATAAGAAGAGAAGCCAGAGAGCTCTCTCTCTCTGTCTGCCATAGGAGAATATAGCAAGAAGAAGGGAGTCTTTAAGTCAGGAAGAAAGTCTGTAAGTCAGTAAGTCTGTAATCAGAAAGATTCTTAGTAGAATCTGACCATGCTAGTACCCTGATCTCAGACTTTCCAGATCCAGAACTGTGAGACAATAAATACCTGTTGTTTAAGCCACCCAGTCTATGGTATTTTGTTAGGACAGTGGGATTTGCATTTATATTTACATTACCTCATTTAATTTCCCAATAACTCTATTTGTTTTATAAATGTCTATTTGTTTTCAACTATCCAATAACTACAAAGTCACTGTTTTTACACTGGCAATGCCTACTCCTACAGAGGACAAGGAGTCTACACCTTAGTTATGAACCCAACTCTGTTAGTAACTAAACATTTCCCTTGGATGAGTCCCTAATCTAACCTCAAATTTACTTTTGACATTAAGTACCTAAGTAACATTCTCCCTAAAGTGCTTTTGTTGCATGGAGATTATTCAAAATGCATGAAGGGGGGAAAATACAGAGATTATTTAGAACACAAGAGGGTTTTGTCTTCCTGCTCCTAAAAAGATACCATTACACCATCACGTAATAAAAAAGCAGAACAATGTCAAAATAACCTATTCTGACTCCATGTCTCAGCAAATCACTTGGGGGAAAAATATTTCATGTACCATTAGTGTATATACTGATGTGATCACTGGACACAGCTGATCACTAACTTAAAAGAAGTTAGTGGAGACACAGCAAATATTTAGAAGCTCGGATACCAGGATTCTTGGCTTTATAAAGATAAAAAATTCCAACCCTACTCATCCTTCTATAATTCTGAACCTAAACTGGACTAGAGGGCAATGCTAGTTACTACCTCTAAATTATAGCAAGTTCCAGCTGGCTCAAAAAGCAAAGATCCATTTAGTGTTATATAGAACAACTTAATTTTCTAGTCAATACTGGATTTTAACAACTGTAATGGCAAATATCACTTAATTTAGGAATCTTCAAAGTACAAAAAAAAGACTCTAATTTTAACACAATGTACTCTATGACACCTTTCACAAATACGCAAACAGCAAAGAGACACTGCACAATATTCAGCATCCCTGCTATACTAAGAAAACTTCAAATTACGGAAATATAAGCCAAACCCCTTAGAAAATCTCCACATTAAAAAAAGAAAAGTATCTGCCAAGTAGGGTAAAGAAGGTCACTAAAAGGGAACTCAATTACAATTTCCCATTGAAAGTAACTGTGACGTAGTTGTGGCAGATTTTGCATGTCATCATAATCTGTTGAAAAATTATTTTAAAATATTATTTTACACACCATTAACATGATGCCAGGGACTTCCTTCAAAAGACTCTGGTAGAAGGGGAAGCGGATGGGAAGAATGTAGGAATGGAAACAAGATAGACCATGAATTGATAACTATTAAAGCTAAGTAAGGGACAGATGGGGGTGCACTACCCTATTCTTTCTAATTCCATGCATGTGTGATATTTTCCCCATAAGAAAAGTTAGTTATTATATGCTCTTGATGAACAAATGTAATCCTCTTACCCTAAAAACAAAGAAAAACTAGTACCTTCCAATCTTTGAATTTTTGCTTTCACAGAAATAACAGCTTCAAAGGGTGAAACTCTCAACTCAAAACACGTTCCAGTCAATGTTTCAATGAAGAGCTCCATGGTTTCACAGAAAGGAAGTTTGTAGTAAAATGTTCCCAGGTTATCTTCATTGAAGAATGGAGGATCTTTTCTGTTATCCATTACTTTGACTTTTCTAATTCCTCTGGAATGTGTGGTATGCAACCGTATTCCAGTTCTAGCCAAATCAGCTTTGAACATTGGTAATATGTAATGCTGTTCATGTTTTGAGTTTTGTACCTAAAAAACAAGAATAATTTTTTTAACAAGCGAATCTGAAAGTTCATCCTGTCATACTCTCTGAACAACTCTGGCCCATAATCTTCCAGACAGCCCCAGAATTCATTTTATTACTTAATTTGTCTAATCCTAAACCTTTCACAGTTGTCTCTGAAACCACTCTCCCAATTAGACCATAAGATTATTATTCTTTTGAGAGAGAGAGAGAGAGAGAGAGAGAGAGAGAGAGAGACAGAGCGTGAGCAGGGAAGGGGCAGAGAGAGAGGGAGACAGAATCCAAAGCAGGCTCCAGCCTCTGAGCTGTCAGCCGAGAGCCCAACGCAGGGCTCAAACTCACCAGCTGTGAGATCACGATCTGAGCCAAAGTTGGACGCTTAACCAACTGAGCCACCCAGGCACGCCTAGACTGTAAGATTATTAAAAACAGGTATATTTACAATACTTTTCTGTATCTTACTAAAGCTCAGCACATTTATATATAGTGCATACTCAACAAGTATATTATTGTTGTTAATAATATTTAAATCAGCAAACTCAGCATGGAGGTATATATCTGCAAGGAGGTATACATCCTTTACTAAAACACATAAATTATGTTTTTAACCCATACAAAATATAACTTTATACCACTGTACCTTTGAATCACACTGAAGAAAACAATAGCAACCACGTTAATAGGTTCCTTAAAAAATAAGATTCATTAAATAATCAATAAGCATTTGGATTTCCAGAAGTTATCTATCAGTACAGCACTGAGATGACATTAATACTGGTAACAGACATCAGACATAATCTCTACACACAAACATACAATGGCTAATGAATATGAGAGGCAAATGCAACAAAGTCCTAAGATAAATTATAAGTGTATAATTAGGATAATAGGAATAATCAAATCAATAAATTGCTATTAGAAATGTGAAAACTTTGTAAGGAGAGGAGTTAATAGGACAGGTGGTACACATCTTCCTGGACAGGTAAGTGTATCTTTTTAATGGCTTTATTGAAATATAATTTACATACCATAAAATTCACCTATTTAAAATCTAAAATTTACTGGTTTTTATTACAATCACAGAATTGTACAACCATCACAATCATCTTTAGAACATTTTCATCACCCCAAAAAGGAACCCTGTCCTCTTTAGACATCACTCCCAAATTCTTTCTTTCCCTCTCTGCCCTACGCAACCACTTACCTACTTTGTCATTTTACCCATTCTGATCATTTCACGTAAACAGAATCATACAGTGTGATTTTGATTGTATTTTGTGATTAGCTTCTATCACTTAGCATAACGTTTTCAAAGTTCATCCATTTTAGGATGTATCAGTACTTCATTCTTTTTTTATAGCTGAATAAAAGTCCATCCTATCATATGGATACACCACATATTTATCCAGTCATCAGCTGATGAGCATATTGGCTTGTTTCCAATGTGGGGCTATTATGAATAATGCTACATGAACATTGGATTACAAGTTTTTGTGTGGATATACATTTTCCTTTCTCTCCCATATATGTCTGGGAGTGGAATTATTGGGTTAGGTAGGGACTCCACATTTAGCAATTTGTGGAACTGCCAACTGTTCTCAAAAGGGGTCTGAACCATTTTACATTCCCAGGATACTGGTTTCTCCACATCCTTGCCAATACTTTTTTTTTTTTTTTGCCTTTTTGATTAAAGCCATCCTAGTGGGTGCAAAGTAGTATTTTATTGTGATTGTGATTTCCTTTTTCTAATGACTAAGAATATTGAGCATCTTTTTAGATGCTTATTGGCTATTTGAATACCTTCTACACAGAAATATCTATATTCAGAAAATGTATTCAAATCCTTTGTCCATTTTTACTCTGGTTGTCTTTTTATTACTGAATTGTAAGAGGGTTTTTAATGCGTTTTTAGACACAAGCCTCTTAAAGATACATGATTCCAAATATTTTCTCTAATTTTGTAGGCTGCCTTTTAACTTTGACAGTGTTCTTCAAAGCGTAAATTTATTTTAGTGACATCCAATTTGGCTATTTTTCTTCTGCTGTTTGTGCTTTTGGCATCACATTTTAAAACCCTGGCCTAGGGGCACCTGGGTGGCTCAGTTGGGTGAGCGACTGACTCTTGGTTTCGGCTCCAGTCATGATCTCATGGTTCATGAGATGGAGCCCCATGTAGAGCAATGCAGAATCCGTTTGGGCTTCTCTCTCCCTCCCTCTCTCTAAATAAATAAACTTAAAACAAAACAAAAACGCCTGGCCTAATCCAAAGTAATAAAGATTTTGGGGTGCCTGGGCGGCTCAGTCAGTTAAGCATCTGACTTTGGCTCAGATCATGATCTCGTGGTTCCTGGGTTCAAGTCCCATGTCTGGCCCTGTGCTGACAGCTCAAAACCTGGAGCCTGGATGTGTGGATGTGGATTTGGATTTGTGGATTCTTTCTCTATCCCTCCCCTACTAATACTCTGTCTCTCCCTCTCTCAAAAATAAACATAAAAAAAAAAGGAATAAAGATTTACTTGGATACACATTTTGCTGAGAATTATATAGTTTTAGCCTTACATATAGATCTATCCATTTTGAATTTTTGTAGATGGTATAAAATAAGGATCCACTTTTATTCTTTTGCAAGTTGTTGCAAGTTTTTGCAAGATGTCCTAGCAGTATTTGCTGGAAAAACTATTCTGTTCCCATTGAATTATCTTGATATCCTTGTCAAAAACCAACTGACCGGGAATGTGGGGGTTTACTTGTGGTCCCTCAACTCTATTCCATTGATCTGTTACACGTCTATCATTATAACAGTACCACGTTATCTTTTCACCTTTGTAGTAAGTTTTGAAACCAGGAAGTGTAAGTTCTCTAATTTGTTCTTCTCTTTCATGATTCTTGGTTATCCTGGGTCCTTTGAATTTCCACATGAAGTTTAGGATCAACTTGTCTATTTTGCAAAAACACCAGTTGGGCTTTTGAATAAGCACTGTGTTAAGTGTGCAGATTTGGTGAATATTACCATCTTGACAATATTGCCTTTTTTTATTTTATTTTTTTTTACATTTATTGATTTTTGAGAAACATAGTGAGACAAAGTGTGAGTGGGGGAGGGGCAGAGAGAGGAGACACAGAATCTGAAACAGGCTCCAGGCTCTGAGCAAGCGGTTAGCACCGAGCTCGATGTGGGGCTCGAACCCACAAACTGTGAGAACATGACCTGAGCTGAAGTCAGACGCTCAACCGACTGAGTCACCCAGGTGCCCCAACAATATTAAGTCTTATAAATATGAACATGCAATGCCTTTCACTTTATTTAAATTTCTTAAATTGCTTTCAACAATGTTTTCTAGTTTTTAAGAGTATGAGTTTTGCTTTTAAAAAAAAAGTATTCCTAAGAACTATACTCTTTTTGATGCTACTATAAATGAAGTTATTGTTGGTGTCATTTTCAATTTATTCATTGCTAACATAGAGAAATAAAATTGATTCTAATATATTTGGGCACCTGAGTGGCTCAGTCGGTTGGGCGGCCGACTACAGCTCAGGTCATGATCTCTCAGTCTGTGAGTTGGAGCCCTGCATTGGGTTCTGTCCTAAGAGCTCAGAGCCTGGAGCCTGCTTCGGATTCTGTGTCTCCCTCTCTCTCTGCCCTTTCCCCGACTGCTCTCTGTGTCTCTTTAAAAAATAATAAATTAAAAAAATTAAAAAAAATTGATTCTAATATATTGATCTTGTATATTGCAACCATGCAGAATTCATCTATTAGTTCCAGTAATTTTTTAGTGGATTCCTTGGGATTTTTTCCATAAAAGATTATGTCACCTGCAAAGAGAAATGTTTTACTTCTTCATTTCCGATCTTGAACATTCCAGTAAGACACTCTTTACTTCCTTTTCTTACCTAATTAACTTTGTCTAAAATCTCTAATACAGGGTTGAATTTTGGTGGTGAGAGTAGACATTCTTGTCTTATTCCTGACTGTAGGGGGAAAGCATTCAGTCTTTCACTACAAGGTATGATTTTAGCTGTGGGGTTTCCATACATAATCTACTCTACTACTTTAACTGGGTTTGTTTTTTTTTTTTTTTAAATCATGAAGTGTGTTGGATTTTGCCAGATGCCTTTCTGTCCAATGTCTATTGGGATGATCATGTGGTTTTCGTCTCTTATTCTATTAATATGGTGTTTAATAGAACATTGGTTTTTATATGTCGAACCAACCTTGCATTCCTAAGCTAAATCTCATCTGTATATGGTGTATAATTATATATGTTGCTATATTTGATTAATATTTTTTGAAAATTTTTCTATCTATATGCATAGGAAATAGTGACCTAGTGTTCTTAATATATCTTTGTCTGGTTTTGGTATCAAGGTAATAGGAACAAAATTAAAAAGTAGAGATGTATTTTCTCATATACTCCCTGTCCTCACGCATGCACCACTTCCCCCACTGTCAGCATCCTACACCAGAATGGTGTATTTGTTACAACTGAAGAAACTGCAATGACACATCATTATCACCTAACATCCATAATTTACATTAGAGTTCATTCTTGCTGTTGTACATTCTATTGTTTTTCACAAACATAATGACATGTATCCACCATTACAGTATCATACAGAATAGTTTCACTGCCCTAAAAATATCCTGTGGCTCACATATTCATCCTACAACCCTCCCAAATCCCCAGCAATCACTGATACTTTTACCATCCACATAGGTTGCCTTTTCCAGAATATCATAATTGCTGCAATTATACACTATGTAGCCTTTTCAAATTGGCTTCTTTCATTTAGTAACATGCATTTACGTTTCCTCCATGTCCTTTCATGGATTGATAGGTCATTTCTTTATGACACTGAATACTCCATATTGTCTAAATGTTCCACAATTTATCCATTCACCTACTGAAGGATACATCTTGGTTGCTTCCAAACTTGAGCAATTATGAATATTACTGCTATAAACATCTGTGTGCAGGTTTTTGTGTAGATATGTTTTTAACTCTTTTGGTAAATACCAATGAATGTGACTGCTGGATCTTAACAATGTGTTTAGATTTATAAGAAACTGCCAAAGTGTCTTCCAGTGTGGCTGTACCACTTTGCATTCACATCAGCAATGAATAAGAGTGCTTACTGCTCCATATCCTTGTCAGCATTTGATGCTGTCAGTGTTCTGGATTCTAATAGTTGTGTAGTGGTATCTCTTTAATTTGCATTTCCTAATGATATATGGGGTGGAGCATAGTTATCTTTTTAACTGGTATAGAACTGATCATGTTACTTCTTAGCTCCAGGTCCTATGATGGCTTCTACAGAATAGAATGCCAATAGAACAAAATTACAGAATTAAATTCACTGTATATAGGAATAAAATTCAGGGGCGCCTGGGTGGCTCAGTCGGTTGAGCATCTTAGCTCTTGATATAGGCTCAGGTCATGATCTCATGGTTTGTGGGATCAAGCCCTGCAACGGGCTCTGCGCTCAAAGTGCAGAGCCTGCTTAGAAGTCTCAGTCTCTCTCTCTCTCTCTCTCTCTCTCTCTCTCTCTCTCTCTCTCTCTCTGCCCCTCCCCCACTTGCTCTCTTGCAAACACTCTCTCTCAAAATAAAATTAAAAAAAAAAAAGAGGAACAAAATTCAGACTTCTGAGAAAGACCCTAAGATCATACATCTCACCTTCCAGCCCCATTCTATTTTACATCTATGTCATCCCACCTGGCAATACCTCTGTACTTCTATCCTCTAATCATGTGCACCTGCAGCTTCAGAATACATCCACTTCTATGTCATTGCTCCTGCTTTGCTCTACTCTCTGCCATCCCCACACTTGGCTACCTGACAAGCACCTAATCATCTTTCAAGACTCAGCTCAAATAGCAACTATTCCACAAAACCTTTTATGGCTTTGTACCCCAACCTCCATCATATATTGTACCTAGAACAATCAATTTCACTTTTTTACATGGCTTTCTTATTCTCCTAAACGATAAGCTACTTAAGGGGGAGACCACATCTGATTTGCCACCCCATCACCCAGCACAGTGTTGGATCTAAGTGATGCTTAGAACAAATCTGTGATAAATATATACATATAAAATAAAAAAATACATTTATTTATTTTACACACACACACACACAAACATATATATATAATCCCTGTTTTAGAGATGAAGAAATATTTGGATATGCTCCCAAAAGTTTGGGGGAATGCTGCTTTCCCATGAGAATCCTGTTATGATTCACTCCACAGTGAGTCCACCAAAGTTTGTCCAACAGATAACATACATGCACATACAGTGATTTCTGCTATAGGGTGAATTTTTATAACACTAACTGGATGCAGAATCAATTAGGGAACCTGAATTACACTGTAAAGACTGCTAATGATCCTAAAGAGATGGCATCACAGAAAGAAAACCTGATGCTGGAAGCACAGATGTTACGAGTGCTATCACACTATTTATCAAAAACAATGAGTAATAAATATGATAATACAAAGTATTGTGCTAATAACATTGCTCGTGATAGTGGTAAAAGGCCATTACTCTTAAATATAAGCCAAATAAGTGGCTGTATTGTTCAGGTTTTGTTTCGTTATATCGTAAATACACTGAAATGCTTTTAGGAAAAATAACTTTTTATGAAGCTAACCCCTAACCTCTGAACCAACTGCTTTTATAATGTGCTTCTGGGTTACATGTGTATTCTTAAAAACATACTTATCATGCTACATTAAACAACGTATTGAAGAATTACCTGTGTCTGTTTCCCCAAAATCAACAGCACTCCTACCTACATAGTAGCAGCTCTAGCAACAGAAGTCAGAGGTCAGGAATGCTGAAATGAACATTACAGAAATAAAGGCATGGGTAACCAAGCGTCTGCCCAAGGAATTTAGAGACAGAAGATCTAAGGAGCATTTCCTTCACCACAGTACTCTTCCACAATACCCTGAATATAATAAACAAGCTGGTGGGGGGGGGGGGGTGGTGCCTGGGTGGCTCAGTCGGTTAGGCGTCTGACTTCTGCTCATGTCAAGATCTGTAGGTCCATGAGTTTGAGCCCTGAGCCAGGCTCTGTGCTGACAGCTCAGAGCCTGGAGCCTGCTTTGGATTCCGCGTCTCCCTCTCTCTCTGCTCCTCTCCCGCACACACGCTCTCTCTCTCAAAAATAAATAAACGTTAAACAAAAATAAGAACGACTTAAAAAAAAAAAAAAGCTGGGGCTGGGAGAGGGTAACAGATTTGGAAGTCCCTCATCTATAATGAGAATGGATAAAGCAACTATGGGCTAAAGGAAAAACAGCAACCCAGTGCAGCACTACACTGCACTGGGACACCTACTGTAAGTTTGGGCCGTAGTCAATGGAGAAATTTCTAAAATCCATAAAGGAGCAAGGCAGGTAACCAAATTCAAAACTAAAATGTGGGGTACCTAGGTGGCTCAGTCGCTTAAGCGGCTGACTCTTGATCTCAGCTCAGATCTTGATCTCAGAGTCGTGAGTTCAAGCCCTGTGTTGGGACGTATGCAGCCTACTCAAAAAACCTGAAATGTATGACTCAAAAATAGTTATACCTCTCCTGAGCAGTAGAAATCACAGTAACAGAGGACAAAATGAGGCCATGAAATCTGGTTAAGCCAGCCTGGAGGACTAGATGATGGCAAAGGAGCAAATGAAAAGTTCCAGCAGACCAAAGACCTGGACAGTATTAACACACAATAACCGTGTGGTCATTCTCAACTAAATATATTATGGAACCCTATGTTGTTGGAAAACGAGAGGCAATGAAGATTCAGAGACAGGATGGGAAATGTTGCAAGAACGTGAAAGCTAAATTATACAAGAGCAAAAGAAAAAAAAAAAAAAGAGGCGAGTAGAGAAAAAAAAAAAAAGTACTTCCAGAATTTTTACCAATTAAAAAACATACTTAGCTAGTAAGAGTAATGGCATCAAAAAAAAAAATTCCTAAATTAATTCCAAAAACATTTCTTTCTTCTGAAAAAGTTCTAAAAAACATTACCAAAGATAAGAGAGAAGTTAAAGATAGGTAAGGCAATAATAGCACTGAAGTAATTTCACTAGCAATCAGCTTTACCCTGTTCTAAACATTATTAGCCAGAGGAGAGCCGGTATCTTTTAAAAATTTCCCCCAACACAAAGAGATCCAAAATGTTATGCAACCTTTAAAAACACTGGCTTTTAACAAACTGCCTTTTACTAATTAGGTGAAAAACACCCCTGTTTTAAATAGAAGCTACACATCCAACTCTTGATTTTGGCTCAGGTCATGATCTCACAGTTCACGATTTTAAGCCCCCAGTCAGGCTCCCTGCTGTCTGGGCAGGCAGCCTGCTTGGGATTCTCTGCCCCTCCCCCCGCTTAAACTCGCTCTTAAATAAATAAATAATGCTACAGAATTATATCCATCACTTAAATGCATTTGAACCCTAAACTTCTTTCTAGTGGGTCTTGGAAATCCTTGGAGGCCAACGTCTACTCCAGCCTTCAAAGTACACACTCCAAGCCCACTGGGTCACCTGCGCAGCCCGTACTCCTCCAGGATAAACTCCGGCTACCCACACGTACGGGCCTAATCTGGGGGGTAGTGCACAAGCTCCGCGTCAGAATCGGCGACTGGCGGCTCAGCACCCGTCGGACGGGACGGGGCGGGACACCCGCGTCGCTTCGGCGGAGGGACGAAAAGTGGAGACTCCTCAGGAAAGGCGTCGCGCCGCGCCGGTCTCAGGGCAGCGGCTGCGGAGGGGGCGGGGCCCGGCTGCCGAGCGGCCGGCGCTCCTCTCCGGCCCGCGGAGGCCGGCGGCGGCAGCGCGAACCCGCTCAGCGACCCGCAGCCCCGGGCGCCCTCCCCGGGCGCCCTCCCCGTCTGTCTCGTCCACTGGCTCGCCCGCCCGCAGGCCTACAGAGAGGCGCGGCCCCGCGAGCAACGCCGCGGCAGGCACTGACGAGAAACACACCGCCGCCGCCGCCGCCGCGCCCCCGCCCCTTTGTGCCACCGCCTACCAATCACTCACCAGCGCTCACGTCACCCTCCAATCAGCGAGGGCACGGGCAGGGGCGGGGCCTGGCTGCCCGACGCCGGCGGTTGCTCGGTAGCCGGGGCTTCTTTAGCGTTCCTTGGTGGGTGTCGGTTAGGAGAGGCCCGGATGTTGGCCCTTTATTACCAACACTGGGCACCTGACTAGGACTGAATTGGGCGGGCTAGAGACAAGCCGCACGGCCTCCTGGGAGCGGCGAGATTGGCTTCAGGCCCGAGAGCATGGCTTGCACCTTGCCTGAGGCCGTCCTAAGATTCCTCTTGGACGTGGCCCAAGTGCTGGGGTGAGGAGAGTAGCAGGCAAACGCCTTCCAGTTGGTCCTTTCCAGACCCCGTGCAGGGCCGTCCTGCCTTTAACAGATCACCCTTCCTGTGCTTCACTGTTTCCTGACTTTCTGGCCTCAATGGTCTCATCTGAAATATGGGGCCATTGCTGTACATGGTTAAAAAGGGCAAAAGCAAATACCCTCTGTTGGTCTCTATCATTCTTCATCCAATTCATGGACTGAGAAGTGTAGGACAGGTATTAGAATGGACACCTTGAGCAGTTAAATCTGAGTTGGGTAAACTCAGCTACATTCCTTTTTCTGTTCTAATTCCCAAGGCGCTGAACTCCGAGTGTACACCCTAAAAGACGACATAAGCCTTACAAACCTGAAATGCCCCCCCCCACACCCACTTTTTTTTTCTCTCCATTCCCCACATGTTCTAAATCCAACCCTTACAGATTTCCCAAACTGGCCTATTTCACTAGGTAAATTACCCAAACGATAGTGAACAATCCTCCTCCCAGCTTCATCATCCTCATCTTGTGACTCAGAGGAATGAATCTAAGATGAACCCCAACATCTCATTCTCCTAAGACCCCACCCATCAATTACTCTCCAACAGTTCAATGCTGAGCACACCCCGGAGTTTATGAGGAGACCCAAGGACCTTCATCTTCAGGCTCTCAACACTAGTTCCTTCTTCAACTCCAATACTGAATAGATCGGAGCCCCTTAAAGAGATTTTATTATCTCCCTCCCCCTTTGAAGCCTCTCAAAATAGGAATTTGCGTATTTTCTCTCTTATGAATTTCCTGGAATCAGTCCTAATGATGGATAAGTAGATTTGACCATTCCCAAAGAAAACCATTTAACAAATGCTTACTGAGTCAGCCTCAGGAGTAGGTATACACAAGTAACCTAAGGAACAGAAGGTATAAGCACTCTCTTCTGCCATCAAGTCACTCTCACAGCAGAGCAGCACGAAGAGTTGATTTGTGAGAGCTCTACCATATCTCTCAAAATCAGCAATTCCAAGTTCAATCTTAAAAGTGCCCAAGGAAGAAGTTAGTGCTTTCAGGATTGGTGAAACCAAATGGGCCTGCCTACGAGACCGTGCCATGGATGGGGTGCCTGAAAGACTCATTCAGTTGTGCGAGCAGCTGACTCTTGATTTTGGCCCAGGTCATGATCCTGTGGTTCGGGAGGTAGAGCCCTGCATCAGGGCTCTACGCTAGCAGCACAGAGCCTGCTTGGGATTGTCTCTCTCTCTCCCCCTCCCTCACTCTCTCTGCCTCTCCCCCATTCAGTCACGAGCACACGTGTGCTCTCAAAATAAACATTAAAAAAATTTCTTTTTTAAATAAAAAAAGGCTGTGGCTCAGTTGGGTGGCTCAGTTGGTTGAGCATCCAACTCTTGATTTCAGCTCAGGTCATGATCCCAGGGTCTTGAGATTGAGCCCCACATCAGGCTCTGCACTGAGCATGGAGCCTGCTTAAGATCCTTTCTTTCTCTCTCTCTCTCTTTCTCCCTCCGTCCCTGTGCCCCTCTCCCTCATTCTCTCCCTAAAAATAAAAAAAATAATAATAAAACAAATTAAAAAAAAACAAAAAACAAAAAGAACAAGACTGTGCCATGGTTATAGTTTGAATACTTAGCACCAAGGAGGCATAGTCCAAGAAAACACAGACTGGAGGAGGGGTCAGCTACACGTGCAGCTAGTGGCGACCACATTAGACAACAGTTATAGAATATTCCCATCAGTTCAAAGTTCTATGGAACAGTGAGTGCTGCTCTACAGGAGGACATTTCCATCCTCAGCACTTTTCCTTCCAGTATCTGGGTTCATTCTGCGTTTTTCAAAGTTCCAAAGAAATGGAAATGGATGCCTTAGAGCAAGGGTCAGAAAACTGTTTCTGTAAAGGGACAGATAGAAGGTATCTTAGGTTTTGTGGGCCATCCTGTCATAACTACTGAACTCCAGCATCATAGGTAGGGTGAAAACAGCCATAGACAACATGTAAATGAATGGGCATAGTTGTGTTCCAATAAAACTTTATTTACAAAAACAGACAACAGAGGGCCACAGTTTACCAAACCTTGCCTTAATTAACCTATAGAGGCATTTTCAAAATTCATGGGAATAAGAGGAAACCTCCTCTCAGACTGCAAAGAGTCATGAAATACATAATCCCATCCCCTTCCTCTATCACCTGCCTAGGCTCTAAGCTAGGGCTTTTATCCATGAAAGGAAGACTCCTGATCATCTGTCTGCCATTGCTTCCTCTGGAATTCCCGCCCACTCATGAAAGGCACACAGAGGTTTCTTCTCCAACATGCCCTAAATCATACTGTGACCCCATCAAGGCTAATTAAATAAAAATATAGTTTAAAAAAAAAAAAAAACAACACTGTGAAATATTTATTTTTGTTTTGCAGTATTAAGCATGATTAAAACCAGGGCAGAAAAATACTAAGTATGCTGGGTAAGAAAGGTGTACTGTTTCATTATTTGCTTTTTCTAATTCAATTAAGACGAGCACGTAAGACAACATCAATAACTCAAGGGTGTAGCTGAAGAGTGAGATGTGATACCCTGTTCTACTGGCCTCCAAAGGCATTCAAGGGATCATCAAATATGTTGGACACCTTCTGTTCAGATCTTGGTTCAGGTGCTGCCTGTGAAGATCGACTTTTTGGTTTGGTTGTCTTAGCCTGGATACCAGAGGAGAAGATATCATCTTTAAAAAGAGAAAAAAAAAAAAAAGAAGAAGAAAAGAAAAAGATTTGCTGAACAGGCAAGAAAATGGGTGCTTTTAAGACACAGCTACATAAATCACCAAATACTCAAGTCTGATAACAGTATGGGATACCAAGAACACTAAGAGCCAAGCCTCTTAGATACTGGTCCTGGCTTTGCTAGTAATTTTTACGACCACATACAAATCACAAGTTCTCGCAGATCACAATTTTCTCAACTACAAATGTATGCGTGTTCACATGGAGGACAGGAAAAAGGGAAGGATAACTGGAACTCCAATCCATCCCCTGACTTTACGTGACATTATACCTACTTCTACATTCTCTTCCCACAAGGTTTTCAAAGGAAAGGGCAATACAAATAAGCAAAGGGAAATCCAACATAGAAGTCACCCTCTTTTAAAATAAATGCACCTATCTGAGACATGTCAATTCTAAGAATTTAAGTCTTTATGACTACATTCGTGTTCAGTTGTTTCACTGACTGTAGTGTTTTGTGACTCACCTGCAATGTTACTGCTAAGATTCCATCCTACAGAGATTTGAGCATGTTTACATAGAGATATGTATACACAAATGTTAAAGGCCTGGCATTATTTGTAACAAAGAAAACTTGGCAACAACCTAGATCACCTTCAATGTGCTAATGGCTAAATACAAAAGGATACTACACAACCACTAACAACAAGGAAGCAGATAGATCTCTATGTACTGGCATGGGAAGACAGTAAGTGACTAAAAGGACTGCAGAACAGATAAAATATATTCATATTTTGGAAAAAATAAGCATACACTTCTACGTATGCAAAGCTGTATTAACATCACCACAGATGAAAAGATATATACACCCAACACTCAACAATGGTGACCTCTAGGGATTGTTTTTCACATTTTGCATTTTCCAAATAATACTAATCTATTACAACAGGTATGTATTACTTTTTTTGTAATTAAAAACAAACAAACAAAATGAAAAACAGCGAAGTCTCTTCTGCATCCCCTGTGGTGGGAAGCAGGTGGAGACACAGCACACAGCTTACTCCAAGAACAGGCCCCATGTAGCAGTGCAGCTGCTTTCTCCCAATTAACCCCAAGGTCTAGACCTGGGAGAGAGGGGGGAAGGAGGAGACAGTGTGCATTTGGCCTCAACTCAAGTCCTACCCATCAACACCAGACATATCAGAAGCCCCACATTTGAGTTTAGGCATTTGGCTTGCCCAAACGAGCATGTTTACAAACACAGAAGATCTTTTGTGAGATGCTAAGTCTGAGTTATAACCTGCTTTCATGTATAGCACCACTTTCCTCCTGCACTGGCCCCCTCCATTCTCTGAAAGACTGACACTCACTCTTCAGTTAGAACTCTAACTCAGACAAGTGCCCCACGCCTGAGGCAGCCACCTCAGCCAACTTCAGCATGTGGGGCAGTTTCTGAGCCTCCCTTCGTAACATCAGAATGTTCTGAGTTATCACAGATAATTGGCAGGGGACACACTAATATAAAAGTTAAATTATACTTAAGGTCAAAATCCGGGCTCCTTCAAATTCCTTGATGTCCATCAGAACAAAAGTTGTTTCACCAAAATAACTAGTCCATTTACTTATCCATTCTCAGCCTAACTCAGGACTATACAGCAAGCCAAAGGAAACCCAGTGGGGAATGTTTTCCAGGAAAGGGCCGAAACAAAGGTAGGAGAAGTATCAAGTCCCTGAATGGCAATGACTCTCTGTGTCATGTGTAGAAAATCAAACTTACCCATATCATCATCAAATATAGACTTAGCTTCCACTTTCTTTTTGGACTTTTCTTTAGGTTTTACAGTTAGGTCAGCAAAGATATCAATGTTATCATCAAACAAGTTGGATTCAAATGTTCTTTCCTTCTCTCTTGCTTTTTGCGAGGGTTTAATTGCTTCTGTAGCAAATATATCATCCTTGTTGAGCCAAAACAGAAGTAAAACAATTTTAAATCAAGTGGTAGAAATACAAACTGCCACTATAGTTTGCAACAGCCATGTGACCTGCCCTCTCTGCCTGGAATGCCCCACTCCAGCTCTCTGCCTGACCCAGTCCTTGTCTTTCTTCTAGTCCCAGCTCAAATGCCACCTCTGTAGAGAGGCTTTCTCTTCCAGTCCTTTCTTAAGGAGTGCCTCCTACCCTTTCCATCACTCTGTCTCACTGACCAGAGCTGTTTTCATTATGCCACTTAACATTATCTGAAAACATTTTATTTATCTGTTGCCCTGCCTGTATCCAATTCCCCTTACACACTGGTCCTAGTTCACTTTGTGTCTCTAGTACCCAGATGTTCAATAAACACCTGCTCAGAGAGTAGCACTTGAAGGCCTTATTGCCTGTACTCCAGCTAGGGCCTGTTTCCCCAAGAACCAGAGGCAAAACACTTAATAAGCTGCACTGATGCTGCTTTATATATGTCATAGAGCAGCATGCCAAGAAAGCTGACTGAAGCAACATGTTGATAAAAACTATGAAAATCAAGACTTGTATCAATGGCCATAGCCAGCCAAGAACTACCCCCACGTGAAACAAAACAAAAACCTACTTTTGAGTAAATTTCAGAGTAACTAATAAAAGATCCTAATTGTAAGTACTAAGCAAATAGGTAGCAAGCAGCAATGAAACGAGCTTATTGTAACCTATGGCTCAAATGAGCCAATCGGGTGTTTGTCTTAACACAGAAACAGGCCCAGAAAGTACTCTCATGTCCTTTTACCTCAAAAATATCTTGTGCTTTTGAGATGGCCTCCTGCTGACTGTTGGATTTGGATTCATTCTTCTTGCCTTTCTGATCTGTAAAGAGATCATCCTCATCTTCCAGGAGCGGGAAAGGATTTGTTTTCTTTGCTGGTTTTGGTTTAACAGACTGGAAGAGATCATCATCACTGCCTGCCTCACCTAGAGAGGGAAACATGGGGCTCTTCTCTTTACTTCCCCCTGTTGGGTTGGCCAGGCCATCTGCTGCCTTTGTCTTGGCTTTTCTTCTCCCCGTGGGCTGAGAGCCAGTGCCCTTGGAAAAGATATCTCCAGAATCAAAAAGGTCATCCTCAAGAGGCTGACCCAGAGATTTCGCAAAGGGGCTTCTGTCTACTTCAGGTACAGGACCACCTGCCCAAGTTGGAGCGGCAGCTGCCTCAGCCTCCTCAGAGATGTCTTTTCTCCCAGCTGCCCTGGGCTGTGGTTGAGGGTCACCTGGTGAAATGTCGCCATCTGCCAAGCGTGCAATGGATCTTCTGGGGACACTCACATCCTCGGCCTCACCGGACTCCTGGGCAGCCAACCTCCGAGCTGCACGGGTCTGCGGTCTACGCTTCCCTCTCACTTTGACCCGACTCTGCAATGGCAAAAAACCATGTGTTGATCTAACGATTAAAAAGAAGAACAAAAAGGTGTTCAAAGCTAACGTAGCAAATAATCAAAATATTATAAGGTTGTCTGGTCTACCTCAATCCCTCAATCAAGATATTATCCAAGACAGAGAAAGGATTATTTCCTAAAGATTTCCAAAGACGTTTAATAGCTACTCCAAGACTATGTTACTCTTAATCCTTCAGTGTTCCCCATGGAGTCTTTGCAGGGCAATTTCTGTTTAATTTCATACAAAAGGCTTCATCTGCTGCTGGAACCCTGCAAAGTAGGCATGTTGGTACTCTGTGTGCCACAACCCTTCCTGGCCCTTACTCTGCCCTTGGTTTACATGTGGGTCTCTTTCAAAACAAGAGAGAATTAGGGGGAATTCTAGTGCTAACCTTTACAAGAGGCTAGCCTACAATCAGGCTCCAAAACCAGGAAGATAAGAGACAATCAAAGACAGGGAATCTAACGTGCTCTTCTCTTCAAGTCAACAAACACTAAATTTAAATGTTGAATATTTGACATAAAAAATGTGGCTAAGAAATCAGAACTTTTAATATAACCTCAAAACAGAAGTTACTCATTAGCAATAATGCAGTATTTGTGATATTTTCCAAAATATACAATCAAGTAGTCTTAAGAAGGTACAAGCTTCTTTGGCCAAAGTACTTGGCTATGTTTACCTATTTCAAGGAAATTTCACAAATAATTTTATGAAGTAGCCAATGTAAACTTACCCTCCCCCTCACCAAAGGCTGACAAAAAATAGAACAAAAAGAAGGATATTTTATTTTTCACGAGGAAAAGAGTTTTGGAAACACTTAAAATGAATGTATTCACCAGAGTTATTTTAGGTGCTGTTGCTTACTCAGACATCAGCTAAGATTTTCTAGAGAAGGAAGACTAGGTAGAAAAAAGAGAACCAACTAAAATGAAAGCAAAACCTCGAAGAGTTCAGTCCATGCAGCACATACCCACAGTCCTGTGGAACAGGGTGACAGGACCATACCAGCCGGGAAGTAACTGCCATGGGATCTCAGAGAAGGGAGCCTAACACAAGAGGGCACCAGGGGAAATATCACAGAAGCAGTGAAGTTTGAGCAGTCTGTCGATGAGCAAGAGCACTGCTGACAGAGGTAGCAGCACAAGCTGCTGGCAGCAGTGGGTGGTTGTGTGTGTGTTCAAGGAATGGTGCCTGGTGTGACTGCAGTGTAGGCTGACAGTGTGGAGTGGTTGGTGGGCAAGGTGGAAGTTTCGGTTAGTGTGGATTGTAAGAGGCTTTAATATCAAACCGAGGAGCCTGAATGTCCTCCTTTGGGCAGTAAGGAGCCAGCAGAGGAGGGACACGATCTGCTCTGTTTAGACCTGCAGGTGGCAACGCAGGAGAGCCTGGAGACAGTGGGACTTCACTGTGGATACTGAGCAGAATGTAAAAGTAACAAACACGGGCAATGGAAAAGTGGACGCAGAATTAGGAAGGTGTAAGGAGGGTGGAGAGGCTGAAAGAAGGCTAAGGTGCCTCCTTCAAATGGTTAGTGGGAGGCAGCCTATGATTGTATAACTGATGGACTAGTTAGAAATATACAAGTTATTCTGGATTTAAAAAAAAAAAAAAAGGCAAGAAAGCAAGCAAAGGTGGGTTCATCACCTTATTTGCACTGTGTAAGGTGTCTGCCTGAGCTGGAAGATCGAAACTCACGCCGGCCTCCCCACTACTAGGAAGAGCGGGCATACTTTCCAGACCGTGGATCCTCTCGGGTTCAGATGAAGGAAAAGCCAATTCTGGCAAAACAGGTTTTACTCCAGAGATCTGGGGAGCCGCTGCAGGCAGCAAGGCTGCTGGATTAATCGCTAAATTTGCCTAAAAGAGAAAAATGACACTTACTCTGTATGTCTTCTTAAACTCAGCAGTTTATGATTACTAGTGTAACACATGACAAGAGACGCGGTGTACATAATGTATAATACAACAGGAGAGAGAGAAATGCAGGGAAGTCTCCCGATCAAGTCTTAGAATTAAAATAGAGGATTATATACCTGTGCCCACCACTGGGACCAAAGAAAAGATGTTACAGACGCAGCACACAAGAAGCAACAACTAGAGGGTGGGGAAGAGATGCGAAAATGCCTGGCAACAGTTGACAAAAGTAAATATTCAAAAAAGTTTATAGATGCCACAAGGCAGGCAGTGAAGATTCCAGACACATTATAATTACTTGTATTTTCCAGATCCGAGGGGATGGTTCTTTGGTTTTAAATGGAGCGGGACCTGGTGAGTCCTGTGTGAAATTACATTTGGTTAACAATCCATTAGGGAAATAGAAAGAAAAGTGTCTCTTGGATTACACTTATGTCTATTAAATTTGATGGAAGGTGAAGCTGTCACTTTCTGTGATTCTAATTAGGGAAAGGCATTCAAATCTCTCCTGGGGCCTCAAAATCTTTCACTTATGCCTCTTCTTCTGCTGTGTGAGTGGAACGCTGGCAGACCGTAAATGGAGTAAAGGCAGACAAAGATCATGAATTAGATTCGTAAGAACCACAGGGTTATCAGAGTACCAAAATCTGACCAGTTGGCAAAATTACCATGCTGGTTATCCCACACAGCAAATGTCACAGAGCACACAGAAATTCACCCACAACCTAACGCACTGAGGTTCTAGAAGCAAAGGAAGTTGAAACTTGGGACAAGTCGTTGGAGACGTGCTATTCCCAGGGCTTTGTTTTCACAGCTCAGGACACTGAAGCCTCAGTGAGACATCCAGAGACAGCTGGAATCCAGAACCAGAACTCACTTTCCAGTCATGGCCTGTTCCCAGGAGGAGCTCCGGAGAGAAGACTGCTGAGAACAGAGACCTATCAGCAGTGACCTCAGAAGAGGTAACCAAGAAAATAGGGGAACCAAGGGGAACCAAGGAATTGGATACAATTTATGTTTAATTCTAATGTAATTCTACTCCAAGGTAGTCCAAAGGGAGAAATGGAGGTTCTAATGGGAAGAAGATTCTTCACCCTGTATTAACTCTACCTTGGAACTGAATTTGAAGGTCGTCCAAAAACAGTAATCACAAGTATAGCTTCATGAGACTGGAGTGTACAGTGAGAATAGATGAGGCGGCAGAGAAGTGTGTTTAAAACAAAACAAAACGAAACAAAAACACAGTAGGGGAGCCTGGCTGGCTCAGTTGGTAGAGAATACAAATCTTGATCTCTAGGTCATGAGTTCAAGCCCCACACTGGATGTAGAGCTTTACTTTAAAAATTTTTTTAATTAGAAAAAGAAATTTTTGAGAGAAGTCGTCCTAGCTGCTGTTTCCTCCCTAATCAAGAGAACTCTGAGTACCCTTGGGTATGCATGGTGGAGTCCCTCTGTCCTGGGACACAAGCAAGAGCTGAAAGTCCTTAAGCAGTTCTAACCTGAGGTGTTTCCGGTTTCAATGTGCTTTTTTCTTTGATACCCTGCTGAGTGGATTCAGGATGTTTCTGGTTCTTGACAGAGGATACAGAGTGGTCTTTTTTCACTACCTTCTTCTTTTCTGAGATCTTCAAAAGAAAAAGAATACCAACCACCTGTCATCTATCTCAGAAATTTTAAAGAAAAGTCATAATACATAAAAACAATCTGGCTTCTGAGTTTTGGGTCATTTCTTGAATGAGAGTTGAACTAATACAACATTTGAACATTTCAACATTAGGTGAACTAATACAACTAATGCAGCATTTCAGAAATGGCATTCTAAAGACCGTGACCTTCTCGGGAGTTCCTGCTATGCTAAACAAAATAGAGAGTGCTTAACAAAATCTACTGGGGTGGGGACAAATGACACAAACAGGCTAACACTCAAATTTAAAGCTTTGCACCTGAAAGGCATGGGTATTTAGTCACCGTGTGGCACGCACTGGTCTTTCAATAAACAACTTAAAAACCAAACAAATCTGTAATACAGTAAAAGCTTGGGTTAGTTAATGCTTTAATGTTAATTAGGAAACATAAGATGAGGACACCACAAACGCTATCATCAGCGTGCCATTTGCCATTCCTTCACTGGTAAGCGCCAAAATTCTCTGCGTGTTTTCCTCTTATAAGTAAGTACACATTAATTTCCTTCCCAGAGGCCTTCCCCACACCCCAGTATTGAGAGCAAAAGGCTGATACCAAAGGCTGTGACTTGGCAGGGCTGAAAAGATCATCATCTTCATCATCCCCAAATAGGCTCCCAGCACTTGGCTCTAGTAACTGGAATAGACAAAACTCAAATTCAATATTCAAAACAAAAGCAATTTACAAAGAGAGCTAGGTGAGCTATTGACTTATAATATCTAATACAGTAACAAAGTCATGATGTGAAGAACCTTTTGAAACTGACCCTGGTTTTCTTGGTGCCAGAGAAGAGGTCAACATCTGGATCATTGTCCTTCTGGAGCTTGTGACTAAAAAGGAGCTCTTCATCCTGAAAGACACCTGTGCTCTTTGGGCGAGTATCAGGATCAGGACCCTGGAAAAAAGAAGAGTTGTAAGTATTTACCTCAAGGAAATCACAGCTACAAACATGCAACTACAAAGATATCCCCTGCAGCTGTTTCCAATGACTACAGGCTGGACACAGCCTAAGTGCCAACCACAAAAGGAATGACACATTCACACAACACAACGCTATGGAGCTACCAGAGATAGTGGGAAATACATTTGCAAATGCAGATCTGGAATACATTAACATATACATCATCTGGAAAGATCCTCCTTCAGCCTGTAACAAATGTCTGAACTTTTTATTTATAAAACAACCCATTAATTCCATAATGAGAAACATGTTAAGGGTGAAAACACAAAATCAAGTAAGTTTTCTCCATCTCATTTCCAAAGGGAAGAAGAGCAGCTCACTTAATACCAGAAACTACACAGTGGTCAAGTGTGTATCCCTAATCTGTTAGCGTCTTACTCTAAAGACCTGGCACAGGGATGATGAGCCAACCTTCTCCTATGCCCACCCACCTTCCATCCCACTATCTTCCAAACAAGTTATTTTTGTTTGATAGGGTAGCTGACATTTGAAAATTACTATTCACATTACTTGATCTGACACTGTAATATCCCAGACGTGACATTCTTAAATACTTCCCTATTTCTTCTTTACCTTTTTTTGCTTTTTTGTTTTTGTTATTTCCAGGGGGCCAATTCAGAAGAGCTCTTCTTTATGTTAAGTACAAGCTACTGTAACAGAGCAGTGGAAGGAATGCCCCGAGTCAGAGACCCAAGTCCTTGAAGGGGATTGATAGGGACAAAGGCTGGACACAAGGACGATGATAAGTAAGGTACACATTAAAAACCCGAGGACACAACATCCTGACCTTGTGGCCTGCAAGACCCTGGGGCTGACAGACCAAAGACCCACAAGTGCAGAACACGCATTCTCCTCTTCCACCTCTGCCCAGGGTAACCCCTAGACTGGTCACAATGCTTTTGCTTTGCGGGTACAACCCCCCACCCCGACAATGGAGAAAGGCTGCCATGACCTTTCCTATACAATCTTTGAAGGGTCAAAAACCCCCCCTCCCAACCTGTGGGAGGAGCTCCCCAAAGGACTGGAAGCAGCCTCCATTAGAGACCACCCCAGCTCCCAGCCCAGAGAGACCCTATAACATCCAATCTCAAAACAAACTGGGGACAGGCTTCACCTTACAGAACCTGCCCGCTCTCCCACCTCGAGAGTGTTTCCGCTTTCATAAATTCCCTTTGTGCTACTTCCCTTCTGGCTGTTTTTATTTGAAAGCAGAGCCTCACATAAATCTTCTGTGGAATCCAAGAACGGAGACTTCCATTCACACAATGCAGACTCTCTCACCCATAACATTTAGTATCACGACCACAGATGAAACAAAAGAACCCTCACAACTGAGGAGATGTGTCACATTAAAAATTCACTAATTATTATTACTGACTATACATAAAAACCCACAGCAACACAGTAACACAGTAGCTAAGTTTAAAAGTTTCATGACCATTGGGGCACCTGGGTGGCTCATCTGGTTAAGCATCCAACTCTTGGTTTCAGCTCAAGGTCACAATCTCACGGTTCAGGCCCCACATCAAGCTCCACGCTGGCAGTGTGGAGCCTGCTCGAGATTCTCTCTTTCCCTCTCTCTCTGCCTCCCCCACTCACTTTCTCTGTCTCTCTCAAAAAATGAAGAAACTTAAAAAGTAAACAAATACATAAAAATAAATAAATGAAAATATTTTTTTTTTAATTTTTTTTAACACTTTATTTATTTTTGAGACAGGGAGAGACAGAGCATGAACAGGGGAGGGTCAGAGAGAGGGAGACACAGAATCCGAAACAGGTTCCAGGCTCTGAGCTGGCACCACAGAGCCCGACGCGGGGCTCGAACTCACGGACCGTGAGATCATGACCTGAGCCGAAGTCGGCTGCTTAACCAACTGAGCCACCCAGGCGCCCCTGAAAATATTTTTTAAAAAGTTTCACGACCATGAAAATCACAGTACAAAATCACACAGAGTAAAAGACTGGAAGAAAATACAGCAAGTAATTCATATTCACTCTGTGTAGCTCTCGTTCATAAACAGGGTTATACTTCTACTGTAATAAAAAATAATAAAACATTTTTTTATAGAAATCAACATGGACCATTTCCTCAGTTTGGTTTACGAAAAGCACTGGCAATATGGCCTGGCACCTGTTTGGGTTTCTTTTTTTTTTTTTTTTAATTTTTTTTTTTTCAACGTTTATTTATTTTTGGGACAGAGAGAGACAGAGCATGAACGGGGGAGGGGCAGAGAGAGAGGGAGACACAGAATCGGAAACAGGCTCCAGGCTCCGGGCCATCAGCCCAGAGCCTGACGCGGGGCTCGAACTCACGGACCGCGAGATCGTGACCTGGCTGAAGTCGGACGCTTAACCGACTGCGCCACCCAGGTGCCCCTCTTTTTTTTTTTTTAATATCTCTATTGAGATAAAATTCATACACCATAAAATTCACCTAGTGTGTAATTCAGTGATTTTTAGTATATTCACAGAGTTGTGCAAACACCACCACCAGGTAAGTTTAGAACTTTCCCATTACCCCAAAAGAAACCCCAAACCTATTAGCAGTCACTCTCCATTCTCATCCATCCATTCCCCCAGACCCTGGCAACCATTTCTACTTTGTAGCTCTATGGATTTGCCAATTCAGGACATTCAAATAAATGGAATCATAAAATACATAGTCCTTTATCACTGGTTTCTTTCTTTCAGCATGTTTTCAAGGTTCATCATGTTGCAGCATGTATCAGTAACTTATTCCTTTTATTGCCAAATAATATGCCATTTTGAATAGATATACTACATTGTTTATCCACTCATCAACTGATGGACTTTGAGTTCTTTCCATCTTCTGACTATAATAAATATAAATATATATATAAATATAAATACAATAAATATAAATAACGCTGCTAAGAACATTACATTCTAGTTGTGTGTGAATATGTCTTCATTACTCTTGGATATATACCCAGGAGTGGAATTGCTGGGCCTTGTGGGGGACTCATGTTTAACAATTTCAGGAAATACCGAATTGTTTTCTGAAGTGGCTACACTAATTTACATTCCCAACAGCAACGCAGGAGGATTCTAGTTTCCCCACACCCTCACCCACATGTGGCCATTACAGAAAAAAATCAACAAGTGCTAGTGAAGATGAAGAGAAACCAGAACCCTCAATTCTTTAGTTACTCATATGACAGAACTGACACCTTAAAATGAGATTCTTTGACCCTTTCAAAACCCTGAAACTTTATTGCTTTTTGCTCACCTTTCCCACTTCTTTCTTTGGAGCGTGGATGCTGTTTTGATCTTCTGTTTTATCTTCTTCCTCATCAAATAAACTAAGAACAGTTTTGGTTCTACTTTTGGTTCCTTTGTCCAAGGGGGATGATGAAGAAAATAAATCAGAATGCTCGACCGACTCCTGAGTAGATACAGTCAAAGGTCCTCCCTGAAAATGGAAACAGTAAAAAAAATAAATAAATAAGTAACATCTAGAAATACAAATTCTACTGAGGGGCCTTCCCAACTCTTCACTAATTCAGTAACTGCGACATTTCCATGTTTCAGGGCACTATAGCTAATCACATTAATCCCAAGTAACAAAATACTAAGGTCAACTCTCAATCAGCTACTCCAACAGAGACTCTTACACAGGTAATTCACAGCCAAAGATGATTTTTCCGACCAGTGTAAAGTCACAGGTCCCTCCAGCCTATCAAGAGATATACATATTTACAACCCTGATCTACATCAGTTGCTCATGAGCTATAAATAACTTGCCAGTCACAATGAGAAAGAATGAAATGTGGCCCTTTGTAGCAACGTCGATGGAACTGGAGAGTGTTATGCTAAGTGAAATAAGCCATACAGAGAAAGACAGATACCATATGTTTTCACTCTTATGTGGATCCTGAGAAACTTAACAGGAACCCATGGGGGAGGGGAAGGAAAAAAAAAAAAAAAGAGAGAGAGGTTGGAGTGGGAGAGAGCCAAAGCATAAGAGACTCTTAAAAAATAAGAACAAACTGAGGGCTGATGGGGGGTGGGAGGGAGGGGAGGGTGGGTAATGGGTATTGAAGAGGGCATCTTTTGGGATGAGCACTGGGTGTTGTATGGAAACCAATTTGACAATAAATTTCATATATTAAAAAAATAAATAAATAAATGTCAAAAAAATAAAATACATTAAAATTAAAAAAATAATAATAGTAATAACTTGCCAGTCATAGAGAAAGCACAAATATCCATCACTAGGAGTGGATCATATTATTTCCTAGTATTTAATTAATACCTAAGTCCCAAGAAGAAACTTGACAAAATTACTTAAATTGCAGAAGGCTCACACTGTATTATGCAATTATAAGAATCACTAAAATGATCCTAAAATGTAGCATTTATTCATTCAACAAGTTCCACATTTCAAGTAAGATACCATTGATTTTAAGATCCACTATTACTCTATGAACCACTGAGAAAGAAAAAAACAAGTCTAAAATATGCCACTGATTGTGAAATGCATCCTAATTTGAGTGGTTAAACTGTGAAAACTATGCTTGTTTGAAGAAATATGTAATTTATTTTTTTTTAAGTTTATTTATTTTGAGAGAGACAGAGATAGTGTGAATGGGGAAGGGGCAGAGAAAGGGCAGGGAGAGAGAGAGAGAGAGAGAAAGAGAGAGAGAGAATCCCAAGCAGGTTCTGAGCTGCCAGTGTAGAGCCTGATGCGGGCCTTGAACCCACAAAGCCGCAAGATAATGACCTGAGCCAAAACCAAGACTTGAGCACTTAACTGACTGAGCCACCCAGACACCCCAGAAGAAATACGTAATTTAAAAGTGCCTAGTATGGGGGTGCCTGGGTGGCTCAGTCGGTTAAGCAGTGACTCTTGATTTCGGCTCAGGTCATGATCTCACAGTTTGTGAGTGTGAGCCCCGTGTCGGGCTCTGCACTGACAGTGTGGATTCTTTGCTTGGGAGAAGCAGAGATTCTTGGGATTCTCTCTCTCCTTCTCTCTGCCCCTCCCCTGCTCATGCTCTCCCTCTCTCTCTCAAAGTAAATAAAACTTAAAAAATAAATAAATAAATAAAAATAAAAGTGCCTAGTATGTGTGAGGTAACATGCTAAGTACTACAGATACAATGATGAGCAAAAGAAACCTGGTCCCAATCCTCAAGGAGCTTACACTCAAGTCAGGGCCAGCAGTACAATAAGCAATTAGAATTCAAGTATGGAAGGGGCTATGACTGGGGTAACTTGGGCTACAGGAACAGACAACAGGTCCACATAGAAACTACAGGTAGACAATGTCACAGTGTCTCAGGCACAAGTGAAAAATTTGTATCACTGCAGCTCTAAGGAGCCTCAACAGGAAAAGTATATACAATACTCTTCACACAGGTCCTGAAACAGAAGTTAAATGTGAATAGCTGAACACGCAGAGAACAGGAAAGGTTAGAAAAAAAAGAGGTGCACATCACTGACCTCCAGGTGCAGCCAGCAGCCTTTTCACAGGCTCCTGCAGGAGATAACAGACCACCCAGGAGAAGAAAGCAAAGGTTTTAGAAGAGAGATAAATTTCACTTTGCTCTCTAATTCACAGCCAACATCCACTAAATGTAAAGGAATGGGAAACTAAAATCTTAAAACTGCCATTTTAATTCAAGTACAAGTGGAAGCAGGGATAACAGAAATGCTACAAAGAGAACAAGTCAGAAAGAGCAAACATGCAGAGAGAAAACCAAAATGAAAAACAAGATGTGGAAGAACACCCTGGAGAGAGAAAGGCAAAACGGACATGGGCACAAGATGACAAAAGAATGTAAAACAAGAGACACGCACATCACTGTGTGCACATTTGCCCAGAAAAGAGACCCAACAGCAAGAACGATGTTGAAGGTTTCCCCGAATGGAGGGATCTGATTTTCTTCTTCAGACTTTTCAGTATTTTCAAAATATTCAACAAAGTAGCCATTTATTTTCTGTGTAGAAAAAGTAAGGGTGTGTGCATTTGTGTGTGGGCGTGTCTGCATTTTACAAAACATGAGAAACAAACACCTCAGAATATAAATGCAAAAAAAAGAAGTCTACCTTTTCTGACTCCTCAACCAAATGAGTGCTCCCCACTGCTGATGAGTCTCTGCCACCATCAACCTTCTTATCCCCAGGTTTCACTCCAAATGGTGCCTCCTTTTCTTCGTCGCTGAACAGCAAAGGTGGTACTTCAGGGACAGTCTCTCTTTTCTACCAAAAGAAGAGCAAATGACATCCTTAAAAACAAAACTGTGGGGGTGCCTAGGTGGCTCAGTCGGTTGAGCATCCAACTCTTGATTTGGGCTCAGGTCATGATCCCAGGGTTGTGGGATCGAGCCTGACATTGGGATGTGTGCGGAGCGTGGAGCCTACTTAAGATTCTCTCTCTCCCACTGCCCTTTCCCCACTCGTGTGCTCGCTTGCTTGCTTGCTCTCTCTCTCTCTCTCTCTAATTAAAAAAAAAAAAAAAGTGTGCTTTACTAGCATGACAACATCAAGAACAGGTGAAACCACAATCTTCTTGAGGGAGTTAGTGAAATGTGGAGGGAGAGACAGTGCGGGACAGTGAAGGGGGCACAAACAGGGAGAAGCAATAAACGCCACCACCTCACTATAGACACAGCACTTCACAGCTTCTACCACGGTAACGCCTGCACCTGTCTCCGTGTGTCCATTCACTTCACAGATACTGCTATTAATTAGAACCTTATGTCTGACTCCCAGATAACCACTAGTCTCTCCTCTCTGCCTCCGTCCTCCCACATTTCAGGTCAATGATGTCATCCAGAGCTGCCTCTGCTAAAAGAAAATATGCACCAGATTGCTTCATCTCCCACCCCAAAGCTGCACTATTTGCATTAAGTAAATGCTAAATGTGACTATCAACTAATACCTCATCTTCTCCCTTTGTTTACCTGCATCTTACCAATCTTCCCTATTCCTTTTCTTCTTTTAAGTTTATTTATTTTGAGAGAGAGAGCACAAGCAGATGAGGGGCAGAGAGAAAGAGAGGCAGAATCCCAAGCAGGCTCTCTGCCATCAACACAGAGCCTGATGCAGGGCTTGAACTCACAAACCGTGAGATCATGACCTGAGCCAAGATCAGGAGTCAGACGCTTAACCAACAGAGCCACTCAGGTGCCCTCAATCTTCACCATTCCTTAAACCTACCATGAATTTGCACCCTTCCCCACTGTCTATAGAAGCAAATCCTCATCTTTGAAGCAAGGCCCAGCTTGAGGTCCCCATAAAGGTTTCTCTACCTTCTTCAGTAAGTATCAGTTGCTACACTGGTAAGATTATTTATCTGTCTACCTCGCTTTTATTTTCTTCTTAACTCACAAATGTCTGTCTATTCCCTTGAAAGGATAATATAATTCAACAGCAAGTCATGGTGTTTTATACCAAGTAGATGGTCCACACCAGTTTGTGAGCACTTTGCTCAATCTGTCATGTTCCTGATGGGGGAGGCAGGGATTTCAGGGATTAAAAAACTGAGGTTATGTGACTCACCTAGAGTTATCAGCATCCTTGGGGAAAGTGATCAAAAATTCTTGAGGAAAAACTATAACTCTATCATACCAACTAGATGAGAGGTTATGAGGAAGTAAGCTTTGAAGCAATATCTAAATCAAGTTAGGAAGACAGATTTGGGAAATCAAAGAAGAATGCTCCTTAACTACGAGAGAGAAAAAATTATAAATGAAGTAAAAAATAGAGTAACATTTTTAATTATGTTAAGAAGAGGTCCTTAAAATGTATAATCAATTTTAACCTGAAATAAAAGGCTGGAAACCCACAAAACAATTTCAGAAGAGGTAAGGCAATACTGAAGTGATTAAAGGAAAAAATTTTGGTGGAATGCACTGGGCTCTCTGAAAACCACATACAACTTCAACGCAAACCAGTCAGGGTGAAAAATGAGACTTTAGTATGGCCCCTTAAACCAAGGAAAATGCCACCCAAACTATCGGTTGCAAATCTTCCTAAAGATAAAGCTGACTTCATCTTCATCGTGAAATTAATTTCTTTGACAGGTTTATAACAGAGTCACAGCTAACTTTAAAATATTCAGGATCTCTAAACAAAAAAAAAAAGTGTTTTATACACTGCTGTCTGAAGGGAACTGTATTTCACAAATGGTAAGAATCTGTGTACAGTTTGTTCAGCTACGTGAGATGTAGATCTTTGACCCTCTGTCTTATTTAACAGTCATAATTACTACAGGTTGAAAGAAGTTTTCCATTTCCATGACCTTTAAAATTTATTAGGTTATTGCTCATTTATCTAGAGAAGAAGTTATTATTTATAATCTACAATGAAAAACCACTCAGATCTCCTGACCCTTTTAACCACGGAACCACTTGATGTCATCTTTAGGGAGATGCAAGTTGGGTGATTCGAAGAAAAGATCACGAGCACCTCAGAAGCAGCAGGAGGGAGCCCCGGGGCCGAGGGAACACAGCATGTTCCTCCCAATGCTGAAAGCTTCTGGTGTAAGCTGTGCACACCCACTTAACGGGAATACGGTGGGGGAAAAAAGTCCCTAAATCATCAACTGACAAGATCCTGGTCTGGGAAGCTTCCATAGGACAAGTTAACAGTTGCACTAGGTCTGACAAAATGAAAACTGTTTCCCGATAAGAGAGACAACAACCTTCTCTGGAGTAATCTGGGACAGCAAGAGTCACCTAAAGCACACGGAGAGTGAGGCTGGAAGAGATGAGTCCAGTGTGAATGAGATTACGGGTGGCACGGCAGGCTCAGGCATTTGTGACAAGGACGTGATAGGATCAGGCTGCCTTTAAGAATAGAACCAGAGCAGGGCGCCTGGGTGGCGCAGTCGGTTAAGCGTCCGACTTCAGCCAGGTCACGATCTCACAGTCCGTGAGTTTGAGCCCCGCGTCAGGCTCTGGGCTGATGGCTCAGAGCCTGGAGCCTGTTTCTGATTCTGTGTCTCCCTCTCTCTCTGCCCCTCGCCCGTTCATGCTCTGTCTCTCTCTGTCCCAAAATTAAATAAACGTTGAAAAAAAAAAAAAATTAAAAAAAAAAAAAAAAGAATAGAACCAGAGCAACAGCAAGAAGGGCAGATGAAAGGAAGGAGCATTCGAGGAGAGGCCAGATGAGAAATTATCTCAGTAGTCAAGGCGAAAGATGACCCAGAAGTTGGGATGGAAAGAGACATCCCTAGAGGCACTGGTGTAGCGCAGCGTCCTGATCTTGATCTCGGCTCAAGTCACGATCTCACAGTTAGTGAGTTGCAGCCCCGCACTGGGCTGTGCGCTGATGGCACAGAGCCTTTTTGGGATTCCGTCTCTCCTTCTCTCTGCCCTTCTCTCACTTGTGCTCTCTCAAAAAATAAATAAAATAAATAAATACATAAACTTTAAAATAATTTAAAAACTTAAAAAAAAAAAGGGAGAGAGATCCCTAATAAACAGTAAACAGTGACAATTACTCCATCAAAGGCAAAATAAGTCACACATACCCTGGGACAGCTACACTACGGAATACTGATAGTGGTGAAAAAAGAAGAAGCTAAAGCTTACGGAAATGAAAAACATGTTGCAGGACAAAACAACTTACAGAAAAAGGTACAACATGACCTCATTTAACTAAATAGAGTGAATGCCTGGAAACAGGCCTGAAAGGGCTGACAATGCACTGTTACCAATGACTACTCTGGCAGGAGGACAAGGACTTTGTATTCTCCGTGCATTTTCTAAACCTTTTTAAAGAAGACATCCACATATTACTGCATAATGTAAAATAAACTTGAAGCAAAAACTATTTACGAGGAATGGAAAAACCAAGTATCAGCCTCTAGAAAACAGAAGTTCCAAGGCTCCTTTACGGTCTTATCTCTCCTTCATCAAACCTATGCAGGTAACAGGGACTTGGTCACCCATCACCACGGTGGGAGGAGGAGGGCCTTCCTCATCAAGCATGGGTGGCAGAGTTGCCGTGGTGGCTGCTCTAGCGTAGGAGGGGTCCCACGGGCTCTTACCTTCTTCCTGGTCTTAAGTGTCTTTTTGCCTCTATCACGTGCCAGATTTGAATGGCGTGGAGTTGGGAGTCGAAGGCCTGACAGCAGGCTGTGAGTTGGCTTGATTCTTGGCCTTTTAGGCTAACCCAGGTCAGATAAAGGAGTTCTAATCCATGGGGTCTAGCCTAAAAAGTTCCACATTTCCCTTTGGGGCTGTTAGCAATTGCCAGCTGGCAGTAAAATAGCTGTTTGGCCTCATTTTGTTCTATGTGCACACACTCACTAAGGAATACACCCACTAAGGAATGAGCTGGGGAAAGATGAATGACAGGCCAGGGCAGGATCCCAGTATGCCCAGGTTCCCTGGATAAATATAACACAATGCCAGCTTCCTCTCATTCTTTAATACTCCTTTTAGATATAACTAACATCGAGATTGGCTAAATCTTTAGCTGAGGTGATTGTGGTCATTTAGACCACCACAATGATTGTGATGTCATTTAGATGTAATCACTGGAATCCTTTACACCAGATGCCACTGATGGACTTTTTATTACATACTTTAACTTTTTTAATGTTTTTTTAGGGGCACCTGGGTGGCTCATGATCTCACGGTTCATGAGTTCAAGCCCCGCATCAAGCTCTGTGCTGACAGCTCAGAGGCTGGAGCCTGCTTCAGGATTCTGTCTGTCTGTCTCTCTCTCTCTCTCTGCCCCTCCCCTGCTCACTCTCCCTCTCTTTCTCTCTCTCTCTCTCCCTCCCCAAAATAAATATTAAAAATATATATATTTAATGTTTTTTAGGTTTATTTATGTAGGTAATCTCTAAACCCAACATGGGGCTCAAACTCATGACCCTGAGATCAAGAGCCGTGTGCTCTACTGACTAAACCAGCCAGGTGCCCCCTTTACTGTAATTTTTTAAAAATTTTTAACCATGGCAAAAAACAAAATGTATCATCTTAACCATTTATAATTCAGCAGTGTTAAAAATATTCACATTGTTATGCCACCAATCTCCAGAATTTTTCCATCTTGCAAAACTGAAACTCTGTCCCCTTGAACAACTCCCCATTTCCCTCTCCTGCTAGCCCCTGGCAACCACTAGTCTACTTTCAGCTTCTATGAATTTCACTACTCCAGGTACCTCATGTAAGTAGCATCATATACTATTTGTCTTTTTCTGACTGGCTTATTTCACTCAATATAAAATCCTCGAGGTTCATCCTTGTGCTGGCAGGTGCCAGAATTTCCTTCCGTTTTACTGACTGGCTATTCACATAAACCGGGACCAAAGCGTTGGTACTTGAAACATGCTCCTGAAAGGAATAATGTGTGCCTTAACTGACCTGGTCTAATGTTTGCACAATTCCATGCCACTGGGGCTAAGCCTGGCGACCTGCCCAGAACTGCAACGGTGCTCTCCCCTCAGACTTCAGAGACCCACCCCTGATGCTGAAGGGGCTGCAGGACATGAAAGAACCCTTTTCCCCATGCTTTGCACGTGTGCTTCATCAAATACCATAACTAGATGATCTATTTCTAAAACTAGGCAAATAGGTTTTTCCATTAGACTTAGCCCACAAGGTCAGGTATAGGAGCTGATTCAGGGAAGTATCACTATTCACATAAGATCATGGCAAGGATATTTCCTGGGCCTAGGAGGTCAAGAATACCGTTGTTGCAGGAGGAACAGATGCAGGAGGAGAGCCAAAGAGAGAGCTTCCACTATCGGCATCATCTTCAAAGAGGAGTGACACTCTCTGGGTCTTCTTTTGGCTATACAATCAAGCAAAAGGTCAAATTAAAGGCAAGTATGATTAAAAAAATATATACAATATTCCTTCCAGGCCATACTTACAGGAACCCACCTACCACCAAAACACCCAAGACATCTGCTGACCTTACGTAGTTGAAAGCAAATGAGAAAAACTTTTGAAGTAGGTGCCATTTATCATCAGCCTGTCTCTCATCCTTATGTGGAAAAGTTCAGGGGCCTTCTCTACTTCTCCCTTTGATTCACTGTAGGAGCACTAACTGTTAGCTTTGCAAGTATTTAGTATACGTGCTGCTGAAGCGAGCACTAGCTTTGCAAGTATTTAAAAGCATGTATGGGGATGCTGGGAGGAGAGGTAGGTTTGGAGTAAAAATACTACAAAGATTTGCATTATTCAATCTTATAAGGACCATTAGCTTTCTAGAATTCTCTAGATACACAGAAACGAGATCTCCAGCATTTGTTTTCAATAAAGAATATAGTGGGGTTGGGGTGGGGGGGAGCACCTGGCTGGTTCAGTCAGTAGAACATGTGACTCTTGATTCCAGAGTCATGAGCTCAAGCCCCATGTTGGGTGTGGAGCCTACTTAAAAACAAAACAAAACAAAACCAAAAACAGTGTGAAGTTAAAATATTGAGAGAAAGAGAGAGAGAGAATATACTGGGCCCTTTCAGCCACAGCTCTCCTCCCCACCTTCCTCTAGCTGGTCTTCACCTACCTTCTCACCTAGATTCTGCCCTGGCTCCACAGAGAAGGTAGCCAATAAACAGAACAAATACTGATCAGAGCTTTTAAGGGACAGATATATGAAAGTGGAGAATCACAGGGAAGCTTAGCACTAGACATGGGGAATCCAGAACAGAAAGCATTCTAACTACTCAAAGGTCAAGTTCCAGTTTTCACTATGTGATAAGGAATCATCCAACTAGCACACTACAGAATTACCAAAATAATGCAAACTTTAAATTCAATTTTAGCTAGCTAAAAGTAATACTAACATCTTATTTCAGCAAATTGTTTACCATCTATATCTACTTACGTTAGAATATAATTAAAATACACACTAATAAGTACATGTATTATAACCTTTTCTGTAAGTTTAATTATCAGCAAGACACTAGGAAACTTATTCATTAGTTTAATACCGACTTCTGCCTATATCTTAAAAAAAACAAAAACAAAAACAAATACAAAAAAGCTAAGGATCACAGACTAGGGAACAAAACTAACCAAACAGTTGAGTGCACTTAATTGGATGTATACACTAAAGAATGGTTAAACATTAAGACTATACCCTGAATAAGTTATAAAAGCAAAAAGCCAATTTGTAATGACACAGTACGGTAGTATCTAATATACCTTTATAGATATACACCAATAAAAATTTATATAAATTATAACCAAAACAGTTGACTTCTAGATGACAAGCAATCACTATATCAGATGCCTAAAGAATACCAAAAACCAAGGGGCGCCTGGGTGGCTCAGTCAGTTAAGCATCCAACTTCAGCTCAGGTCATGATCTTACAGTTTGTGGGTTCAAGCCCCGCATTGGGCTCTGGGCTGACAGCTTGGAGCCTGGAGCCTGCTTTGGATTCTGTCTCCCTCTCTCTCTTCCCCTGTCCTGCTTGAACTCTGTCTCTCTCTCAAAAATAAACAAAACACTAAAAAAAAAAAAAAAAAAAAAAAGAATACCAGAAACCTCATTAAGCAACTATAGCAGGAAAATATCCCATGCATGATTTTCTGAACAAGCAATTTCTTTTTTTATTCTTAATGTTTATTTATTTTTGAGAGAGACAGAGTGTGAGCGGGGAAGGGGCAGAGAAAGGAGACACAGAATCTGAATCAGGCTCCAGGCTCTGATCTGTCAGCAGAGCCCAATGTGGGGCTCAAACTCACAAACTGTGAGATCATGACCTGAGCTAAAGTCAGACACTTAACCAACTAAGCGTGAACAAGTAATTTCTTTTTAATTAAAAAAAAATTTTAATGTTTATTCATTTTTGAGACAATGCAAGAGACAGAGTGCAAGCAGTGGAGGGGCAGACAGAGGAAGACACAGAATCTGAAGCAGGCTCCAGGCTCTGAACTGTCAGCCCAGAGCCTGACTCGGGGCTCGAACTCACAAACCGTGAGATCATGACCTCAACCAAAGTCGGGTGCTTAACTGACTGAGCCACCCAGGCGCCCCATGAACAAGTAATTTCTAAAAAAATTTCTAAAAAAAAAAGAACAAAACACAGCAAAACACCAAACCAACCCACAAAAAATATGTGATGACAGATTCTGAAGGTAAGCTACAGAAAACTAGTTAGCTCTCTGACCAGAGCTCTAATAGGAAACAACAGCCAGTCCTTAACGTTGGCTCTCACTCCACATACTCAGCAACTGCTGAGTTAAGTTTGGCCCTCCCATGGAGATCTGTCCTCAGAAGAAAAATATGCTGCTCAGCGAACTAGGGTGTTTCTCATTATAAATAACAGGTTAAGTATTTTGATTTATTTGAAAGGTACAGACATGAGAAAACATTCAGATAACCACAGAGCGTATTGCCTAAACCAGGACATTTCTGAGAGTGAAAGGGAAATTATTATTAGTCGTCATGCTGGAATGGCAGGCACAAACCAGGGCTGTCCAGGCAAGCCAGGACACCTAAGTGCCCAGCTAACCAGGCAGTATGTCACAACTCTGTTAAAGTCACAGAGCTTCTTTCTGTTTTCAGAATGGTTTTGAGATATAATTTACAAACCATAAAATCTACCCCTTTATAATATGCACTTCACTGGTTTTTAGTATAGTTACAGAGTTGTGCAACCATCACCACAATCTAGGTTCACAGTATTTCCATCAATCCAAAATGACGCCTCATGCCTGTTAACAGACTCAATTCTCCTCGCCCCAGGCAAACACTAATTTACTTTCTGTCTCCATAGATTTATCTGTTCTGGACATTATATACAAAGGGAACCATGCATGTGGTCCTCTGTGACTGGCTGCCTTCAATTAACACGATATGTAAGGTTCAACTATGTTGTAGCATGTATCAATACTTTATTCCTTCTTATTGCTGAGTCAGAGTTCACTGTATGGATAGAACATATTTTCTGCATCCTGTCGTCAGTTGATGGGATGTTTGGCTTATTTCCACTTTCTGGCTTCCACGAATAATGCTACAATGAACAATCATATATAAGTGTTTGTGTGGACATGTTTTCATTTCTCTTGAGCATCTACCCAAGAATGAAATTAAGTCCTAGAGTAACTCCGTATTTAACTTTTTAAGGAACTGCTGGATTGTTCCCCAAAGTGGCACCATTTTACATTCCCACCAGCATTGTGTGAGGGCTCCAATTCTTCCACCGTCGCAGACTATGAGTCTGGAGTTCTCTCTGGTCCAGCAAGAGAATGGACGCAGAATTGAATATGAGAGAGGCTGATGTCCGGGAGGAGACACGAGCCCTGACAGGGGTTTTGTCTCTGTATTTATTGAGTTCACAAGATATTACCCACGTGGTGAACGTGAAGAAAAAAGATCTTACACACAGAGACATGGAGAAAATCGGAAGTAATCATTAACTTGTGTGTATAAGAAGCAAAGGGTCTGGGGGACAAGTGGAGTTTGTGATCAAGGTACAACAGTATATTGGAGTCAGACGGAAAGTAATTTCCTACAGGCAATATAACAAGTTACTCGTGATCCCATTACAATAACTTGCTAGCTAACCTCGGGTGCTTTTGCCCTTGGTGGTGGTTTTCCACCCTAAGCTTTTTTCTAACCCATTTCTGTAAATAGAACCTATTTCCCCACATTCCACATCCCCTCCTACACTTGCTATTGTCTGTAAAGCAACATGTTACAACACCAATACAGCCCATGCTCGGTCTATGAAATATCCTGCTGGCTTTAGTTCAAGTATTCATGTGGACACCACCTAGATCAGCTAAGAATCACCAGCCACTGGTGTGACAAAGCACCACTCTGCAAAGAATCATCCTCCTAACAGGATGTTTTTCAATGCTGAGCAGATTTCCATTCAAATGAGAAACTTAAGTAACCCAGACCAAACTTTACATTCTACAGGGCATCTCAGAGGAAAAACAAAAACAAAAGATAACAAGCTGCACTTAAATCCCTAACAAACTAAGAAAAATAATATTTAGGGGTTAAAAAAAATAATTAAAAGAAATTAGGTAAATCTGCTAACAAAAACATTTCCCAGTATTGGGGGAAAATACCTTACAAGTGAAAATCAAACACATTCTCCTTTGTATAACTACTAGGTAATGAATAATCATCATGTCACCCCCAAATAACTAACATCTTATGTATCAAATACCTTTACTTATTACCACAGACACTGGCTAAATGATTTCTTACAATGACTACCTCACCTGTCCTTAGCAACAGCAAACAGATCATCTTCATCATCCTCCTCAAAGAGGCTGGTCTTTTTCACAGCCTTAGCCTCCTGCTCCTGACTGGTCCCAGAGCCCCTTAGTTCTCCTTTAGATCTGTTGTCAGACGTTGAGTTCATCTGTGAATCAGTAACATTCCACTGGTCCTTAAAATATAAAATATATATTAAAACCCAGTGACAATTCAGACTAAGGAACCTGGAAATAAAATAAAATTTAAGTTCCATTAAATTGTATTTACACTAAATACTTAATCAAGTACATCACTCTTGAAGAGAACTCATGACTGGGACTTTCCTCTGAACTCAAATCTAGACAGCTGGGTTCTTTGACCTCGCAAACTTTCTGCCTTCCTCCTCCATCACTGCACTATGTTTCTCCCCTCTATGGTCCTATTCTGGGTTAGGACAAGGGAGGTTGTCTACCCTTAGGAGATTCAAAATTATTTATAAAGAAATTGAGAAGACAAATGTCAAAAAAAAAAAATCAAGAGCTCTCAACTTTGGAGGAAAATTATACACTTCGATTCAAAAATCCTGAAGCAGGCTGGACAAAAATGTATAAAAAGCTCACGCAATGCACATATAAACAAGACACAATGAAAGATGCTGGTGACCCCTTCCATCAACAAAAGTCTGAAGTAGACCTTTAGAAAGCATTTAGGGGAACCCCACTTGGCTATGCTCTCACCTCTTGGAACTCCTGAACACTTACATAAGTGGTCCTTTGGTCTCTATACAGTCTAGAGCTTCTCCAATCAAAGTGGGGTCCACAACCAGCAGCATGTGTCATACAGAATTCTGGTTTGATCCCAGACTTTCTGAATCAGAACCTGCATTTGTTAACAGGATGCCCAGGTGATTTCTTCACATGTTATGGTCTGAGAAGTGCTCCTCTAGGGCAGTAAGGCTCAAGAGTGACTATACACTGGAATTCCCAGGAGAACTTTAGAAAATTCTAAGGACAGACCATCTGCCAAACTACTTAATCCAGAATCTCCAGCCCTGGAATTCAGTAAGAGTACTCTTTAAAGTTCTCCAGCCGATTCCAATGGGAAGCCAAGGTTGAGAATCACTGTTCTAGAACACTGGGTATCTTTACTCAGCTAAGTACTGTTGCTCCCAGCTTTAGCTAATATGGTTGACCCCTGAACAACACGGGGTTGAAATGCACATGGATTCTTTTCAATAAATATATGTACAGTATCATTAATGTATTTCCCTTCCTTATGATTTTAACGTTTTATTTCCTCTAGCTTACTTTATTTTAGGTATAGAATGTATGATACATAAAACATGTAAAATATGTGTTAACCAACTGTCTACATTATTGGTAAGGATTTTGGTCAACAGTAGACTATTTATTAGTAGTTAAGTTTCTGGAGAGTCCAAAGTTATATGTAAATTTTCAACTGCACAGGAAGTCAGTACCCCTAAATTCCCACATTGTTCAAAAGTCAATTTTGTTTTTATTTTCCCTAAATCATTATAATACTGTGGTAGGAAAATTTCCACTTATGGTTGCCCATTACTACAGGAAGAGCAACGACTAACAATGCTAGGAAGAAAAAAATAGAAAATCCATGATAAATTCTGTTGGAATAGAAAAAGCAAATTATGTTGTGTCATTTTAAATTACTTCCAATAAAAAACATTGATATAGCTACAGTTTCTCCATCCACATCATATCCTCATAATTTTCTTACAATGTTAAAATAAAGAAGAGCAATTATTGTAATGCAAGAAGATTTTTAGTATTTTTTAATTTATTTTTGAGAGAGACAGAAAGAGAAAACATACATACAAGCATGGAAGGCACAGAGAGAGATGGGGACAGAGGATCTGAAGCAGGCTCTGTGCTGACCAGAGAGAGCCTGACGTGGGGCTCGAACTCACGAACCGTGAGATCATGACCTGAGTGAAGTCGGACGCTCAACCAACTGAGCCACCCAAGCACCCCAGGGAGATTTGTAATGCTCAGGGTTTTGTTTTGTTTTTTTAATTTTTAAAAATGTTTTATTTATTTTTGAGAGAGAAAGCATGGGGTTGGAAGGGACAGAAAGGGGAGGGGGGGACAGAGGATCCAAAGCGGGCTCTGCACTGATAGCAGCAAGCTCAATGCAGGGCTTGAACTTACAAACCGTGAGATCATGACCTGAACCAAAGTCAGATACTCAACCAAATAAGCCATCCAGATGCCCCAAATGCTCAGGGTTTTCAAAGTCTTTTTCTGTACAGCTAAATTAGCAGCTTAACCCTATTCACTAGTGGCTTTGCTAACTTGTATCTAGATAGCAAATGAAAATATTAAGACTCATATGAAAAGGGGGCGGGTGCCTAAGTAGCTCAGTCGGTTAAGCATCTGACCTCGCCTCAGGTCATGATCTGGCGGTTTGTGGATATGAACCCCATTTCGGGTTCAGTGCTGACAGCTCAGAGCCTGCAACCTGCTTCGGATTCTGTGTCTCTCTCTTTCTCTGCCCCTCCCCCTCTTGTGCTCTGTTCTCTCTAATAAAGAGAGAACACTAAATAAACACTAAAAAAAAAAAATAAAAAATAAAGACTCATGAAAAAGAAGTTAAGCTTGCATAAATATTACATGTCTAGCTATAATTCTTGATACTGAAACATAAGGATCATTTAACAATATAAAATAAGGCCTAGAGGTGCCTGGGTGGCTCAGTCAGTTAAGCATACAACTCTTGATCTTGGCTCAGGTCATGATCTTACGGTTCATGAGATTGAGCCCTATGTTGGGCTCTGTGCTGACAGCACGGAGCCTGCTTGGGATTCTCTCTCTCCCTCTCTCTCTCTGCCATTCTCTTGCATGTGCATGCACTTTCTCTCTCAAAAATAAATAAAAAAAGTTTTTAAATAAAATAAAATAAGGCCTAACTCATGTGAATTAGCATATGTTATAATTTGAGGGGCATACTTATTTTATTCTCAACTGTCATGAAAACATTAACCTTTAAACTAAATACCTTTCTTCCAGAAAAAGAAGAGACAGTTTTGTGAACATAGTCTTTGGTAACTGAACTTCACTGGATATAAAACAGGTAGAAAAAGAAAATATTTAGCAGCTGTAACTTTTTTTTTTCAATGTTTATTTATTTATGAGAGACAGAGAGAGATAGCACACGAGTGGGGAAGGGGCTGAGAGAGAAGGAGGCACAGATTCTGAAGCAGGCTCCAGGCTCTGAGCTGTCAGCACAGAGGCCAATGCAGGGCTCGAACCCACAAACCATGAGATCATGACCTGAGCTGAAGTCAGACGCTTAACACTTAACCACCTAGGCGTCCCAGGATAGCTGTAACTCTTAAATCCCATCAAACAACTTCCTGCTCTTCTCCAGGAGAAACTTGCAACCCACCTCCTCATCACTGCTGAACAATAAGGCAGATGCTTTCTTTCTGGAGGGCTCAGAAGGCTTTGCTTTCTCTTGGCTCTGAGTTAGAAGAGATGATGTCTGCTTCTTAGCAGCTGTTGCCCCAAAAAGATTATCCTAGAAAAACAAATGACAGAAGAGTATGACAACTTCATACACATAAAACAAAACACTTCGATCTTCCATGTCAAATTGTTAGAGAATAAATCTCTAGTCAGGTACAGAATATGTATAACACCTTGGAGAGAAAAAAAAAATCACAAAATGCCAGTAAATCCCACTTCTCTCTTATGTATATCCCTAAAATAACAGTCTACTATCTTCTCTCACTGTATTCTCCATTCACAGAAGGGAAACAGACCACATGGAACTCAAAGGCAAAACACTTGGGAAGGAGCAGGAGGAGGGTAACTTGAGGATAAGAACACAGAACGAGGAAGAAATCTGGCCCCACTCAGGCCCGCTGTGGGTGGGCCCTGTATGTTCACTAGGGAGACCAGTTCAACCCGTGTGGCAGCCAACAACTTGGACCTTTCTATGAATTAGAAACCAGAGCAATGGATTATTAACAATAAAGAGAAATAGGGAGCTCTTTCCACTCTTCCATACCTACCGAAGTCACACACCTGGGACAGAGGGAAGGCATGACTTGTGTTTCTGGTTAATTTTAAAAAGACAACACAAACTTAAGAAATAATTTACCAGATATAATCACTGGCCTACTGAAGAGTTGATTCTCATAGGTTGAATGGCATTTGCCAAGTTTTGTATAGTCAGGTATTCCCAAACTATCTATTAAGGTATTTTCACTAAGGTAATAGAAACAAAATCATCAGAGGGCCTGAACCAAAGTTAGAAGAACACTCTCAACAATATACTACAGCAGGTGAATAATCCTGGTATGTAAAAATTCAATGAAAGGAGCCTTTAAGCAGGGTAGAGTATGGGAAAATAAGGAAAGGCCGTGCCAAAAATGAACTGGCATCCGATGGGGATACTAACGGCAAGAGCTAATATTTCCGATGTGCCAGGTACAGTGTCAAGAGCTGTACATTAGTTGTGTCGGCTGCTACAATGACCCTTTACTCTATTAAGCTATATGAGGTTCAGGAGGTTGAAGTTACTTGCCCAAGGTCCCTGATTTGCAAGTGAAAGCAGGGGTCTGGTGCCAAAGCCCATGAGCTTGGCCACGGCACAGTACTGCGTAAGAGGGAAGATTTGGTTTGTCTTCCCTCTTATTTCTTTCCCCCACTTTGCTCTCTCATGCAGGGCAGGAAAGAAAAACAAGGTGAGGACATGGCCATCTTCTCCTATTCTTGCTTTGTCCAAGACATTGTGGATCGCTGCGTATAACAAAGATCCATCCTCGGGGCGCCTGGGTGGCGCGGTCAGTTAAGCGTCCGACTTCGGCTCAGGTCATGATCTCACGGTCCGTGGGTTCGAGCCCCGCGACGGGCTCTGTGCTGACAGCTCAGAGCCTGGAGCCTGTTTCAGATTCTGTGTCTCCCTCTCTCTGTGACCCTCCCCCGTTCATGCTCTGTCTCTCTCTGTCTCAAAAATAAATGAATGTTAAAAAAAAAAAATTAAAAAAAAAAGATCCATCCTCTATATTTCTTACAGGTAGATTTTTAAAATGAAATCTACAAAGCCTTCCACAAGAGCTGAGCCAAGAATCTAATGTCCTGCCCATTGTACAGCTAAGAGGACTCAAGGAAGGAATCACTGAGACAAAAACTAAATATTTTTGTTATGTGAGCCTCAGATAATTTGCCTCCCTATCACCTTGTTCTACTGTATGAGCCTCTGACTAGAAATCTACATCAGCAATGGTTTTCTACTCCTCAAAAACTTATTTATCTTGCACTACAGTAACAATGTTTACCTCTTCATCTTCATCATCAAAAAGCGAGACCGATGTGGGGAGTTTGCTAGGCAGGAGAGATGCCTCTTTTGACTTACTCACATTTTGTGAAGAAAACAAATCCTGTTGGATCAAGATTAAAGTTCCTGGTTAACAAGACAGACCACATTCATTGAAGTATCAATTAAACATAAAACATTGAAGACTATAATATAATGGCTGCGTGAGTCTAGGTCTCTTCGTGACAGAGAAAGTGGCTGAGAACACGTACGTGTCAGTTTCTCCCAGCAGAGTGCAGCACAGAACCCACATGTGAGAAAGAAGATGCCACCATAGAACTCCAGGTGGCCTCACTGGAGGTTTCTATACTCCCACATGGACATTTTCCAATCAATCTCTTATTGTGCTAAAAAAGTAGCAAAGACTTCCTTTTTTTGTCCTAAGAATCAGAATGATGAAACAGATTCAATCCTGGAAATAGAGACTAGATTCCCAAATTACTGGATTTAGGACTTTGTTTTATTTACTAACACCCTCTTCTCCTCTTAGAAGAGTATTATACTGTTTCTTTCAAATAAATACGAATTCATATTTCATTTTAAAATGTTTGGTATTCTACTTGAACTATAGCTAAGAGATGTTGCAAAAGATCTGGTAGACTCTAAAAAACTTCCAAAATGTGATGGTGTCAGCCTATGATACAAACTGAGCTGCATGAATTAGAAACATAAAATGAGACACCTATTCCCTTAGGAAAGGAACGTGAATACACAAGAGCCAGACAATTAAATAGCACAAGAACATAGTTTCTAAGACCTCTCTGGATAATTTCTTTTTATTATGGAATCCACATCTACTCTCAAACATAGACCTAAAGATTTCATTAACTGAGAAGAACTCTTCTCGGTCCAATGGATTCACCTGGACCCCATGGAGTTCCACAGGTTGGCTGAGGTAAAGAGACCACATAGGGGGAGCTACAGGCTCCCACGCCTCTCCTGCATTTTACACACTAGCAAGATTGCATTTCAGGAAAGATTTCACTGCATTGCTTCACTTTTTCTTGCCCAGGCACTCTGATAGTACCCAATAAAGACAATCTATGACTGTGTACATGGGACAAAGGCTTTGGTGGTGGTTATGAAACCTGTCTGCAAATTCTTTTATACTCCTGCCATCAACAAGTGGAGTCTGCATTCCTGCTCTTAAACCCTGGAGGGCCTTTGTGACTGCCTCAATAATGCTGCCATCCAGGGCTCGGTTACAAAAAGCCACACAGCCTCTGCACAGCTCTCTGGGGAATCTCACTTTGAAGCCCTGCGCCACCCCTGAGAACCCACCTTCCCTGAAGCTGCCATGCTAGGAGACCACATAGAGATAGAGAGGGGTGCCCCGAGAGCCCCAGCTGTCTGAGTCTTTCTCACCCAGGTACCAGACCTATGAGGATTCTCAGCCCAGCCACCTTCAGACTGGAAGCATGTGAGAGACCCTAAGTGAAAAGCGCCTAGCTGAACCCAGTCCACTTCTAGAACCGTAAGAGATCATAAAACTTACTGGGGTTGTCAGCTACTAAGTTTTGGAGTGATTTATCTCACAGTAATAAGGAACTGGAACACCTTTTAAGTCACAGAAATTGCTCACATTTGGTTTCTTCATGTAATTGACAACTATTTGTTGGCTTCTCAAGTGCCAAGCACTAGTCCAGGTGTATGAGGAGGAAACAAAATGCCCTGCCCTCATGCAGATCATTCTAGCTTATTCTCAGCTTATCTGAGATAACCCACAAGCACACAAGAAGTGTCACATGGCAACACATACTGTGAAGCACAGAATGGAAGAGAGGGCAAGGAGTGCAGCGTGGCACATGCTAGCAGGTTTGTAATCATGCAAAGGGCCATTGGGGGAGACCTCAAAAAAGAACTATAGAAAGTAAGGAAGCAAGGCGTCCAGTTTCTGGGAACAGCACTCCCAGAGGGCAGGGGTCAGTGTGGTTGTGCTTGATGAGCAGGAGGCTGGGAGTGTGGATGAGACCAGAGTGTGAGGCCCCAACATGCCGTGCCAATGGGTCAGGAGTTTGGCTTAACTGGAGTCTGGTTAATTCCTATCTTCTGTACACTGCCGTCAATGAAATACAAGCCTCACAGGTTTTATTTACATCACTGGCAATCACTCCACTTCCAAAGATTTGTTCGTCCATCCTAGCTGTTAGTGCAAAGTAATCGTAAGAGCTTACACCAGAGTTTACAATCTCCTGAAATTACATGTAAATTTCTGCCGTGTCCACACATTTTTCTGTGAAGAGGATTTGTTACATTCTCAGACAGGTCTCTGATCCCCTAAAGGCCTAGCCTAAAATTCGTTCTCAAAGAACCTAGGCCTGTGAGAGTCAGATAAAGCAGTGACACTTCTGAGAGCTGATGCTGTTCCACTGGAAAGAGGTTTCTAGGCGGGAGCCTGTGAGGACCGAGGCTGGCAGCAAGCACTGCCCGCCCACACTGTTCCTGGTCATAAGAGGCTATGCCAGAATACATAACACTATGGCACTACGCCCACTACTCAGTGAGACTACTGAAAAGAAAATGGTATGTCGATTCCTGTTAAAAGCATCTCACTCATTGTGGATCAACAAAGAGCCTTCAATTTGAGCCTCCTGAACAGAGTATTTTCCTCCCATGAGATGTACTGGATTCAACACCCCTGAGAGTGAAAAGCATCACTCTAAACATGAGTTTTCAAGATATTAATTTCAGGGGCGCCCGGGGTGGCTCAGTCGGTTAAGCAGCCGACTTCGGCTCGGATCATGATCTCGTGGTCCGTGAGTTTGAGCCCCGCGTCGGGCTCTGTGCTGACAGCTCAGAGCCTGGAGCCTGTTTCAGATTCTGTGTCTCCCTCTCTCTGACCCTCCCCCGTTCATGCTTTGTCTCCCTCTGTCTCAAAAATAAATAAACATTAAAAAAAAAAATTTTTTTTAAAAAGATATTAATTTCAAAGAAAGAACTACAATAATAAAACGTCTTACACATCTACTGACAAAATCGTTATTTAGAAATAGTTTCAGGGCACCTGGGTGGCTCAGTTGGTTCAATGTCCAATGTCAGCTCAGGTCATGATCTCACGGTGTGTGAGTTCGAGCCCCACATTGGGCTCTGTGCTGGCAGCTCAGAGCCTGGAGCCTGCTTCAGATTCTGTGTCTCCCTTTCTCTCTCTCTGTCCCTCCCCTACTTGTGCTGTCTCTCAAAAACAATAAATGTTAAGAAAAAAAAAATAATTTCTAATGTCATACCCAAGGACTAATTCCCAGAACTAAGAAAGAGAATTCCTTACCTCAGAGTCCTCTTCGTCTGAAAATAAACCTTTTTGAGTCTTTGTTTCTGACAAGGGCTTAAGACTTTTGTTGGAAGGTTGGGTAACCTTTGATGGGAAAAAAAAAACAAAAACAAAAACCTGAGAGTTAACAAATAAGAGAACTGGAAAGGAGGGTTTATTCACACGTTCACGTAGAAAACACTCTGAGTCTCTGCTAGGATAAAGCACTAGGCCGTGTGCCAAGGGAAAAACGATGCTGCGGACCCTAAAACATGTATCAAATTTGTACAAAGAATTAATGCAAAAGAAGTTTCACAAGAATTTAAAAACTGGTATAAGTTAGGAAAGAAGACAGAAATAGCTCCCTGATAAATCTTTCAGGACAAAGCCTGGGTTTGGACAAAGCCTAGGAGGGGAGGGGAGGGGAGGGAGGGGAGGGGAGGGGAGGGGAAGGGGAGGGGGAGGGGAGGGAGGGGAGGGAGGGGAGGGGAGGGGAGTGGAGGGGAGGGGAGTGGAGGGGAGGGGAGGGGAGGGAAGACAGATCTAACCATGGAAGATACTAAGGAAAGGGACAGCAGCCAAAAGAGCTTTAAAGCTGATGGGGATGCATCCAGTTGGCCAAATACAGCTTCATTTCAGTATCAAAAAACAAAAAAACCCAAAAAACAAACAAAATGATGCTAATAGTTTATAATAGGTTGAATAGCATCCATGATCCTATAGAGATAACTAAAAAAGCAGGAAAGAGGGAGAGAAAGCTCTTCTGTTCTGTTTGGAAAAATGTTAGCTAATGTAGAAGATAGGAGAGAATTGGAAAAACATTCTTTGGTACCCCTTAACGTGATTCAGGAAAAGATCATCAATAGGTCATCCAACAAAGTGCTCAAATCCAACAAGTGCTCAATCTAGGTGGTAGGCGTTTTGGGTGTTCACTGTATTCTTCTTTCACCTTTGCTGGATGTTGCACAATTTAAAGACACCATACACTTGAAAGGAAACACCACTTCCCTCTGGGTTCCAGATGAATTAACAAGATGTCCCAGGACAACACTTAACAAGACTTAACTACATTAAGTCTTCTTTCCCGCTCACCTTTTTTTCTGCCCTTGCTTTTTTTTCATCTGTCTGATTCACAGTGGCTTCTGGCAAAGCAGCTGCTTTTTCTTTGAACAGGTCTCCTTCCTCATCATCAAAGATACTGGCAGTGGATTTGACTTTGTCTTTAGAAAAGATACCACGGCACAAAATTATACTAAGGTCAAAAATCCCACCACTAAATTCATAGATTAAAAATCCTCCCTGGGGTGTCTGGGTGGCTCAGTTGGGTAAGCGGCTGACTTCAGCTCAGGTCATGATCTTGCGGTCCATGATTTCGAGCCCCGTGTCGGGCTCTGTGCTGACAGCTCAAAGCCTGGAGCCTGCTTTGGATTCTGTGTGTCCCTCCCTCTCTGCTCCTCCCCTGCTTGTGCTCTCTCTCTGTCTCTCAAAAATAAATAAATGTTAAAAAAATTTTTTTAATAAAGTAAAAAAAAAATCCTTCCCTCCCAAGAAGTAAATAGAAAATTATTTTTTTTTTATTAGTTATGAAGCAATTTGAAGTGGATTACATTGGATTTTTCAAAGAACACAAAAGAGCCCAAATGAAACACAGGACCAATGATTTAACCACCTGGCTCATACACTCATCCAAGCAGCCAGCATCTTATGCTTAGAGTAGCTTGGACTAGCATAAAAGGTAAATACAGACCTAAAGAAAGAAAGATTATTTAAGAAGCAACCACCCAAAAAAAAAAAAAATTGGGGGGTGGGGGCACTTGGGTGGTTCAGTTGGTTAAGCATCCGACTCTTGATTTTGGTTCAGGTCATGATCTCAGTCATGAGATGGAATCCCATGTCGGTCTCTGCGTTGGGCATAGAACCTGCTTGGGATTCCCTCCACCCCAGCCTTTCCTTCTGCCCCTCCCCTTCTTCCATGCCCTCTCTCTCACACTCTCGCTCCCTCTCAAAAATAATAATAATAATTAAACAACAACAACAAAAGAAGCAACCGTCCTAGGAATCTGTGAAATGAGGGTTGGCTCCTCTTTGTAAAAAATCAAACTACTGGGGTGTCTGGCTAGCTCAGTCAGTAGAGTATGTGGCTGTTGATCTCATGGTTATGAGTTCAAGGCCCATGTTGGGTGTAGAGATTACCTAAAAATAAAATATTTAAAAAAAATAATAAATAAAAATTAAAAGTCAGTCTACAGGGGCATATAAAAGCAAATACTACTGGAATCTCCCCCATAACTCCACCTGCCCACCCAAACAAGACGACCACTGGGAACACACACATCTAATTTCCCCAGAGGATATGCTAGGATGCTCACTTTAGTAATTCACAGGTAAGGCTATAAATGACAACATGATTCTAATAATAGGTCTTAGGATTTATGTTTTTCACTTAATCTGCCTAGCGAATCTTCCCATGTTAACATATACAGACTTCATTCTTTTTAACACCTCACCAAATTCCACTAAACAAGAGAACCGTAATATAACCTAGGGATGAGCACCTGGGGAGTTTCTGACCTTTCACTACCAGGAGCACTGCTGCATTGATTGAGCTGTGCATCACTGAAAGGAGGACATTGATTTGTGAACGTCCCAGGGGAGCGGCAGCTGCCAACTTACTTGTGACTCTTAATCAGTTCTCAGTGATAACCCACTAAGTGAGAGCCCTCCCAGACCAAGAGAGGCACCACCAGCTTTAATCACTGTCATTTTAGTCGGCCTAGATCTCAGTGTGTTATGCGTCCGTTTGTACTCTTTCTGTAATAACCAGGTGGTTATTTCCCTCAGGTTTCTTCTCCTATCCTTACTTCTCACAGCCACCCCTGGAAAAGGAGCTAAGTCCAGGAAACATGCTTCTCACTGAATCCTGGTTCATCTAGTCTTTATAAGACAGAGTCCTCATGTTGCTGGAAACTGTGTGCACCTAGTAGTTTATCCTTCTTTTCTGGAAAAACACCAAGTGTGACCCACAGACCAGCAATCTCTGCCCACCAGGGAGCCTGTTAGAAATGTACAATCACAGGCCCCAGCCCGTACCCACCGCATCTGAACCTGCATTTTGACAAGAGTCCCAGGAGACTCACCTGCACATAAATGAACAAATAATTTAGGAGAGACTTCATGAAAAGACAGGCTTAAATTTGAGGGGAGAAGAAAGGAGAGTTCCAAAGTGGCCAAGGGGCTGAAAACCCTGCCATACAAGAAAAGATCAAGGATATGTAGGCTTTCTGGCCAGAGAGGCTGGCAACTGAACAGCTAACATGTGGCATTCTGTCATATAATTTACTAAGTGCTGCCAGAAGAAAGTGTGATTAAAACTTTGTAATTCCAGGGGTGCCTGGGTGGCTCAGTTAAGCGTCCAACTTCAGCTCAGGTCACGATCTCACAGTTCGTGGGTTTGAGCCCCACGTTGGGCTCTGTGCTGACAGTTCAGAGCCTGCTTCAGATTCTGTGTCTCCTTCTCTCTTCCCCTCCCCTGCTTGCACACTCTCTCTCTCAAAAATAAATAAACATCAAAAAAATAAATAAATAAAATAAAAATTTTGCAATTGCAAAGATCACAACTAGAAATCTTCAGCAGATATTACAGGGGAACAGATTTCAGCTCTCCATGAGGCAGATAATCCTAGTAATTAGTTTCCAAAGCAGGAAAGATTGGTTGATAAAACAGAGACTTCTAAGGCACCATGACTCCTGCAGCAGAGATGAAGCTCTGTGGCAGGAGGGCTTGAGGAGGGACCCTGGCACGGCAGGACACAGACAACACGACAAGCTTTATGCCCTTTTCCGGTCAACATTCTTTCCCTGGCTGAATTCCCAGAAAAAGAGGCTGGACCAGGTACCTGTCTTGGAAGGTTTGCTGGAGGATCCCGCAAAGAAGTCGTCATCGTCATCGTCATCATCGAAGAGGCCAGCAGGGGCTGGAGGGTACGGGCTTTTCCTTGGAGCAGCCTGCTCAGGCTTCTGTGGCTCCTTCAGTGATGGAACAGAGGTGGCACCGAACACATCAGTGTCTCCTGTGGGTGGAGGGACAGGGCAGCCATAGCTGTGAGCTGGTGTGTGTGGGTCCCCTGGCTTTACAGGAAAAAAAAAAAAAAAAAAAAAGGACCACCCACCAAGAACATTTAGCTTCCATTCATCCCCAAAATACATTAATAGGACCCAGTCATCCCCATCCTTTACTGCTACAGAACATCCCACGATGCAAATCACCTGGTCACTGAAACACAAGTCCAAGGCCACTGACTTCTAAGAGAATATGAGCTAACACCAGTAAATGAACTCTTCCCATAGGCTATTTGTTGCCCTCCAAACCGCCTCCTCTCCAGCAAGCAGTTAGATGACAGTTTTAAAAATGACAAAACAGGGGCGCCTGGGTGGCGCAGTCGGTTGAGCGTCCGACTTCAGCCAGGTCACGATCTCGCGGTCCGTGAGTTCGAGCCCCGCGTCAGGCTCTGGGCTGATGGCTCAGAGCCTGGAGCCTGTTTCCGATTCTGTGTCTCCCTCTCTCTCTGCCCCTCCCCCGTTCATGCTCTGTCTCTCTCTGTCCCACAAATAAATAAACGTTGAAAAAAAAATTTTTTAAAAAAATAAAAATAAAAATGACAAAACAGTACTTATTTGCTTTTTAAAAAAGAAACTCTAAATTAGGGTACCTAAAAATACAGAAACAGCTCCTGCTGGGATTTTCTTTCCGGGTTTGGAGGATGAAGACACTAAAAATGAGAAAGAAAAAAATAACCATTTCAGAAAAGATGACTTTTCTTGTTAAATGTACCTAAAATGTGTGCAACACAATACACAGCTAAGTGGAGACCTTTTAAAACTAATTTTTCCCCAAAGAGCCATTTTAAAACTCCTTAGCTTTAGCTTATTCTTCTCTCTACCAGCATTACTTTTTTATTGGCGTTAATATAATCTAAGCTGTGATTCCCTTGGACGATCACTCTGATCAAACAATAGCAGTGGGGTTAGTTGGGGAAGCCAAGGAAGGGGTAGAACACAACAGGGAAGGCAGAAGCAGAGCAAGCCGGGCTCCTTAACAGTTTCTCCTCTATCCATTCCAGTTGGACAACAAACAAGTAGAAAGAACAGCAAAAAACGTGAGACATCAACAAAAAATACGAAGACAGTAACAGTAAAGAGGGAAACTAGCATCCACTGATGCTGAGAAGTGGAGGGCAGGCAGCAGGACATCAAGCCAGCCAGTGTCACAGCAAGTCCAAAATCTGATGACTGATGGCCCGAGGAGACCGCTCACTTCACATAACTAAGTCCCAGTTCCTAAGAACTACCACATACCTAATGGAATAAAATTTGTTAAGTTTTTTTTTTCCCTTTTCACGGGTGCTCCACAGAGGATTCTGACGCACACCAGACTACGGAATTAATGACCTCCAACTTATATACAGAATTTTAGAAGTGTTTCTTTGAATTAAAGATGATTAGAGATGCCTGGGTGGCTCAGTCGGTTAAGCATCCAGCTCTCAGTTTCGGCTCAGGTCATGACCTCGCAGTTTCGCGAGTTCAAGCCCCATGTTGGGCTCTGTACTGACAGTGTGGAGCCTGCTTGGGATTCTCTCTCTCCTTCTCTTTCTGCCCCTCCCCTGCTCACACTGTCTCTGTCTGTCTCAAAATAAATAAACAGAAAAGACTACTGAATTAAACATGATTAAATTAAAATATCCTCAACACTGCTCAAGACTACTTTCCTTCTTTGACTTTTTATGAATTCTCCCCTAAGGAAGAGACAAAACCATGATGTTGTTTATAAGTGGCACTTTTGGCTTTTCCAAGACATGAATTAGTCATTAGACATGAAAATTAGCTGCTTTTTACTAGACCAAGGCAAGCAGAACAGTTTCCTGCCTAACAAAGAAGCAAGGCGTGGGAACAACTTCAGGGGTTCCATCTCCTAATGAGAAGTAAACTGTCTTGGAACTCTGTTCCCAAACAAGAAGAGTCAGCCTAAATCCGAGCTCACCTGCATTAACAGAGCTTCGAGCTTCCTGATCCTGAGGGGCTTCCGTGAAGAGATCACTCTGGTTGTAATAAAGCATAAGACACAAAACTTCAAAAAAGCAGACGAAAATGTAGTTGCATTGTGGATTTCTAAAGAAAACTGCCTCGTAAAGTTTAAAGATACATATTTACTGTCCTGCAAGAAATTCAATTCCAAAGTAAAGACTATGGCAAAATCAGACCCTTAAATGGTTTGGGCCTACCCAGGAACTAAAACACAGAAGACAGCAAATAAGGTAAGAAATAACTCCTTGATCAAGTAAATTATTCATTATTAACACTCTCACATCTCTCTCCATCTCACACAGGACATCAGGGTACAGTATTTTCTCACTTTGTGATTCTTGGTTCAAAATCTCCCAAAATAAGAAAGTAGAAGCAACTTGCAATTAAGAAGCCATTTTTTTCATACCTAATTATAGACCCATGATGCAACTATGGCGAGCTCCACTGATGACCACGGACTCACCTCCTCATCCTCATCATCAAAAAGTCCCTTCCCTCCACTGAACAGGCCACCTCGAGAGCCAAATGGAGAGAAATCTTCATCAGTCAGCTTGGGGGGTGCGAATAAGTTGTCCTCTTCGTCTAACAAGCAGAAAGGAATGTTTAGCAGGGACTGCTAAAGATGGGTTTGGAACTCAAATTCCCAAGGTCGACCTTTACAACATCGCCAAGCCTGGCCTGGAGTGTACCTAACCACATGTAACAAGAAGTACTTGAGTGCCAGCATTCTGAGGAATTTCAAACAAAAACTTATTAAGCAGTCCAATGAATCCCTTAAAAGGCTCTCTGGGTTCCCACCCTCAACTCCGTAAATGTCTGAAGCAAAATGAACTCCGTAAGTGATCTCTTTTGTCTAGATCAGTTTCTCCGGAAGCAAGTACATGGTTCAATCGCCTTCAGACCTATCTCACTGAGAATATGGGGGAAGCAAGAGCAGACTGAACAAAGATCTGTAGACTGACAATCAAGCAGGAATGTAATGCATGTCACTGTTAAATATAAAAGGGTCCAATGTATTCTTTATCGAAAACAAACGCTAGGGATCCCTAGTTTCTATACTTCTGGAGAATTCTAGCTAATGATCGCTATAAAATAATTCAAATCCTTACAGCATTTTTACTCCACATTCAACTCTCCTCCGAGCATCCCAAAGCACACTTTTAAATGCTTTGGGAATGAAAATAGAGAGAGACGCCATTTGTGAATATTCAAAATGGTATTCTACAAATTATGAAAGCGAATTCCTGAATCAAGAGCCTCCTAAAATAACACAATTGAGGAGAAAGGCCTACCATCTGAGGGAGTTCTCCTGTCCTTCTTCTCCTTCAGTGTCTTCCGAGGTTTTCCTTCTCCTATGGACAAGACTTGAAGAATATTTCAGTTCTAACCACACTCAGCCTACCCTTAGTATTTATATACTGATGTTTTACACTTCTGTCATGCTCATGGTCCCTAAGTTAAGAGCAAGACATTCAACTCTGTGTCTCAGCTCCCCCAGAGTCCATGTACTTCAGTCAGCACCTTACACAGCAGGGACTCAAGCTAAACGAATTATTCTGATGTCTTTTCATCCTGTTAAATCACTACTTTATACGGTACATTTATATTTAGTCAAAATATAGGAGTAAATATTAAGCAAAAGATTCTTAATCTGGGGACTGTGATTCTCCCGGGTTATCTATTAGTCCCCTGAAACTGCAAATAAAATGTTATACAGATGCATACATATGCATTTTTCTTGCAGGGGGCGGGGAGGGGTCCACAATGTTTAATTATCCAAGAGTCTGTAAACCAAAAAAAGAGTAAGCCTTTCATGCCTTAGTAAAATTAAACAGAGAAATCTGCTCTCAGTGAAGCCCCGCAGAGGGTCCTGCACTTGCCCACCAAGTTAACCCATCTCAAAGACGTACTTTGCTCTTCCACCTGGCTTGCAGCTTCCCCTTTGATTCGAGCCGCCAGCTCATCAGCAAATGACGTAGGTCGACTTTTTTTCTACACACAGAAAAGACCAAAGTATCACCTGTTTTTGGTAACACACAAACTAGTACAGTTTACTTTTAATAACTAACAAAATTATGTAAACAAGAGCAAAGGGACTAAACGGATTAAAAATATAACTAAATGAATTTAAACATAGAGCACCCTATACAGATCACTTGAGGAACAGGACTCTTTCCATAGACATGCTCCTTGTTCCTTTTTTTTTTTAATTTTTTTTTTAGTGTTTATTTATTTTTGAGACAGAGAAAGACAGAGCATGAATGGGGGAGAGTCAGAAAGAGAGGGACACAGAATCCGAAGCAGGCTCCAGGCTCTGAGCCGTCAGCACAGAGCCCGACACGGGGCTCGAACTCATGGACTGTGAGATCATGACCTGAGCTGAAGTCAGACGCTTAACTGACTGAGCCACCCAGGCGCCCTCCCCCCCCTTTTTTTTTTCCAATACTTCACTTTATTACTAGAAGAGAGAGACAGAAAACTACTATGAGGAATAAGGGGGGGGAAAGGTAAGGAGTATTAGGGTCTTAAAACCCTGGAATCAAATAGATTTTTGAATGATCTAACTTATAAAATCGTAACAATTGGAAGAGAAAGTGGTACTCGTACAGCAACTAGTAATACTCAACCAATATTTTCAAAAGTGTAAATGGAGGGGCGCCTGGGTGGCGCAGTCGGTTAAGCGTCCGACTTCAGCCAGGTCACGATCTCGCGGTCCGTGAGTTCGAGCCCCGCGTCGGGCTCTGGGCTGATGGCTCAGAGCCTGGAGCCTGTTTCCGATTCTGTGTCTCCCTCTCTCTCTGCCCCTCCCCCGTTCATGCTCTGTCTCTCTCTGTCCCAAAAATAAATAAACGTTGAAAAAAAAAAAAAAAAAAAAAAGTGTAAATGGAATTACAAATATGCAAAAAGAGACAGTTCTCAATAAAAATGACAATAAAAGTAATGAGTCCTCAGTGCCATTTCTAAAACCCTGCCAAGAGAGTGACTATGGTCTTTCTTACAGGTCTGGTATTTTCTTCAATGTCCTCAATATCTTCCTCCTCCTTCTCAGAGTCAGCGAAAATGTCACAACCATCATCGTCCTCTTCTTCGTCACTCATTTGTGCAGTGTGCTAGGAGGACAAACCATGAGATTAGAACTAGCAAATAAATAAGGTCATCAAGCTGAAAAAGAGATACTGTCACTCAACCTTAAGGCAAAATGGTGACAGCTTGTCAAATAAGGATGATGACGGTAATGCAGCAAAAGTCAAAGTAATAAATGTACTAAAACAAGTAACATACAAGATTTATTTTCAGCGTAAATACTGTACACAGAATGACGAACACTGAATATGTAAAATGTCCACCACTAGAGAAATAATAACCTAAATAAACATAGTCTTATCTTGATAAGAACACTAATCATTAAAAGCAATAAGCTGTAACAACTGGAGAGGTGTCCACAGCGTCAACTGTAAAAAGTGCTAGATGAGAATCCCAGCAAGATACCCTGCCCACCCAACCCCAACACGGACCTCCTCTCTACTGACACAGATACATTTAAAAGCAAAGAAAAGCACTTTTCTTCCATCACAACAATTACCTCTGAAGAGTGTGAGAAAATGAGCACTAGAGGGCTCAAAGTAAGCTTTACCTGTTAAGTTATAATTTTTATAAAAGCAGCCACTGGTATGCATAATTTGTACAACTAAAAAAACATTTTTAAAAAATTGTTAATGTTTAAATCAATAAACTGTGCCAGGCACTATGCTGAAAGTACTTTATTGATTACTTTAATCTTCAGAACCCTGAGGTTAGCTGTGGCACACAAAACCAGTCTATCTTTAACAATACAAATATACGGTTAGGCCAACACTTTTAATCACTATATTGTATTATTTAAAGGTCTGAATTTACAGGCATCTGGCTGGCTTAGTTGCTTACATGCAACTCTTCATCTCAGAGTTGGGAGTTCGAGCCCCCATTGTGTATAGAGATTACTTCAAAATCAAATCTTTAAAAATTTTTTCAAAATAAGCAAATAAATGTCTGAATTTATCAACCATATTAGTATGTTTTATAGAAATAAATATTCTCTAAAGACTGATTATTAAATCACCTCTGTGAATGGAAAATACAACTACCAACCAAAAAGGACTAAATCCTTCATTTGGTAGTTGAAAACGTTTGTGGAAAAATATGCCCCAATTAGGAAACTGAAGTGCAAACTGGGACTATCTCAAAATACCACTGTACGTATATTATGTTAGCAAAAATCACAATCCCAGTGCTGATAAGATTATGAGAAAATCAGTATGCATGATCAGTAATGAGAATAGTATCAAGAGCCTTTACTATAATTCTACACTATCTCATTCCTAAGGAAACAGTTCACATAAGCAAAGGATTTCTGCATATGGAAATACATTCATGAAAGCACTACTATCTCAAAAATAAAATCCTAGAAATAAACTATTTCCCATATAAATTTAGAGACTACAAAAGAGTCTGTAACTAAAAAGAGACTGTCGTTGTAACAGTATGCTTAAAAACACAGAGTTCACAAAGCAAATTATAAAGGTAATTTAAAATTGTAAGAAAACACTTGTGATACATTAAAATTGTAGAAGATAAACTATGCATATTGTGAAAAAAATATGTCCTTAGAAGGGTATACAAAAATTAAGACAGCTATGGTACAACTGTAGAATTAGAAATTCATCTTTTGGGTGTTCCTTAACCTTACTGCTATATTATCCCAAATTTTAAAATACAGGAAGAGGACTCAGGTGAAATAGTTCAGTTTGAGTAACTGGGCCTTCCTTTTTAGAGGCTCTGTTTCCCAATTTTTGTTTTTCACTTTTTTGTTTTCTAAGAAAAATGAAGATAAAGTATAAAGCAAAATTGAAAAAACAAAACAAAACCCAAGACGGTAGTTAACTTAAAAACATGAAATTCTTGGGGCACCTGGGTGGCTCAGTTGGTTAAGCATCCAACTTTAGCTCAAGTCATGATCTCACAGTTCATGAGTTCAAGCCCCATGTCAGGCTCTGTGCTGACAGCTCAGAACCTGGAGCCTGCTTTGGATTCTGTGTCTCCCTCTCTCTCTGCCCCCTCCCCTGCTCGCAGTTGCTGTCTCTGTGTCTCTCTCTCTGTGTCTCTCTCTCTCAAAAATAAACATTAAAAAAATTAAAAAAAACAAACAAACATGAAATTCTTGAAAGAAAATTAGCTTACTAATCCTTACTTTCTCATAAGTCATTCTAAAGTAATTTTTTTTATTTTTTTATTTTTTTTTTAGTTCCAATATAATTAACATACAGTGTTACATCAGTTCCAGGTGTACAATAAAGTAATTCAACAATTCTATACATTACTCAGTGCAATCCCCTTCACCTCTTTCACCCGTTCCCCAACCCAGCTCTCCTCCAAAGTAATTTTAGCATATATTTAGTATATATGCTATGCTTCGGTTAAAATTTAAAAGCAAAGTCACTTCAGTTCATGAGCCTTACCCGGTTTTGGTCATTGTCACTATGAGTGGCAAAATCTTCATCTGACTCCTTTAGGGGGAAAAAAAGCTGTGTTGTTAATACAGAATTTAGTCACAAGCACAGAAATAACCTCAGGCCTAAGTCTCCAGGGCACATCTATATTCGGTCTCTTTGTACTGATTACTGGTCCCCTGAAGTATCAGGGCACAGATAAGGTGGACAGTAGGCAGTATCACCAAGAGTTGTTCCAGCTAACGTGGAACTTTTGTAGTTAATTTAAACATCTCTAACAATTTGCTCATACCTATGTGCACTACCATTGCTAACCTCTGAATTTAAAGTCAGAGTGGCACATTTAATTAATTAAATTATCAAAAGTGGGTTTGTGTGATTTTACATTTTGGACTCTCCACTCTCTATATTCCACGTAGCAGAACTACTTCATCAGGCCCAGTAGGGGACTATCAGTGTTTCCTACCAGGAATTGGGTGAAGAGTTGCATCAATGGCTAAAAGCACAGGAATTTAGCTAATGACCGTCACTTACAGCCAGATTTTTTAGGAAACGCTTATGTCCCATTGTCAAGTGTTTTGTTTGCAGGGCCAGTGGCAGGAGGGCGGGGGAGGGGGGAATGTAGAAATAAGAGAAAAGGAGAAGAAAGGAGGATGCATACAATATTGTCTCCTTTTAGGAATTAACACTCAAGAACTGCTCTTCAAACATCAGTAACAAATATTCCGTCTAAAGGAACAACCCCAGATACAACAGTGGTCAAGGTCCACAGATGCCAAGGTCCTAGAGCAGGAGTCAGATCATGCTCTGTGGCTATGAAGATGCTAGGACCAGCAGCAAAGTGAAAATGTAAGTGGATGCTTTAAGCATTCTTCTGGTCTAGGTTTTATAGTAAAAAAAAAAAAAAAAAAAGTTTAAAATATGGTCTTTTCCCTAAAATTACTCAAAGATAGAACCAGGCAGATTCTACCAAAATATCCAAGGTGCCCCCCTTCAAAATATATTGGCAGGAAGAGGCCTTGGTGGGGAGGAGGGAGGAGAGAGAACAGTAAAAGGGATTAAAGCAGTTTTCCTTGCTTTTGTACACAAGACAAAAAGGAAAGTCAGTCCCAAAAGGGGGTGAGGGGAACACAGAATATGGTTTTACTATCGCTGTTAAATCTGTGCAAAGAGATTGCTAATTCACAGACATTTATTTAGCTTGCTAAACACACCCTAAGGTTCTTGCCCACCACGACCTGGAAACACCACGAAGCCCTTACCTCTTCTTCATTCTCTTCACTGTCTGCAATGCTGCCACGGTCGCTGCCTACTGACCCCTCTGGTTAGAAGAAAGATAAAGGGTTATCACCCATATTAATAATAAAACATCCTTAGTTCCTTCTTAAAATCATAAACCACCATACATCAGCATCACCAAGATTTTGAGAAAAGAACCTACACAGATTAACTGTAATTAAAAGTATCTTCACTATAGTGAGGGACAAAACATCTACAGAGTCTTAAAAGATCTACCCACAAGATACTTATGAATTATAAAAAAAGTTAATGACTGAAGGAAAAAACTGGCCTGTATTCTTCAAACATGTCAAAGCTGTAAAAAGCAAAGAAAGGCTGAGAAATTATATCAGACTAAAAGAAGACCAGAGATTTGACAACTGTATGCAGTGAGTGATCCTGAACTGGAGCCTGGGCCAGAGGAAAAAAGAGCCTAGCCTATAAAGGACATAATTGGGACAGCTGGCAAAATTTGAAATACGACTGAGGATTAGCTAATAGTATTACATCCAGTAAAATTTCCTGACTTTGATAACACACTGTGGCTATATATGAGACTATTTTCAGTTTCAGAAAGTGTTTTCTATACAGAAATATTCTGGAGTACCAGGGCATGATGTCCGCACAATCTCTCTCAAGTAGATTCAGAAAAAAATATTATGTATATATAGAGAGAAAGAGCAAACAAATGTGATGGAATGTTAACAACTGGTAAACCTGGGTAAAGGGTATAGAGGAGTTCTTTGTGCTATTCTGACAACATTCAGGTAAGTTTGAAATTATTTTAAAATAAAAAGGTAAGATATAAATGTTAAAGGTAACAAAAATATTTGGTGCAGAAGAATACCTTCACTAGACAGCTCTCCGAGACCTACATCTTCCTGCTCCATGAATAGCTTTGACCCAATTAAATAAGGTAAAGGACGATCAATGTACAGATCCTGTAAACAATGAAAGGTAATAGCCATTAAATTTTCAGGCTGAAAACTAAGTTTTCCATTTGACATCTTGTTCCATGTGACTACCCCAAACAAGTGACATAATGAGACTGGAGAATAAGAAACACAGCAGGATTCAAAGTACAGAAAACAAAACAAAACAAAACCAAAAACAAAAAAACAAAACCAAAAAACTCACTGATTTTTTAAAAAGTCAAATCTTAGGTAAAAACAGCAAAGTAAAGCTAAATCACACAGAATCTCCCTTCTCAAGTGCCTAGTTACATTAAAAATGGCAGAGGCACACAAAAAGTTTACCAGTAGTAACCAAATAAGGGTTACAACTTCATAGTAACATGTTCAAAAGGAGGATGAAGGAAAGAAACTGAAAGTTCTGGCCAGCTTTGATGCATCCCAGCTCTGCCTTCCTCCCCTAAAAAGCAGCGCTCGTGAGCAAAAATCAACCAATCGACTAACCACTCTTGAGAATCATCAAAATTAGTCCTAAATTTGGAAAGAAGCACACTGAGGAAATAACCCAAATGCTTTTACAGGACTGTGGGGGGCAGGTGGGTATGTCCAGGTTTGGGGGTGGGAGCAGGTGTGGACCAGCAGCGGGACTCCTTTACATCGCATCAGAGCGGAAAGAAGGCTGGAACAGAGCACAGAAAGCATGGGCTAGATGAGGAGAAATAGAATAGCAACTATGCAAGTACCTATAGTCAACACAATGAACTAAAGGCACACATCAAAAAGACTGAGAACCTGTCTGGGAGAAAAAATAACCCAAAGAAGAGAATGATAATATCCCCCAGCAGCACCCACTGCATAACTTAGAAAAGTGAAGTTGGTAAAATTAAGACCAGATTATAAAACAACAGAATGAAATGAAAGAGACAGGGTAGAACGGAGTACCTGTTGGACAGCCTTCCATTCCAGTCCTCAACTTCCAAGTCCCACCCAAGATGCTTACACTAAAATTTAAGTTCAAGAAAGCACTCCAGGGGTGCCTGGGTGGCTCAGTCAGTTAGGCTTCCGACTTGGGCTCAGGTCATGATCTCACAATTCGTGAGTTCAGGCCTGCATCTGGCTCTGTGCTGACAGCTCGGAGGCTGGAGCCTGCTTCAGATTCTGTGTCTCCCTCTCTCTCTGCCCCTCCCCTAACTCGATCTCTGTCTCTCTCCCTCTGTCTCTCTCTCAAAAATAAATAAACATAAAAAAAAAAGCAAGTAAGAAAGCAAGCAAGCAAGAAAGCACTCTACCCCAGGACAACCTCCCCTCTCCACAGGAAAGGCTGACTTATCCTTTGTAAGGTAGGACATTTGGCCATTATCTCTCTTCCCTACTGAAAAGACCCTGGGGGTGCAGGAGAAAATAATTCTGAAGTTTAACACAAGAGAGAATTTGGGAAGGTTAATGTAAAAGTTAAAGATGCAGGGCGCCTGGGTGGCTCAGTCGGTTAAGCGGCCGACTTCAGCTCAGGTCATGATCTCGCAGTCCGTGAGTTTGAGCCCCGCGTCGGGCTCTGTGCTGACCGCTCAGAGCCTGGAGCCTGTTTCAGATTCTGTGTCTCCCTCTCTCTGACCCTCCCCTGTTCATGCTCTGTCTCTCTCTGTCTCAAAAAAATAAATAAACGTTAAAAAAAAAAAAATTAAAAAAAAAAAAGTTAAAGATGCAACAGCAACCAATTCAGTGCAAACAAAAGAAAGTGCTACTGGGCGAACCACTTACTCAGGAGGCATTCCCAAGTCCTCCAGTAGAAGAGAAAGGGGTGTACAAGCTGGAACTAGCAAGCGTGGCCCAGGCAATACACCACCCAGGGTCCACTGCTGACTGCTAAATCCCTACAGGAAAAGGCAAGCCAGCAAGTATACCAGTGCAAGAGGAACAGCCCCAACACGGTACAACACCGCAGGCTCAAACTGGAAGAGAAGTGTGAGGCAAAACGAACGACAGAAGATCTTGGCTCTGGGGCATGTTCCAATCCATAAAGTACTTATGTGTCACAAGGACTCTCTCTCAAAATCAATACGCCAACCTTCTATGTTTACCTCTGCCTGGCTGTGCTGCCCCAAAGTCTCCTCTGCAGATCTGAGGTAAAGTAACAGGAGAGCAGTAACTATATTCACGGCTAACAGTCTATTCGTGGACGCTCACAGCGGCTTTATTCATCCTAGCCAAAACCCGCAAACAACACAAATGTCTTTCAGCACTTGTGCCGTCTCCCCAGCACAAGCTACAGAAGTTCACGTTCCCAACAATCTCCTCATACTTCCAAACCCAATTCAGGTCTCGTCTGTACCCTCATTTCCCCAGCTAGAAGCAGTTCTCTCCCAGAGCACTTATGACGGTGACTCATATAGATGTCTCCTCTCTCCCACCAACTGGTAATGGTATAATAGGCATTTGGAGAGTAGGAGCCATGCCCTGCACCTCTGTACTCCCCTACCCTGGCGTGCTGCCTTGTACCTGCTGGGTGCTCCATCAACGATCCAGTAAAGCAAGTGTTTCTAACGGAGTCAATGTGAGACTGCTAAGTACCATACTTACCTCCTAAAAGTCAAGCCCATGTCTTACTAATTCTGTACCCAAGTAAAGTGCCCCAAACACAACAAATGTAATAACAAGTAACATGAACTGAACGTCCTTACCTTTGGTTCAAGGATCAGTTCCACCCGTTCATTAGCATCATCTTCTTCTGAGTCTGAGTTTCCTGCTTTTATATCTAGTTGTTCAAATGCGCTGTCCAATACTTGTAAACCATAGTTCACAGCCTCCTGAACCTTAGGAATCAGATCTACTTCTTTCTGTTCCCGGGTCTTCTCCTACAAAAAAATACTGTTCAGTACAGATCTCCAAACTATTGATACCGCCCTAATAAAACAAAAAGAAATCAATTACAAATGTTAACAAGTCAGACTCTGCTGAATGCCTTGACAGACTTTGGAGTAAGTTTTAAATCCCAAGTTTGTCACTTTCTGGACATGGATCACACTACCGAAGGTCCCAGAACTCCCCGTTCACCATCTATAGCAACAAAAGCACTACTACACTATGTATGACAGTTCGGTTAGGTAACCTATGTAAACATCCCCTGTGAATGGGATGTCACAAGCCCTCCAGTGGCACCCGACTCCCCTACCACTGGAGGAACAAAGGGCCCAGACTTTCAGGTTCACCATGACTGGATCCCACTAACCTTGGTTAATGGGCCTTGGGACAATTTCAGAAGTTAAAACTGAGAAGAAAGGGACTCCAGCCAGAGATGTCATCTTTCAATTGGTGAAAATAAAAAAACAAAAAACTAGTAGTTATGGCTATTTATAAATGTGTTTCAGACCAACAGAGGGTCAGTATCATTTCCAACTTATCCTGTACACCATCCGAGAACAACGCCCCCACCAAAAGTCTGTACATATCACCAACCTGCTGAAAACACTCCACAGGCCTCCGTTTCCTACAACAGCAGCTGTCAGTGACAGTCCCCTCACACACCCAACTGTGTCATCAGTTGTGAGAAATATTGAAAAAAGAATTTAGTGTCATTTCCCCTCTTCACAAATATTATAGAAATTGATACATAATTACAGAAGGAATCAAACCATACAGTGCTGTTGTAAGGGACAAAGGGAAAACTCTATGAGTTTTTTATACTTTTACCTCAAGTATGGAAATCCTTCTAATCCAGCTTTTTTGTTCTGGCTGCATCTTTTTTCCACTGTAGTATGCTTGGTTCTAGTTAAATAGCTAATTCTGCACTAAGTGTGTGAAAACAGGTTTGTGAAATAATTACATAGGGGCTTTTTAAAAATAGTTCACTAAATACTCATCACTTCAAACTGAACCCTGACTTGGTGTAACCAAGTAACCACAAACCACTGCATTTACATGGTCAGCAAATCTTTTGAGTTAATCATTAAAAACAAGTAACTTTTTTTTTTTTTAACCTGGGAATAGGCAGAACTGTAGCTGGTTTCTAATATCCTATCCTAACAGCTTCACATACATAATAGCTATTGATGAAGTACCAACTTTTTCAAGTGATTTACATTTTCTCTTAGAGCTGAGTCAAGGCTACTCCGATTATGAACTTACATTCCAGTGCTTTTCTAAGGGGGAGGAAAAGAATACAACTTCTGCCAGAAGGCTAGAAAGTCCAGAAGGTCTTATCTATGCTTTGGCCCATGATGTGACAACACCCAGGAAGAATGTTTATGTATCCAAAACATGTGAAGGCCACAGAGATAAAAAGATAGAAACTGCTGCCCCTCGACTCCTTAGCCTGGTTTATGAACCCACCGCTCACTTCCTTTTCCTTCCTCCTGCTGACCACCAGTATCTTCCACTATCATTGTCTGTAAAATACCAGGCACATCCCCCAACTCTGAACTTAGTGCATGGCATTCTCTCTCTTTTTTAAGGCCATTTCGGCCTTAAAATCTGGCCTTTCCTTCTTCACCGAGCTAACATCTTATCCTTGTAGGTTCTCCTTGCTTATACCACTGAGCTCTTCTCATCTGATCTTCCAGAACAGTTAGCAGCTCCAACATGTTATGTCCTACTGCTCCAACTAAGACCATAACTTCTTGAGGGTCAAGTCTGTGTTCAAGTTACCAGCTCCCTGCAATCATTCTGGAGTCAGTATATGTTCACGGCACATTCTGTGCTCTCTGGGCTAACACATCCTGCAGCAAGCTGCGCACTAAACCAGCATTCACCTCAGTCATTTACAACTGGCAGGAGTCAATGGTGTCATAAAACAATAGGGAAGCATGGTCTTCAAAGAACTCACAACGTACAGCCCAGTCTGTGGTCTATTGTTGTAGAACCCTCAAGGTCTATTGTGTAGAACCTCCACATTTGGGGGTGGAGCGGGGAGAGGCAGAGAGAAGGAGGAAAAAGAGCAAAAAGAAGGGAGAGAGACAAGAGACCAAGGGAGCCAGCCAAACATAAAACATTATCTGGCCTTTTACAGAAAATCCCTGCACTCTGCTCTGATGCCAGACTTCAAAAACTTTACATATTTCTTAATACACTACATTTCAGAAACAAACCACAGTTCCATTCCTGGGGTGTCAGGAGCAGCCTTTCCCATTTGCTCCAGGAACCATCCTTCTGCCCACAATCCCCCACCGGCCACATTACAAATTTCCACCACTTTTCTTCCCTAAGTCAAGAACTCCACAAAGAGGGATCTAATGCAAGTACCTGTTCTGCTTTTTCTGTCTCAGCCTTGAGTATCGGCTCCTCCACTTCTTCATCGTATACACGCTAAATAGGGAAGCAAATTCATTTTTAAATGGTCAAAATATCATTTGGAACGATTCGTAATATAAGAATTCAACACACAATAAAGACAGACACAGAAGAAAGGATTACTCAACAAATGACTGAGGCTATTGGTTAAGGACAAACAAGCAAAGAACAGTAGTTAATTCACCAAAAATTAAATTTAAAGACATACAAATGACTGGAAAACATGAAAAAAGCTCCATCTCATGTTGACCAAAGAGTCACAAAAACAATGAAGACTCCAGTTTTCATACCTTTTGGCTTCACCTAACACTTAACGCTGACAGGGCAATGACACACATACTTCAATGAGAGGCTATGGAAAATGTCAACTGGTAGAACTTACCTACTAGGTAACAAGAACTTTAACATTGTGAGCAATGGAAATGGTAAAAGTTATTTCCATCCTGTTGCTTCAAATGGTTGATAAGCTCTTATTATCCCACTTATATGAAAGCAGACAGGCCAAGCCCACCAAGGATTTGCCAGAAGGCCAGGCATTCCGCCCATACAGCATGGGCAGGCAGGCATCTCTTTTCCAAAACAGAGCTATGGCAGGGCACCTGGCTGGCTCAAAACAGAGCTAGGGCTCCAGTACCTCCTTGTGATTTCCTTTACTTTTTAACTGTTAAAAAGAAGACATGGGGATGTGTTCTAAGAAGACTTATTAGAAATCTGCAGTATTTAAGATTGTGATCCCGGCACACAGCAGATAAGCATAATAAAATACAGACGCAAGAAACTGATCTGCATTTACACATAAGTCTAATTTTACATTCATAAAAACACAAACATAGATACACATATGTTCACACATGTAAGTAAGTGAGGAAAAGAACTGTACAATAAAGCTTACCTATATGGGGAAAAAACACAAGGTAACACTCCTATCCCATACTTCACATATAAGCACTCATATACATCCATGCAGATCTACACTCTCCACGTAAGAATAAAAACACAGAGATACAAAGGGGCCCTCACCTAAAATGTTTAGAGTTAAGATAAAAAATGAGGAGTTGGTGCCTTTGAAGCAAACGGAAAATTATTAAAGTCTGCTAATGCAGAGATGCCTGGGTGGCTCAGTCGGTTAAGCGTCCAACTTCAGCCCAGATCATGATCTCACAATTCATGAGTTCCAGCCCCACGTTGGGCTTTCTGTCGTCGGCACTGAGACCACTTCGGATCCTCTGTCTCCCTCTCTCTCAAAAATAAATAATAAAAAACATTAAAAAAAAATAGAACTCATTAAAAAAAGTCTGATAATGCAGGCTGGTGCATATTATTAGCATTTATGGTTATTATCTGTTCTTTTCTAGACATGTGAAAAATTTCATTAAAAAAATTTATATTAGGGGGCGCCTGGGTGGCGCAGTCGGTTAAGCGTCCGACTTCAGCCAGGTCACGATCTCGCGGTCTGTGAGTTCGAGCCCCGCGTCAGGCTCTGGGCTGATGGCTCGGAGCCTGGAGCCTGTTTCCGATTCTGTGTCTCCCTCTCTCTCTGCCCCTCACCCGTTCATGCTCTGTCTCTCTCTGTCCCAAAAAATAAATAAAAAACGTTGAAAAAAAAAAAAATTTAAAAAAAAAGAAAATGCAGTCTGCAAATATGTACATATAGGAAAGATTAAAGTTAAAAAAAGAAGACTAGGGGTGCCTGGGTGGCTCAGTCAGTTGAGAATCCAACTTTGGCTCAGGTCATGATCTCACCACTCGGTGTGTTCAAGTACCGCATGGGGCTTTCTGCTGACAGCTGAGCCTGGAACCTGTTTCGGATCCTGTGTATGTGTGTCTCTCTCTGCCCTCCCCTGCTCACGCGCTCTCTCTCTCTCTCTGTCTCTCAAAAATAAACATTAAAAAAAAAAAAAAGACTAGAGGGGCGCCTGAGTGGCTCAGTCAGTTAAGCATCCGACTTCCGCTCAGGCCATGATCTTGCAGTTTGTGGGTTCAAGCCCTGCGTAGGGCTCTGTGCTGACAGCTCAGAACCTGGAGCCTGCTTCAGATTCTGTCTCCCCCTCTCTCTGCCCCTCCCATGCTCATGCTCTGTCTCTCTCTGTGTCTTAATAATAAATAAACGTTACAAAATTTAAAAAAAAAAAAGAACACTAGAAAAATATGTCAAAGTGTTTAACGGTTGCTTAATTTGGAGAGGTGGAATTATGGTTGACTTTTTGTGGTTTTAATTTCTCACACTTTAATATTTTTTATCTATGCCAATCTCTCCTACAAGTGTTATTACTTTTATAACAAGAAAGAAAAACTTTGGGGCGCCTGGGTGGCTCAGTTGGTTGAGCATCCAACTCTTGATTTCAGCTTCAGTCACGATCTTGCAGTTCATGGGATCCAGCCCTGTATCAAGAGCCTGCTTGGGATTCTCATTCACTCTCTCTCCCTCTCTCTCCCTCTCCCTCTCCCTCTCCCCGAATCGTTCTCTCTCTCAAAATAAATACATCAACTTTTTTTTTAATGTTTATTTTTGAGAGACAGAGACACACACACACATAGCGTGAGCAGGGAGGGACAGAGAGAGGGAGAGGGAAACAGAATTTTAAGCAGTCTCCAGGATCCGAGCTAGCAGCACAGAGCCCAATATGGTGCTCGAACCCACAAACTGCAAGATCTTGACCTGAGCCGAAGTTGGAT